>NC_033798.1:53250004-53352589 GCF_001876935.1 Asparagus officinalis
CCCGCATCCTCCCCAACGCAGTCACCTTCGCCGACGTCTTCACCGTTGCTGCGAGGTGCTCCGCCGGTGGAAGAGAGGCGCACTTCGTCGCCCTCAAGACCGGGAGCTGCGACGACGTGTTTGTGGGCAGCTCATTGCTCAACATCTACTGTAAGCTCGGGCTCGTTCTGGATGCGTGCAAGGTGTTTGATAGAATGCATGAGAGGAACCCAGTGACTTGGGCAGCTATGGTCTCGGGTTACGCGGGTAGGAGGTACGAGGTTGAGGGGTTTGAGTAGTTTAGATTGATGGTGGGAGTAGATGAGAGCATCCCGAATGAGTTTGTAATTACTAGTGTTTGTAGTGTAGTGAGCCTCCCCGAGTTTGTGCAAATGAGCAATCAGGTTCATGCGTTTGTGATTAAGAATGGGTTGGCCTTGTTCGTGATGGTAGAGAACTCGCTGGTTACTTTTTACTCTAAGTACGAGTGCTTGGATGATGCAGTTCGAGTGTTTGTTTCGTCAGGGGATAGGACTCCGATCACTTGGTCTGCGATGGTAACTAGGTATGCACATAATGGTGAACCCCTGAAAGCTTTGAGATTGTTTTTGAGGATGAAATCGGAAGGAGTTTGACCTAGTGAGTTCACGTTCGTCGGTGTCCTTAGTGCTTGTAGCGATATGATCTCTCTCGTAGAAGGTAAACAGATTCATGCTTACCTAGTGAAACTTGGATTCGAGCTTCAAGTTTTTTGTTAAGAGTGCATTGGTCGACATGTATGCTAAATGTGGTAATCTTGATGATGCGAGAAAAGGGTTTGAGGCTTTGAATGATGGTTTGTATGCTAAATGTGGCAATCTTCATGGTATACTACTTTATGTATCTTAAGGAGAATGATTTTGATATATTCATGGTATACTAGCTTTAGGCCCGATGGTTGTGAGTTTATGCAATAGCAATACTTTGTTTGTTCGTGGAAATGAGTATGTATTATTCAAAATTTTGGTTATTCAGTGTGGCATATGGAACATTCATCAAAATTTTGATTATTCAGTGTGACATTTGGAAACTTCAAAATTTTGGTTATTCAGTATGTATTATTCAATATTTTTGATATATTAATGTGTTAATTTTTTAGTTCGTTTGCTTTAGGCATGTTGTTTCTTTGTGCATGAGGGAAAAATAGCCTGGACATTCTTAAGGTTGATGGTAGTTGCTAGTTAATGTTGGTCATCTTCACTGAACCATTTTGATCCCAAAGATATATTTTCATTACATGATATATGGCTCTTTTTATATGTTCAATTTTTCAGGCTTATGTTGAGAAATATGCAAATCCTAGGCTTCTGCATGACTGAAGCTTCTGAAGGGGAATATGCTGGAGCAAACCCAGTAGTACATATAGCAGATAATAATGCCAGTTTCACTCATAGGATGCTTCTGTCTAAGCTCCTTTTATTTTAATGAGGTAATTATTTATAAATTTTCAGTAAGGACAAAAGTGTAATTTTTTAAAAAAATAATGAGATTAATCTTCTTAGCCCTTCTTCATTTGCCAAACACAAAAGACTTAATCCATTGTCTTAACTATCGAATCCAGACGGAATAAGAATATTTTTAACCCTTCACGATAGATTAACTAAGTTAACCATTCTCATTAATCCCTCCTCCTTAACCCTTTGTCAAAGAGGGCCTCAATGAAGAAAGAAATTCCACATTTTTCTTTATGGGCAATAAAATTATGAGTGTAACCGTACGTTTGGCTCAGAAAAATAATATCAAAATAACACCTAGAAAAATACAAAACTGATACGAGGAACGTTAAAAAAAAGGGAAAAATGTTATAAGGCCCCCCAAAAAAGATCCGGTTGTGGCCCAGACCCATCAATTAATTCCCTTAGCATTTAGCCCCATAAAATAGTGAAAATTATGGCCCAGCCCTAAAAGCCCATTCATATACATGTATTGGGTGTATTTTGACCAACATACCTAAATTACCCTCATCTCTCTCACAGGAGAAAACCGGCTGAATGAGTTCCTCCGTTGGCGGCGACCACTCCCATCGCATTTAAGGCGAAGCGACGGAGGAAAGCGGGGGAAAAAGCGCGCGCTCCCTCCATTACTGTGCTGCTTCATCAGCCTTTAATATAAATCGGTCAGTTCTAGCTCTCACTCTCTCATTAATGAAATTAGGGTTTGTTCTTCAACTGTCAACCATGTTTATGCGCCTGAAATCCCCTCAATTACTCCTCACCTCCTCATAACTGTCCTCATAACTCTCAACCACCCAATGGCTAGTGATGACTTGATTTGCATGGTGTCTTTAGGCAAGAATGCCATATTTATGAAGCTAAGGTCGACAGCAAGCTTTTATGAGCTGAAATATAGTGTGGCTGAAAGATTGAAAGTACCTGAAGAATCTTTTTCCTTGATATATAAATCTGAGAGGCACCCCAACCTGAGTTTTTCAGTTGAGAACGAAGATGACCTGAAGTGCATGTTGGAGCACAATCGAAAGATTGGTTGTACGGAGATTCATATGCAGGCTGCTGTTAACGTAGAGTGTTCCACGCCAGGGAAGAATCAAAAAGTTATTAGCGAAATGTAAGTAATTAATAAACTCTTTATAACATTGTGCTTAGTGTGATGTAAACAATGTTATCTTTTGGTCAACTTTCAATCACCCCTCTGGGCTTTAAATCCCCTGAATGTAACCATATAACTGTCGTAATAAATTTGAACAACCCCCAACGGGTTCCAAAGAGTTGATGAGCATGGTGCCGTCAGGCGACAATGTTATATTCTGCATGATTTGAAGTGCACGTTGGAACACAAGTAAATAACTAGAATTGTTCTGATTAAAATGCAAGATGTTGATGCCAAGTAGTGTCCTATTCCTGAGGAAAAAACAGAAAGTTATTACTGATTTGTAAGTAATAGAATGAACTCTGTTTGAAACTGGGATATGTGGGATGTTGAAATTTTGATTTTAGGTTTCGATGCTACTTTGGGGAAAAATAGTTATCATCGCTGATGGGTACTTTTTAACCCTTCAGCATACAGGTTAATTATCTAAGATATATGTTAACTATTATATGAACATGTTAACTCTCATTGGAACATGTTATACTTTTCTTGAACATGTTAACTTTCGTCTGTCTGTGTTAACCATGTCCATTGTCTGTTAAATTCCACTGCTCTATGTTAAGTTTTGTTAACTTTCGTCTGTCTGTGTTAACCATGTCCATTGTCTGTTAAATTCCACTGCTCTATGTTAAGTTTACTCAAAATGGTTAATTTTACTCCCAGTTAGTTAACTTTTGGTGTGCTGTGTTAACCATGCATATTGTTAACTTTCATCATAGTGTTGTTAACTTAAGTTATAAGAAGATTATTTAACATAGTGTGCAGGATATCTCACTGTTTGATTAAATTGTGCAACAGGGATGCCTCTTTGAATGCAGATTATAGTTGTCCTCCTCCAGGAAATGCATCCAATTCAGAGAGAATCCAAACTGATTTTCTGTCTAGTAAGACTGTAATGAGGGTTGATGATATTCTCAATAACACTTCGAGCATTCCTCAATGGTGGCACACAGCATTTACTGAAAAGGGGCAACAATTTGAAACCGTAACTGAATTGAGACTAGCTTTGCAATACTATTCCATGGCCCTGAATTGAGACTAGCTTTGCAATACTATTCCATGGCCAAAAAATTTGAATATGAATTTGTAAAGAATGAACCCAAACGTATCCGAATATGAATTTCTAAAGAATGAACCCAAACGTATCCGTGTTTGTTGTCGATATAAGGAGACGTATGGATGCCCTTGGATGCTCTTTGCAGCTCCTGTTAAAAATGATAAAAGAATGGAAATCAAAAGGTTTGTGAATGAACACAGTTGCGTCAGGGCAATCACGGGCATCTCGTAAGTTCATAGCAGCCCAATTGCGACCGGTATTAAAGGCACGACCTGAAATCCGCCCAATTGATGTGCAAAAGGACTTCCTCACTCGATTTGGATTGAGACTTGAATACAGTAAGATATGGTGGGGCAAAGAAAGAGCGTAGCAGGATATGTATGGTGATAGTTATGAGGCTTATGATCAATTAAGATGGTAAATATTACAGTCAATTTATAACTTGTGTGCAAATGTTTATCGTAGCCGCTTTAATGTTAATATGTTACTCTTATGTTCCAATGTATTATATTTATTTACATGTCCAGAAGCGGCATTGTTGTGCAGGTATGAGCAAATGGTGAAACAAACGAATCCAAGAAGCTACATTTGCATTGACCAGAATGAAGGAAGGTTCAGAAGACTATTTATATGTTATGCTGCTTGCATCCAGGGTTTCTTAAATGGGTGTAGACCCCTTTTATTTTTGGATGAGACCTTTTTGAAAGACAGATATAAAGGCATGCTTCTGAGCGCCATAGCCTACGACGGAGACCAAGGGATATTTCCACTTGCGTATTGTATATGTGATCAAGAAAATGTTGATAATTAGAGATGGTTCCTACAAGGCCTGTGGTCCATACTGTATGAAAGGTTGGACCCGTACAATCCCCCCCCCACCAATTGGTAATTATTTCTGATGCCGACAAGGGGATTCGAGAAGCCGTGAGAGAATATTTCCCTGAAGCAATTCACTCACACTGCGTTCTGCATCTAGTTGAAAATTTTAGATCAAAGCTCAAGGATTTGGGAATGAAGGCAAAGGACACACAGGTTTTGGGGAATTTGCTCCAAACTGCTTGCTATAAATACACTATAGCGGAATGGAACGACTACATGAAGGAAATCTATGAGATGGCTCCAGTCGCATATGAGATTGCAATTAATTACTCGCCAGAGCATTGGGCAAATGCCTTCTTCCCTGGCATTAGGTATGCATTCAATCATTAAGACGTTTTGCGGTTGATGTTAACTGTTATGCATATATGTGAAGTATCCTTTTTATAGGTTAACCTTCGCTGATATATGTTAACTTTCACCAATATATGTTAACTATGATGTTATTATGTTAGACTTTAGCAGTATAGGTTAAGTTTTATGATCACTTGTTAAGAAGATAACATATTATATGCCCATCATACTTCCTATATGTTGTCCATTGCAGATATGGGCATGTAACCTCTAATGTCACATAATCCTTTAACAGCTGGATACGTGAAGCTCGTTTGTTACGTATCCTGCAAATGGTGGAGCATATCCGAAAACAACTTATGACTCGTAAGAACAACAGACGGATAATGGCGTGTAAGTGGACAAGCTATCTTTGTCCTAAAGCTGAGCAGATTGTTAGAGAAAATATGGAAAAAAGGGCGCACTTTAGAGATTAGGCAATCTAGAGAGGATATTTTCGAAGTGCAATCCCATAGAACCACTCACGTTGATTTGGAGAATAGGACATGCACTTGCCGAGCTTAGGACGTAACCCGTATTCCTTGTCTCCATGCTTGTGCAATCATTATTTATATGAAAAGAGATGTACATCAATATTGTGATTGGTTCATGTCCGTAGAAGCGTTTAAGAAGAGCTACGACGAAATATTATATCCCATACCAGACTATGAGAAGCGGAGTGTGCCCAAGGATGAAATCCAGATTTTGCCACCACTTACCACTAAGAGGAGGGGAAGAAATAGAACAAGACGCATAAACAACAGAACCATATACAAACGGCCCGTCAAATGTTCTCGGTGCAAAGTTGAAGGTCACAATAGAGCAACCTGCAATGAGCCCATCCGTGACTAGTGTGTTTCAGCTTCTAACAACAATACTTTTGTATGAGACATATAGATGGTTTTAAAGTTGTTAAGTATATAGCGTTGTACTTTTGTAATCTGTGATAATGCCTGTTATATTCATTTTGTTCATGCTGTTAATAGAAACATGTTATACTGAGAGACGATTTCCGATCTTCACCTGTCATGTCAAGGTTTTGAGTTTAAATGGGTGACTTCTCCAACGTATTAGTCACTGTTCTAACGGCTAGCAACCAGTCATTTCAAACAGCCATATTCCAACGGCTTGTAAGTTGTTCCTTATGCAATATAAAATGTGCACATATGAAAGTTATAAGCTTAATAGAAGTTCTAACTTTCCCTTCATTCCCTCTTGAGATTGCGAGATGAAAACGTCAGAGGGTTCTCAGTCATGGGAAGAGGTATGTTGTTTTTGTAACATTCCAACACCCATGAGGCAGTGCAAAAAAATGGGAGGAACAAGGGTAGATACTTCTGGGATGTGCAAATTTCCCAAAAGAGGCAATGCGAGTATTTCGCTGGGCTCCACAGTGAGATGCAATAGGTAAGTAGGAATATATCCAGAGCCCAGAAGTCCCGCTTTGAAGATGCATTATGTGCGGTCAAGGCAAAGCAGTTTGAAGAAAGGCACTGGAAGCCATAGCAAACCGGAAGCTTGAAAAATGGAACTTTGTTTCATTCTTCCTGTGTTGTTTTTGTATTGTATCTAATATCCATCATCTTGCATCTAAACTGAATTTGGTCAAGTATACGTGTATACGCTTACGTGTTACTATAAATCGTTAAGTTTCAGACTATATGTTAACTTAACTTATAGTGTGTTAAGTTTTAGGAGTTACATGTTAACTATTACGTATATTGGTTAAGTTTCAGAAAGCTATATGTTTTAACTCTAACTGAATTTTGGTTAATAAAAAATCAGTTTTAGAGCTATATGTTAACTATTGGAGAGTGGTTAAGTTTTAGAGCCTTACGGGTTAACTTTTATTTTGAAAAGTGGTTTAACTTTCAGCGCTATATGTTATCTTTCATACTTATATGGCAGCCACCTCAAGTTTTGTGTCGGAACATCAGTGACATATACTATAGCCCTGTTATGTATTGCATTTCAAACATTTTAGCAACAAATATTATGCTGTCAACCAGTTAAACAACCAGTTTCTTACATCTCCTCATCCAACCTACCCACCAGTTAAATAAAAAGTTTTGATATCACATAACATCTTAACTAGCAACCAGTTACACAGCCTTTCTCTAGTTATACATCTAAATTAATATGCATGTTAGTTTTCTCCCACAACAAACTGCACAATACATAACTTTTCCTGACATCATTCACCCATCCTTTTCTAGCCCATCCACGTAATTCTTTTTCTGTTCCCATCCTTCAATTAGGAGTTCAGCTGCAAGCTTGGCACGGATGATGTCGGACTCGTCAGCGGGATTAGTTACCTGACTGGTATCAGTCCCTTGTATTATAGCCGTTATATATAAAGGAACGAAAAGCCCACAATCAAACCTACATCATATACATTGGAAATATAGTTAGATATTTGATGCTGAATAAAATGAAAATGTTTAAGTGTGTGAAACACTAACGTTCCACGCTGTTGCTCGCAAGGGACGGCTTTATATCGGAATTTCTTCCAAACATTATTAGGATCAAAACCAGCCTTCATGTGATCCATGAAATCAATTACTTTATTTATTGGCTCCAGGTATGCACTATGGCCTGCAGAGCTGTAATGCTTGATAACATCCTCGTCCAACCTTACTTCAACAACATGCCAGTGGTCATGCCGCACAAGCGGGATAAGGAGTACTGATTTATTTGTGGCGACATGCTTTTGTATGAACGAGGTGTATAAATGTGCGTAATCTGGGTTCACTGCGTAAATGCTATGCTGTATTGCCAAGCAAATAATGATAAGCCATTTGTAAACAGGAGTTAAAAAACATTGGGAGTTTGAAGCTAATGCTTACGCAGTAAAATGCTGACACGACCCCATATTTCATGCCAACAGAACCAATTTCTGGCCTCTCTAGCCATGTGCTGAGCCTATCTATAAGAGCTTCCATGACCTGTTAACTGAAGATGCAAATTAGATTGCATAACATCTCAACATGCAGTAAATCCAAGTATTGCGTAAAAGATTAACATATTGAGAGTAGCATATTGAACTTGCATGGTCATCGATACGCCCGCCACGTAGAAGATAAAGAAGCTCCGTCGAATCAATGCTGCTGTTTAATGTCTTAACAATAATACGTGACCTGAAACATAACAATAAGATCCAAATTTTAACATAAACCAGGCTATATATTAACTGGATTTGCAAATATAAACATGATTTGGCAAACGTTGGCACAAATAGGTATAAGTTAACATAAACCTATAATCATTAACATGTAACTATGAAAGTTAACATAAACCTATAATCATTAACATGTAACTATGAAAGTTAACATAAACCTATAATCATTAACATGTAATAATGAAAGTTAACATAAAACTATAATCATTAACATGTAACAATGAAAGTTAACATGTTGTAGCCACGGTTAATCAGAATGTCTAAACTTACTGATGGGCTGTTTCATTGTAGAACTGAGAGAGCCATCTGTTCTCGTCTGGTGTGAGCTTTGCTGCTATATGATGATGCACTCTAAAGTTGTGAACGAAGGTTCATTCACTATCAATCACACGTATGCTAAAATCATCAACGTTGGGAATACCCTCGTTTAGCAACTTCAATAGAGCCTCCTCCTTCTTCTTGATTTTCCTCTTCCCAAGAAAATCCCAAGTGCATTCCTCAGGCTTACAATAAAACCTGATTTTATCCCTCTCTTCCTCCTTGTGTGGTGATATGTTAAATGTTAATTATATCTGGACGACCGTCCTTCTTCTTTCCTTCAGTGAAAGGGGTTCGGACTAGATGTGTCTTCCGATAAACTTGCACCTTATCCTTATCCTCCTCACTAGCCACAGCTTTCCCCTCTTTGTCAACCTCCATCTCTTGCCATTCCTCCTTCGCTGCCTCCTTCTCTTCCTCTTTCATCTCCATCTCTTGCTCTTCCTCTTTCTTCTCATCTCCACTCTCTTCCTCTTTCTTCTCATCTTCCCTCTCTTCCTCTTTCTTCTCATCTTCTCTCTCTTCCTCTTTCTTCTCCATCTCTTGCCATTCACCTTTCTCTGCCTCCTTCTCTGTTTGCGCAACAGCATCCATATGAGAAGCTTCCTTGCCAATGTTCGTTATCACTCATATCATTAGAATCAACACTCTTTCTTCTTTTCCTCAGTGCATACCCTTTATGCCTATCACTTTGTGACATAAGTTCCCTCACATTTTTCTTCAGGTCTTCGGGATCAATCAAGTCTTCGATCCCTTCATAGCGCTCTAATTTCTTGTTCAACCTATGTATCTCCTAGGACCAAGCATCCCATTGAAGGCGCTTGCTACGCTTGACAGCGTGGAGCAATTTCCAATTTATATTGGCCGTATTCCTCTAAAAATAAATTTGCTCTGTAGGTGCCAACTTATCTATTTCATCTTCTCTTGAAAAAGCATCAGCGATATGCTGGGACAAAATCTGAAAAGTAAACCATATACCCTTTACCCATGTAAATCCACAAGATTAAGCAGAATAGTTATGAAAACCCATAAAAGAAAGTTAACATGGAACAATGCAAATTGAAAATGAATTAATGATAACGATAAAATATTTAACTCAATGTAAATATGCTGTGATGTGTAAAGAGTCATTGCTGCTTACGTAACCCACAGATGAGCTCTTTGGTCTGCCCATCACCTTCTCTTGCTTCCCAGCCTTCTGCTTTTCTTCCTCGTTCATCTTTCTCGGCCTAGTTTGCTCTTTGGTCTGCCCATTACTCCTTTTCTTCTCTTGCTTCCCGGACGTTGGGCTTCTATTTTTCCCAAAGCGAGTGAATTCAATCTTCTTCCTGCTGGGCTCCCTTTGAGGGTATTTTTCACCCCATCCAATGCTAAGTGAAATTGGTTTCTCCTCAAGTTTTATGCTTGCTTTCTTGGCCTTAGAGACGATTGTCTCCATCCTCAGAGATCCAGCCGTCCCTCCGACCCTTACCCAGTTGGTCAGCGGAGGCTTCCACCTCAAGTTTAGGGTTGGTTTTTTAATGCCAGTCATCTCAAAGTACCAAAGCTGTCAGAATCGAAGGATTAATTGTCAAAATAGTTAACTTGCATAACTCTTTCTTGAACTACAACATACTAAATAGCTAGCATTCACTTCACTAACCCATGTTAACATTACTGGGTACATGTTACCTTTCACTTATTAATGTTAACTTTAATTTTTATATGTTAAAGTTTATGTTAACATGTTAACTTTCACCTATTAATGTTAACTTTTACTTTTATATGTCAAACTTCATGTTAACATGTTGATTTTAACATGTTAACCTATTAACGTCCAATGTTGTACATGTTTTCTAATGCATGTTACCATGACTCCTATTAACTAGATCAAATGTCAAGCCAGATGATCATGCAACATACAGGGATGAGCGGCATGCATCCAGGTACGTATGTAACCCCTGGCTTCCTCATCCCTTGAACAGCAATTTGAATGCCTCTCTTCGTCTCATCAAAAATAAATTTACCCCACGCAATGGTCTTCACTCTCTCGATACTATCTACATATTGAAACAATTGTCTTGGGATGCCTTGAGAGCTGTTGGGGCACCAAATCGTTGCACATTGGTACAATATCTGAAGCAACACAAAATCCTCAATGTCCTTATTATCAGAGGACTCAACAAGTGTTTCCAGCAACTCCTCGACATATCTCATCATGCTACCAGCTTCTGGTGTACGCTCTTGGGGTCGGGAAAAGAGAACTCATCAGTTTCGTCAGTATAATGGCTGAGCACATACTCTAGTGCCCGTCGATCGCGTGCTGGGGGACTAAAGAACACATAGTGCTCAAAGTTACAGCCCTTGTAGGCATCCCAATGCCACTTCTTCAGTTTTGGTTGTAGTTTTTGCATGAAGGAACAATACGTTCCAAGACAGGCACTGGGCCTAATATCACCTAATGCAACAACTATCCTGAATGAACAACAATTTACTCTTAACAAGCCGTTCAACTCAACTTTAAATTACGTAACAATCAACAGAAAAGGCATTAACATAGTCAAAATCACGACTTATTAACATGATTAGCTAATAGTTGACTCTTAAGAGTAAACGTTAACAACAAACACAAATTATTGACATGCATTGCTACTACCTATCAACAATTGCCATTTCCTTCAAAAAGGAACCCATAAACCACAATTAAAATCAACATCACTCATTTAAAATAATTAAATCCCATAAACCACAATTAAAATCAACATCACTCATTTAAAATAATTAAATTCAAAAACCCTCAATTGATTAGGAACTTACTTCTTCTTTGACATGGACACATCCTCCGGCGAGCGTCTCCTCTTGCGCTCTCAATTTTCCTGACTTTTCATGCTCAATAGGGTTTCCATCGCCTCATTACTCTCCTCATCATCAGAGGATGGCGGAACAGAATCGCTGGCGTGAGATATCAAGGCGGAGGTGGAGGGGGATAAATTTGGTAGTTCCTCCTGCGCAAGTCGTGCCGACCGACGCCGGTGACGAACGTCCGCTTCCGTTTGAATCAGGTCTACTTCACCCGTGCGTCGTTTAGGGTTCTTAGCTATTTTTCTTATAATTTTCTTCGGCATTTTCCTTGTGGGTTTCCTGGCCGCTAGAGTCAAACTAGGGTTTTCAAATTGGGTTCGACCGCTGAAGGAGATTCGAGTTTTTGGGGAAATTTGTGGGTCTGCAGAGAAAAGAGCGCGAGCGAGAGAAAGAGGGAGGGCGGATTGGGGGGGACGAACAGTTACAAGGGCAGTTTCGTCTTAAGAGAGGTACTGTGCTCTCAGAGTTGCTTGGAAAATGTAAATGGGACTGAACCGTTATTGAGTTGGGTATTGGGGGTTTGATCACACAAAAAAAAAATACAGGGGGGCTATACACAACTGGATCTTTTTTTTGGGGCCTTATAACATTTTTCCCTAAAAAAATAACAATTTGGTAATTTAGCGTATTTCAGTATTATTCTGGAGCATATTCTCCGTGTATCCGAATCATCATAGACGCATCACGGAAGGGGGTTTTGATTTCATCCGAAGCGCACCGTAGCACCTCATTTTAGGCCACAAAGCGTCTTTTCGGGAAACTATTGTGCTTTTATATTTTATTTATTTATTTATTTATTCTGCTGCTGCCGCCTCCTGAGGCTCTCCAATGCCCGAAAAGCCCTAGAAATCTCTCTGCTCTCCTGCCAAGTCACAATCAGGTCGCCGAAACGAAACCGAAACGAAACATTCGATTGATTTCGTGTCGGTTCATCCGATGCCGTCCAGTCGTTTCCCTGCCGGAGATCAGCCCAGGACCAAGTATATTATCATTCTATCCTTTTTTTCCCTCTTTCGATTTGAAGTTGTAAACTTGGATTTCTACTCGATAGCTGTTATTTTCTGATCGCCGCGATGCGAGTTTTAATGTGCGATTCCGTGGATTTTGATATACACGGTATGATTGTTGTTGGGTTGTATGGTTCGTTTGGTTGGAAAATCGTTCGTAACGTGAGATTGTCTAATTTTGACGGAGATTTTTACAAGATTGGGGGTTTTCTGTAGCTCGATTCTTTAAGTCACGATTGATTCTGCTCCCTATTACAAGTCTCAACAGTGATTCTACACGAGTCTCTTGACTATTGATTCTGCTCCTATTACAAGTCCTAGCTGTTGCGGGATTATATTTGCGCAACAATTTTGGAAACAATTTTTGTGGAGCAACGAAAGGCTCTGAAAGGTGGTACAATACTCTATGCTGATACGTGAACTCGCGGGGGCTAGCGAAATGGAGCAGATCTTCAGAGCCGTTGAGTTTTATGTCAATAATCTCTCAACATCATCTTCGTCTTTTTGTCCACTACCATGATCGTTTG
This sequence comes from Asparagus officinalis, assembly GCF_001876935.1. Classification (NCBI taxonomy): domain Eukaryota; kingdom Viridiplantae; phylum Streptophyta; class Magnoliopsida; order Asparagales; family Asparagaceae; genus Asparagus; species Asparagus officinalis. The sequence goes on from NC_033798.1 coordinate 53,262,767, forward strand.
TTGTTTAATGGAATTGACCCAATTCACAGCAGGACACGATCATGTTTTTGAAGGCGTCTGTTGCACAACCTAGCAAGCGCTTTTCTTTTTGTTTTGTTTATAGGCACTTCGATTTCACCATACAAATATCGAGTTGCGGAAGTTGGATAGTATATACATTTTTTGGGCCTGTTGCTGGCTTTCCTAGTAGAGTAAATATTTCTTTAGGTATAAAAGGGTGGAAATAGTTATTACCCCACATCTAGACACCAACTAGCGAAACGATTGTGGAGGTATTCGTGGTCCTATAATCATGTCTTTCATGGAGGCAAAAGTAGACGCATGTTTATGATCTGCATCCATTCATCTCACTACATGTGGTGATTAGTTTCATTGACAGCGGTGTCCATCAGAAAACCATTGGTATTAGGTGGATATCACTAACTTTTCATGAAAGAAAGTCTCGTCTTTATCAAGCTGATGCAATTGTAAAATGCCACTAGATGAGGCATGCGATCAAGGAAGAGTTCGAGTCCATTATGCTTCGTAATATGGACAATTTCAGTTTAGAGCGTCAATCGACACCAGGTTGAGTCCGTGATCTCTAAGGGTCAAGGACTTGTTGAATAACTACAAGTCTACAACAAGTGGAACTGAATGATTAACTGAAGATTTAGCATTGATTTTTGATGATTACTTTTGGTTAGGAACTTGTCATCAATGATTATTTCGTAAGGCAACTTATTTTTGTTTTATTTAACTTGCATTGACCGTATTTGCTTTCTTTCAACTTTTCTTGAGTACGAGGAGTCGTTCATTGAGGTCGAGAGAGAGGTGTAGAGGATGCATGATAAACTTTTGCAGGAAGGCTAAAGGACTAAGCGAGTTTTCTTCTCGAGAGAAAGAGTCTGCTGGTGGGATGTGTGATAATGTTTTGATACTGCTGCTATGTAAACTTCTCTTACTAGATCATGGTAGGAAAGACTTGAGCTAAGTGAAGTGTTTATGACTTTAGGGGATCTAGGAGGAGGAAAGAGAGAAGAAATGAGTAAGATGGGAATCAAATAACATAATTGTTCATCTGGAATATAGAGCGAAATTCAGTGTGATAAAGTTTAGGATAGAAATTGAAAACAGGATGATATTAGCTTTTCTGCATCATGGCAATGGAACCTATAGATCAAGTATCCTCACCACTGAGTTGTGCCGTATTTCTGAACTTTATCAGGGCCCACTTAAGCACAATAATGGGTGAAACATTAGCAGGTTGGGTTAAAACTGGTTGGGTCAAAACCTGAGTTCTAAATCCAATCTATATCTATATCTATCTATACTTCTTATAAAAGAGAATACCCATGTCAAAACTTTTGATTTCCCTTTTTACCCTCTTAATTTTTTATCTCTCACAATTATACCATTGTTTATAAAACTAATGATCGATAACCTCTTATTAACTATGCACCTCTTCATTTTCTCAAATTATTTGGTCATTCACTAGAATATATTAATAATTTATAATGATAACTAAATTTGTAAATATATGATAATTTATTATAAATAATTATTAGTTATATAAAATAGTAAAAGTCATTCATTTAATAAATTAGTGCACATACTTATAATTATTAATAATAGTATAAATAGGGTTACTTCTTTATGTTGCAAAAAATATTACCTTGTTCGATAATTAATATCATCTTAGTAAAAAAAAATTGGGCATTATAAATAAAAAATAATTTTATTTTGAAAAATTAATTTATATAAAAATATTTAGATCCATGAAATTTATGAGACATATACTTTTCTCTTCTTTTTCGCAAAATACTTGGTCACTCACTAGAATATATTAATAATTTATAATGATAATAAAGTTAATAAATATATTATAATTCATTATAAAAGAATTATTAATTGTAATGAAATAGTTAAACTTTTATTTAATAAAATATTATATTTAATTATAGTTATTAATAATAGTATAAATAGGGATTGATTCTTTATATTGTAAGGAATATCACCCTTTTCGATATTATAATATCATCTTAGTAATAAAAATTAGACATTATGAATTAAACATGCTTTTATTTAGAAAAATTACTTTATATAAAAATATTGGATTTTTGAAATCTATGAGTTATTCACTTTTTGTTGGAAAGTAAATGTCTCATAAATTTCAAGGGTCCAATATTTTTATATAAAGTACTTTTCCAAAATAATAGTATTTTAAATTTATATCATCCAATTTTTTATTACTAAGATGATATTAATTATCGAGCAAGGTAATATATTTTATAACATAAAGTCATATAATATTAAAAATTACTGCCATTATTTAATAAATATTATAGTAAAGTATGCCCATAGCATAAATATTTAATAATATAAATGGTTTAATTATATCAATAGTGTTACTTAAACTAATGATTACATTATTATTTAATAATTATACTCCTAAATAAATTGTTTAATAATATAATAATAAGCTAATTTAAATAACTATTAAATGTATGGTAATAATAGTATGAGTATTAATTGTAGTATAACTTAAAAATTTTTATTCATAGTGCAACTAAATAACTTTGTTAAATGTTTATATATAATTTATTAAATAATATAATATTAAATACAACAACATGTCCACGTGCAAAGCACGTGCAGTGTATTATACTAGTAATCTAAAAGAGTGGGTAGAGGTTTTATTTGAGAAAACCCTCCTTTCCTCTTTTATTTGCGTTTCACCTGGCTTTCGCATTTGCCAAACTATCACTTATCAAGTATTCTGTAGAGATAGTTTATCTTTACTATATTGTTATATAGTTTTATTTAACTAATATGGATCTTCATGATTTCAATCTCCTCCATTCTTTTTCCTCCTGTGCTTCCAAGTTCCAATTGTAGCAGAAATGCGCCATTCAACTTCCTATGCGGTGCTTAGATTTTCTCTCCTCTCGTGCCTCTCTTTTCCCCCCTCTTTCTCTTGTCTCTTAGTCTTTTCCTTCAATACATCAGGTGTTGGTGCCTCTCTTTTGGATAAAATTCATCGCCAAGCAATGCTAGACTCTGAGGCACTGGGCCCATGAAGCGCCTATTGTTTCTAAAACGATGCCATTTAGTTTGACTCTAGTTTTTGAAAATGAGTTTTTCTTCATATTAAGAGTATACCTGATCTTGGATAAGACCAAACCAGAACAATTTAGATAAATTACAAGCATAGATCAAAATAGTCATAATTGTTGAATATAGAGTCTGAAATTTTAACATATTTGATAATCAATTAATATAATTTTTCTTAAGATTAAAAATTAATGAAAACTACCAACGTTAATAGTGTAAGTTGATTCCTTATCATATATTATATAGTTTTTGTGTCCCATCATATTCAGAAAACATGTTAGAATTGAGTAAGGGAACGATTTATCTAGAGGTTTTAGTTTCTCGATTAATGTTGGATTCTTTTTTATTAGGAAATTTGATGAACGATGTTGTATGTATTCAGTATGGTTTAATGATCCGAACTGGCTTGATTGAAACACTGTCGGCTATGAAGCATGGATTTGCCCCCGAAGGCCACGAATCCGTGTCTGACTCGAATCGGACACTGATTCGTCATGACATGTGCACGACACGTGTCGGACACGGTCAATCCGTGTCCGACACGGGTCAACAGTTCAATCAGGGGGGATATGGTCAACGGAAGCTTGGGACACGGTTGGGATACGCCGAACTGAAAGAAAAAAACGGAGAAAGAAGAAAACCCGAAACCCAAACCCAAAACTCAACCCTAATTTCATAGTTTACACTCACCCGACGCCAACACCGCCACAAAACAGATCTCTTCATCCTCGTCCTCACGATCCCTCGTCCTCGTCGATCCCTCACTGTTCAAGATCTCCTCGTCCTCGACGGTCGTCGATCATCCTCGTCGCTCGTCCTCGACGTTCGTCGATCTCGGCTCCAGTCATCACATGTCAGTCTCTCTCTCTCTTCGTCTCTCCCTCTCTCTGGATCTCTCTATCTCTTCGTCTCTCTCTCCATATCTTCGTCTCTCTCTCTGGATCTCTTCATCTCTCTCTCTCTTTTCTCTTTGTCTCTCTTCACTTATTTTTTTTGAGAAGACTAACGATGGATATTTATCGAGCTGAATTGGTGGGTAGCGGAATTTCGAAGAAGGAAGCGAGTTTGAACAGATTTTGCGGTGAGAAGTGGGCTTTGATTTGTAGGTTAATTACGGCAATGCCATGGGCTCTGGGTTTTGATCGAATGGGTCGAGCCTTTGCGTCGGTTTTGAATGATTGACTAGTGGATAAGAAATATGTTGGATTTTTATAAAAAACCCTTAAACCCATTAAGTAATGGATTTTGATCTGGATCTCTGTTAGAAATGAATCCGCGTGAGTTGGATCCCGAAATCATTCTCTGTTAAAAAAAACCTTCAACCCATTATTATTATTATATATTTTTCTATATATAATAATAATTAAAAAAAATTCCTTGTCGTATCATCGTATCCTATTTTTTTGGATTTTGCCGTATCCTGTATCTGTGTCGTATCCGTGTCCCGTATCCGTATCCGTGCATCATAGATTGTTGGTGATTTATAAGATCATAGTTTTTCTGCATGTATGTGTGTGAAAACTAGTATGCCTAATGTATCTTGGTACCTGTTGAGTAAATCAGATAAACTGTCATACATGTATACTTACGTGCTTACTTAACATGTTTACATATTGTATTTATTTGTTCCTTCTTATACTCACCTGCATACATGTATTTTGTACCTTTATGCATGGGTGTGTAGGTTATGTATATATGTATTATTACAAGTAATACCATCCATTAAAAGGCTTATTACTGAGTTCCTCATTTCCTCTTTACTTTCATGCCAAGCTCCACTTGGTCTTACTTTGATAACTTTCTGAAAAAAATAAATCGTTTCTTCATTATGTGAAAGTTGTAAACTAAAGACGATCTTGCAAATTGGCACTAATGGTGCCTGACATTCAGATTCTTTCTCTTGCAATTGTCACTCATGACTATTTAATGTTTTTCCTTTTTGATGACACATTCTGGCTGTACTTTCATAGTCATATCGTCTTTGATTCTCATATACTTTGCTAACTCTTCCAGGGTTCTGTGTAAGTTCTTTTCACATGGAGCATGTTTGAAAGGGGAGCATTGTGAGTTTTCACATGATTGGAAAGACCAGGCCAACAATGTAATACCATTAAACTCTATTTACCTTATTTTCACTTTAGCTCTTTGCTCTATACAATGTACTCTAATACCTTTTTTGCTATTATTACAGATATGCACCTTTTATCAGAAAGGGGTGTGCTCTTACGGTAGCCGGTGCAGGTACGAACATGTCAAAGTTTCTCGGCATCAAACATCTGCATCGCCATCATCCCATTCTCGCCCTCCTGTAGCATCAGGTTCTGTTCAAGTAACTTCTGTTGTTTCCTTGAGCGGAGAGCTCAGGTCAGGTTTTAGCAGTCCCATAGAGCAGTCATCACTGAGTGGTTCTGTGTGCCCTCCTGTTGAAGCTGCCTGGTCACAGAAACATGATGCTTATGCGCTTCCAGACAGTATAGATGGCCATTATGTGGCATCTTCCAGTCTGGCTGACCAACCAATCTGTTCATTTGCTGCTGCTGGTAGTTGTCCTCATGGAGAAAGATGTCCTCACATTCATGGCGATTTATGTTCTATCTGTGGAAAGCATTGCTTACACCCATATAGGCCTGATGAGAGAGAGGATCATATTAGAACATGCAAACAAAATAGCAAACGTCTTGAAGCATTAAGACGGAGTCAAGAGATAGAATGCAGCGTGTGTTTGGACCGTGTTCTTGCTAAACCCACAGCTGGAGAAAGGAAGTTTGGGTTGCTTTCGGAATGTGACCATCCTTTCTGCATATCATGTATCAGAAATTGGCGTAGCAATTCTCCAGCCTCTGGCATGGATGTCAACTCTGCATTGAGGGCGTGTCCAATATGCAGAAAGCTATCATACTTTGTCATTCCAAGTGTTATTTGGTACTCTACACAGGAGGAAAAGCAAGAGATAGTCAATAGCTACAAAGACAAGCTCAAGTATCCTTCTACTTACCTATTATTAATTTTACTTTCTTGAATAAACATTATAATGTTTCTTTTCATTTACTTATGGGTAACCTCGATCACCTCAATACTGCATCTATAGAACTAATTAGTGTAAAATGGCTGATTGTAGAATTGAACTTCCCATTTATGGGGAGCACGAAACAAGCTAAAGTATCATAAAGCATGCACAATTAATTTTTGTTTGATTGGTATTTGTCAGTAAATAAAAATTAATCATTGAAAAAATCATCCAAAATGGTACTGAGATTATTAGATTTGCCTTTTTTTTCTTGAATAGAAGAATTCATTGCAACGTTGCTATTTATAATTCCTTTCGTTTCATTTGATTATTTTTATACTGGACAATCATTTTGGCTGATACATGGATGTGTCTTCCTTTTGCATATTTACATGCCAGGTACCTCATAAATGATAGTAGTAGTTTCTACTGGATGTACTGTGCATTCTTTTGCATTGCTTTCAACATTAGCTTTCTTTTATTTGACCTTCATAAATCCTGGGTTATTCTTCCAAATTCTGTTATGCTTTTGATTCCCATGTCAATCAATGTGCATCCTTTTACATTGCTTTAAACATAGGCTATCTTTTGTTTGACCTTCATAAATCCTGGGTTATTTTTCCAGATTCTGTTATGCTTTTGATTTCCATGTCAATTAATGTAGCTCTAAAACTACTTATCTTGTTTTCTGTTGTTCGTACCAAATTTTAGCATTGCTTACCATGAAATGTTAAGAGTCTGTTACATGTCTTGCTCGTGTCCAATGTGACATTTCTTTGACATATAGGTTTTCATAATTTCACTCTATTCAGGCTTTACTGAGCTCAAAAAGGTTCTTCAGATAGGTGGATATAAAGAGAGGTTTTCATCAGTTTTTAATTGGGCACAAAGAGAAGTACTTTCGATTGCGTTTTGAGTGGTCTGAAGAATTTAGTTTTAAGAAGTCTAATCGTGTTTTAAATGGAATATGAATTTGGTTTAAAGAGCAGGGGTATACGAGGAGTTTGGGTTTCCATGAGTTTGATGTTGGATTGAACTGCTGGGAAAAGAAGTAGGCTTGAATAAGCAGAAGTACCCACAGCAACAGAAGAAGTAGGCTCAATAACTTATATAGTTACGGACAATTAATTAAATGGACAAATAAAACTGGTGATAATTTTTATTGCGGAAACTTTTCTTCTTATATGTTAATGAAGTCTTTGAGAAATAATATTAGTTTCAATTTTATTATAAATTGGAGGAACATTTTTTGTTATTTATAATTATATAGTAAAATTCTGTTCTTTTCAGTTTCATGAACTTTTGAGAAATATTTCCTTATTATTAGTAGTAAAATAGTTGATAAGTTAATAGCTGACAACGTCAGTTATTCTGAATATTTTTGGAGAAACATTCTTTCTAATTTATGGAAAGTTAATGTTACTTTGTTCATATATGATGAGTTCTTGATTCTTTTTCTGTAATTTAGTTTACAAATTGGCAAAAGGTAATTCAAAGCTTCCCTTTCACACCTTATAGGGTTTATATATGAAGTGAAAACTTGTACCATGTTCCATTTCATTGTTGTCACACATTTAAATAAGGTCATCATAGTTTTCTTGTATATGTGCTGAAAGAATCATTGTAGTTTCTTGTAATTTTAACCTAAATTTTACTTTTAGAACCACTGAAAGAATTCTCTTGTCTACCTGGGAAGGTTGGATCTGAAAATTGTGGTCATTTCATATAATTGGCCTTATGTCTGATATGTTTCCAATTTATTTCTACCATCTATTTGTTTGTGGAGAATCAAAAGAGTGTAAAAAGGTCCATCTTTCTTTACAAGTTTTACTAAGTTCCTGGATAAATAAATTTTACACCAATTGTTTAGAGTTTTAGGTTTATTATATTTATTTGAAATTTTGTAAAAACATTCTATGCAGTTATAATTACTTGGCAGATATTGAACATACTTTAAATAAATAAGTCAAACTCAAAAAGATTCCCCTAGAAATTGAAAATTGAGGATAATAATAAAGGAGTTTCTAAAATCTCCATAAAAGAATGGTGATGGTAATTTTTTATGATTACATATGAATTTTCTCTGACCATACATACGAAACTACATAAAAAACTACTCAAATATTTATTATATGTCTTAACATGAACCTTAGTTTCAATCCTATGAAGTTTGTTGGTCGAGTAGGCTATTTTCCCAAGTTTCTACAATCGATTAGTAATCCTAAACATATATTATTTACATTTTAAATTCAAAACCGCGTGCCTCACTGCGCCTCATGAGCCCTGTGATGCTGGGCGGTGGCGAAGCGTCGTACATCTGATGCTGCAAGCCTGCAACGCCTTTTGGCCTCGCAAGCATGCCGACTTTGCGTAGGGTGCATTTAGTACATAGCGTTGTATATTTTTGTTCGTTAATATTTCAATCGAGTCTTTATTCTTGATAACCTGTATCCCAAAAAGCAAAATAAATTCATTAGACCTTTTTAATAGCCTTCAATTGAGGACCCTAACTAATCCTCGTTTGCTATTTGATTTTGCTTGGATCTTAGTCTTGATTTGACATTTGATTTGAAAAATTATGAACTTTGCTACTATGTTGGATGTGTTAGCAATTAGCATTAAAAATTAAGACCTTGTATTGTGATTTGATGGTAAGATAGTTACATGCTGACATATTTTTTATGTGAATTCCTAAACATGTTCTATCGTGCTTGATTATCTATCTTGAAAAATTATGTGTGTCGTGTGCACCTCGCATCACTCGGGCGCGCGCATCGCGTTGCGCCTTTCACATGTGCGTGTAAAGATACTTTGCACTCCGCATTGCGCCTCATGTATTAACAACACTGACTTAGATTTCATTAAGTATGTTTAGATTCCTTTTTAGGACATGATATTTCATATGCACTTCATCCGATATGGCACTTCAATATTTACTGCATGTTCCTGATATTTCCACGATATTTGCAATCTAATGAATTTGGCTGTCTGATATTTCCATGATATCCGATATTCAAAACCTTGATTTGGACATATATTTAGTTACAACCTAAGTTGGCTGCTTATGGCCATTTTTTATGCAGCCAAGCTCCATCCTTGAATATTCTGCTATATCCCTGCTCTGCAACAGAGTTTATTTGGAACTTCTAACTTTTAGCATATCAACTAGGTGGAGCTTTTTTTTGGCAATAAGCTTAGATATAATTCAATGAACAAAATGTTTTGTGGATATTAGATGTTATAGGACACTTTTAAGTTTGTTTTTCTCGCTGATAGGACACTTATTTAAATTTCCTGGTTCTGTCTTCATTTGTCATGTGTTAACTTGTGTAGCTGAGAGAAAAAGAGGCATAATAAGTTCTTTTTCACTTATCATTTTTACTCTTAAATCACTTTGATGAGGCATGGGCTGGATAAACATCATATGAGCGAAGAAGTTGGATGTTCAGATTTTGGATTTTTGGAGTCACTTCTTTGGCATCACACGAGTCTCAGTTGCAATATCAACAAAAACTATTTTTTTCATCAATTGGTTATAAAAAGTAATATAATGATGCATATTTATAAACTAAACGAACTAGGATTTCAAATCCTAATTAAAAAAAATTAATAAATAAAATAAAGTAAAACAACTCCAAATAAAACACACCAAAGCCCAACTAGATTAGAATTCAAAAATAAACTAAATAATAAAACTGAACTAAAATTTCTTTAAAGAGATTGGTCTTTGGGAGATTTGCTTCATCTCCAATTCTCCAACTTTAGTATTGAACTGTAGAAGTTGGCAAGTTGCTACTAATCATCACTTTATCTTAACTTGTTATATGACTGGGCCTAAAATATTGATAATACTGTATGAGAAAGGCCTGGCTGTTATTTTTTAAGGATATGAGTTATAAGATTTTCAATTGTCAAGATGAGGAAGAGGTTTTCTCTGGCTAAATATCTTTCCATCTGTACACTATTTTGCTTGAAAAGTTGAAACAACAGTAGGATCTGTAATCCATTCAACCAGCTTGAAAAGAACAGAGTGTTTGACTTGGTTCAAGCCCAATGTGATATAGCAGTCAATGTGGATTAGAGATTTTGGATGATCTACCATATAGAGGGAACAAGAAGTAATATTTTAGATCACGAAAGCCCAATGCTTTGAAAAAGAGATTCTTGCTTACTTTTCCTAGCTATATAGGTTACTCTGTTGAGGTTGGGTTCCTGGGGACATAGATTCTCTTCTCTTTCTGTGGTCAACAGCTTAATATGATAGATAGGGTGATTAGAAGTTCATATAGTTTTTTCTTATTAGCCGACAATCATTAACTACCATTATTGCATGCTTAACCCCGTGGTACTCTTTTCACAATCAGTTAATTTTCATGGTGGATTAATATTTTATGATATTTTGGCAGGTCTATTGATTGCAAATACTTCGACTTCGGTAATGGGACATGTCCATTTGGGACTAGCTGTTTCTACAAGGTATGTTGGTGTATGATTATGTTTTGTTCTTTTGAGTTGCTGCATTGCTTTTATCAGCTTGCTTAGAAAGCTAGTTAGTGCTCCTGAACTCTTTTATCTTATATTGCTAACTCTTCTATTTTATTGCTCAAGAAACTCTTGCATTTAATCTTGAACCTGCTTGTAAGTTTTTGTACCTTTTGTAGATAGTTGGTAAATGTCCCTATGGGATTGCATCTTATGTCCAATGCTCCTATTTGAGGAGTGAAATGTTTCTTTGGTGTTAGTGTTTCTGCCCAGTATCTTTCATTTGAAAGGATGAGTAGCTTACAGAAATACATATGATCTGCACTTTCCCGATTTCATGCAATCTACTTAAAGGAAGATATGCTATATATGAACTCAGAACTATGGAACATATATATTTTGAGAGCTCTGAGATGTATTGCATGATCTTTAGTTTGTTAATAATATGTGTATGTGCTTGCCTGTGAGATCATAACTGATGACTTGGCCAGTAAATAGTGAAAAAAGAATTGATATTACAAAGATGGCAAGTCATATATATTTCAGGACAAGTGAAAGTGTAAATCATTTTAGATTCTTCACCAAATCATTTTAGATTCTTTACCTGAATGGTTGCAATCGGGAAGACTGGACTGGGAAAAACTCATTTAGGGAAAAAAACTCAAGTATCCTTGATAGTGAGACGTATAATTGTCCTTTTGACTAAGAACCCTGATTCCAATAGTAGTAATTAATATTGACATAATAAAAGTGGAGATCAAGTGTCCAAACTCAACAGAAAATCATTATTGACGGTCCAATACCATAGTTTATTGATAGATAAATTTCCTTTTATTTGCTGAAACAGATTACCTGAAAACACCATAGAGATTAAGTACTGGCCGGAGGACTAGGAGGACTACATTACTTTTTTTTGTTCTGATTGAGTATTTAATATTATAAGTATGTACGATTTGATATCAATAGAAGAAAAGGGTAGATATTAGATCCTTGTAACTTAGGATTTGATTGAGTCATGATAAAGTTTTTGGACAGGATTATGTCATGATTTTCACTTTGTAATTGATTGGTATTTTATACCAAAACAAAAGTATATCCATAATTCCTTGATTATGGGCAAGAGACAAGAGTTATATGTTATTAATAGCAAATGCTTGACTATAACATATCAAGCAAGGACACAGATAGGGGATTAGGTACTATAAGATTGATGCACTACAATATGATGACATTTGAAAGGCTAAAACAATGGCGCAGAATGGTTGCGGCAAAACTTATATAAACATACAATACATATATACACATATGCTTCAATATGGATACAAAATGAGTAGGTACGTAGAAGAGTAAATCCTAAAAACTTTTGGAGAACCAAAATCATGTAAACTTATATATGAATGCATGTACAAATATATGTGTATATAATTATATATCAGACAGTGAATTTTTTTCTTGCTCTCTAAAATTTAAGTAGATGAATGATCATACTCTTCAGATAAAATATGTAAATGCAATGTATCTAACTATCTATAAATGAAATAGAATTTTTTTCTTTGAAAGCATAAATGAAATAGAATTGTGGACCCACATTTCATACCGTATGATTTTAACTTTTTAGCATAGGTTATATGATGTATCTATAATAAATCTTTGATACATATAGGCCTGTGCAATTTATGTGTGTGCATGTGTTATGTTCACTGTATTGAGTCTACTGACTACATTAAATTCCTCCAAGTTTTCTGATTCATTAGCTACATGAACATTGTTACAGTGGCTCTTCCGTCCTTAGATAGGCAAACAAGATGATAGTAAGGTGGGCATTAAACGCGCTAGGTAAGTCAACAGGTGGAGGATTCTGTTTATTACACCATTTGAATTAGATTTTAACTTTGCAGTTACTGGATACAACCATTCTACATCTATGTGCGTTGCAAATTTGTGTGCATGTGTGCGCGCGCATGTTATATTCAGTAGATCTCATGCATCAAAAAGAATATCCCATCATGTATCCATTAAACACCAGAGTGTCCAAGTATTTGATACATCACCTTTGAGAGGTCGGTGCTAATTCGGTAACAACGGATGTTATTTTGGAACATTTGACTGAAAAATATCAGTTTCCACTTAGTTTTACTAAATTGAGAGGACAGATAGAAAAGGTGGAGCGGGTTTTAGAAACAGTTGTCTACTTCAATGTCAATAATCTATGTCAAATGCATTGAGTTTGTTGCAAATAGTATCCGTGCTACTGGCTGTCTTAGCAATTCTGTCAGTGCTATATATGCGTTGTAGATACAGGCCACGGCATTTTTCATAGATGAGGAGGAACTAAAGAGAACTTGCTTCTCAACTAGTTATTTGAGATGAACTTGAGAGTTTAGATTATGAAACGTTGACCGCATGTTGAAGATGATTTTTCATGTTATGACATCCTGGAATTTGGTAAATTCTTCAGGCAACGAGGACCAACACGGTCCGTGTCATAACATCTTCAATTGCAATTGCATCAATATATTATCCTGTGGTGCCTGTCAAATAACACTTCGCTTTGAGATTCTTCAAGCATTTCTTTCCAGATCAGGCAGTTTTCTCTATGGACAGCTAATGTGCTGCTACTCTTATGTCCTTAGTAACTGATTTAATTTCTCAGTAGACAAATTCTGAAAGTCTAGCTGAAAGCTACTCACTTAATGTTATCTATGTAGCTGCATATTGTCGTAATGTCAGGTAGTCCTTGTTTATTCTTTGGATGCCTACTTCATTTTGACATATTTGATTGCTTTCCGGCTACTGGTCCCCATCTTACAATGCGTACTTCAATTTTTTAGTTTAAGGGGGGGTTATTCATTGGGGTAATTTGGGGTAAATTGGGTAAAATTGTTCCAATGGGATAATTTTACCCAATGGGATAATTTGAGTGGGATAAAGTGGGGTAAAATGGGATAATGGGACAATTTGAGTGGGACAATTGGTATGACATCTTTTTATAATATTATATTTATAGCTCAATTAAGTTCAAGTTTAACTTGATATAACATCAAATGATTAAATAAATAATAGTTATAATATACAATAATATTATTTTTAAGATTATTTTCATATAAAATATTAAAAATAATATAATAATATTAATACACAACCAGCATTTCTCAACATATGACTGTAGCTTGCAAAGCATCAGTTGACGAAAACAAACGACCAGCATTTCTCAACATATGACCATGAGAAATACACTGCTTGTAATCACGACTCTTGATTAAGAATCACTCGAGTCTTTTATTATTGCACTGTTTCTTATGAATCAAACACAATAAATTAACCTGCATATTTCGGTAACTGAAGAATCTCTCTGATACAAACAGAAAGACTTGCATAGACAAAACAATAGCGATTACATTGAAGTTAAGAATTACAAAGAATTTATAAACATATATACAATGTCCATCCGAATGCTCTGGGTTGTAGAGAACTCTATAAATACAAGGTAACCATATAAAGCGTAGATTTTTTCAGCTTCTAGGACGAGCACCAGGAGAGCGATCAGGTTCACTTGGTAAAGAACCAGGTTCTTCAGCTTCACTGTTTTGATCATCTTCCAGTACATCAGTTCCAACCCAATAGAAACAGAGAACTATTCACCACAAAACGTAGATTTTCCCCCCCACGATCAATGGACTTCAGTAGAAATTAAAACAACTACCCATTAACCCATACAAGCTCAAAATCAATGGACAGGTGTAGAAATGCCCTAATTCATCGAAATAAAGAGACCCAAATTGAGAAACTCATCAAAAACACGGGTTAAAAGGGGTGATTTGAAATGGGGGAAAAGCAAACCCTAGTTGTAAATTGTTGAGAAATTCGTCGAATTCAAGTAAAATAAGGAGGATAGAGGGCTTACGACGAGGTTGAGATTGATCACCCGCCGTCCCCACCCCTCCTCCACAGCGGCGCCGCGGCCTCCTACGTCGCCTCCATCTCCTGTGCACAGCTCCGGTGTACTTCCCGCTGCGGATGGCGGCGGCGGAGGAGGCGGAGGAGATGACGGTGGGGAACTCCCTGCTTGTGAATGATGACGGCGGAGCGGCGATCGAGCTCGAGCACGGCGACGATGGAGCTTGAGAACGGAAGTGGGCTAATTCTGTTCCCTTCTTGTTCCAGGGGAAAAAATGGGGTAAATTTGGAGGGTGGGGCTGAGGAGTGCTTATATAGTTGGGGTAATTTGGGGAAAAGTGGGGTATTTGTCCCCCATTTATCCCAACAAACCAATAACACCACAAAGTTGGCTCCAGTTCCAAATACCCCAATGAATAACACCAAACATTGTTGTTCCAAAAATTATCCCATTATTCCCAAAATTACACCAATGTAAGATCAGGCAGTTTTCTCTATGGACAGCTAATGTGCTGCTACTCTTATGTCCTTAGTAACTGATTTAATTTCTTAGTAGACAAATTCTGAAAGTCTAGCTGAAAGCTACTCACTTAATGTTATCTATGTAGCTGCATATTGTCGTAATGTCAGGTAGTCCTTGTTTATTCTTTGGATGCCTACTTCATTTTGACATATTTGATTGCTTTCCGGCTACTGGTCCCCATCTTACAATGCGTACTTCAATTTTTTAGTTTAATGGCTACTATTTTTCTGGTCTATGGAAGGAGAAATTTTTTTTCTTGGTATGCCATGCTTTTTAGATAATATTGCACTAATATTTTCTTGCAAATGGGCTAAGAGGTCTGCTTTCCAGTAAATGACATTGTTCATTTGTTCAACATATAAGAGTGCATTCATATCACAATTTCTGTTGAACTAGTGATATTGCTGAAGCTTGTTAGTGGGGACTTTGAGGTTTGTTAATTTTTGTGACATCAATTTTGATGTTGTCTTGTAGAACTGCAGAGCTTTTTTATTAATGAAAACTGTTGGGTTACTCTGGCGTTTGGCTAATGGTTATCTTGACATTGCATACCTTGTTTATTTATTTCAGCATGCTTACAGAGATGGGAGTTTAGAGCAAGTGGCACTGAGACACCTTGATGCCGAAGATGGAAACACTGTGATTGCTAAAGATATTAGGTTCTCTTCTTCGCAAGTCATTGATGTGCTATTGCATTGTAATTGCTCCCTTTCTGATGCAAGCTTCTATATCTTGTTATCTCAGGCTCTCGGACTTTTTTAGCCGATTAAACATTGCAGGAGCATATGATTCCTCTATAATTTAATTGTAAGTAGTAGCTTGAACCAACATTGCCAGTTTTGTTTTTGCTTCAGCATTTTGAAGCAGACATTTGTTTATTTTGTAAGTGCACTGCCTTCAATACTTATCAAGGATGCAGGCTTTTCCTGAATGTGGCTCCTCTATGTATGGGATAAAAATACGCACGCACAAACATACAGATTGTATGTATAAGGCCCCTTTCCCCATGTTCTTGTATTAAAGCTATACCACCATAGGTTTGTCAGAAGTAATCAATGTTCTCAAATACCTCTAATGTTAAAACATGATGCAATGAAATGATACTGTGCTAGTGCATAAGCTCTCTGGTTCTTTAGATCTATTCAGCCTTCATTTTTGGGTTCTTTTCCATTTTCCTGAATTAGGGTTTTTTTGACTTATTTATTTATTTTTGTCAGGGTTAATAATATGACCAGGGATTATGCTCTTTATCCTTTCTGCAGAATAATTCTGCCTGGTCTCCTGCACATCTACTTGGCAGCATATGTCACTGGTGATGAGGTCAACTCTGGAATGGTTATAACCTTATTTCTTCAACTTTTTATTTCTTTGCTCGTGTATCTATGCTTGTGGGAGGAGAGTTTACCTTATTAGCGCAAACTTAGCACTATTCTTGCTTATCTTTTTATAACGATTTAGTTTATATTCATTTTCTGATTCATCTGTACATGTTGATACTGTAGCAAGGGTGGCACGAAGAATAGGCACAATTAGATGACATTAGTGAATCGATTATGTTGTGCGTGATTTGTTACGGGGCTCTGGACAACATAAGATCAGCTGATATTTGCATAAATCAACTTAATGCAAGCAGTGTGTATCGTTTCTTTCCCAGAGAAACACAAACAGGATGAAGTGAGAAGAAAAGTTTCAGGTGCCAAGTGCCCAGGCACCTAGCTGTTCCTTAGGCTTTTACATTGAAATTTCTTTTTAGAAATGGATATTGAATACCTAAAATCAGAAAATACATTAAACTTAAATGAGAAGAAGAGTTTCAGTTTCAGCAGTGATGCAGTAACATTAAGAACAGGTGGACAACAGGAGGAATAACAATGCGATGGAGGTACTGATGGAGACAGTGGTAGCTGTAGCCTTAGACAGAGTGCAATGACCAGGACAATAGAAGAAGAGAAAGCTGAATGTGAGTGGAGTGACTGTAATTATAATATAAGTTTGAGAGCTGATTGATCATAAAGTTAATTTGGATATACAAACAACCTTTCAGCTTTTTGGTGCCATTGTTGATGGCAGCATTTTGGTGGCTTTTTTCTGGGTTTGGTGGGTCGGGGGGAGAGAAAAAGGCTTGGGGGGGGTAGGGAGGGGGGGGGGTGGCATCCAGGACGAGAAATTGAAGAAGTCTCATGGGTCCACCAAATGTATGTTGCAAAAGCCTAAGTACGATGTTCAACTTGATTACCTATTTAATATTAGTGGCGCTACTTATGGCAGCAAATTAACTGGCGTGAGCGGTTGCTTAGATCGGGTCAGCAAATCCTAAGATCCTTAGCGGAAATTGAGGGTTTGTAGGGCGAATTATAGAATAAGACCACTTCTACGCAGATTGATGTGAGGGTCGAATTATTTGCATCTAGACTGTAATTTGTGTATAATTTACGCAAGCTGTAGGTTAATATATTTACGGATATTTATTAGGGCGTAATTTCAATTACACAACCCCCCTGCCCCCCAAACCCCCCGCCCTCCCCTAACCCGCCGGCTGCATCGGGATAACTCACTTATTACCTTGAACCTGTTAAAATAGGCACAGACACTCAGTGGGCTTGTTTGAGTTTTTTTTTAGGACACCGAAGGATGTCTATTCTGCGAAAACGATTCTTTCTCCTGATTCCTGTCCTTTCTATGCTGGTACTTAATAACTTAAAAGACTAGATGCATGTTAGAAATCTCTGAACCAGCATAAATGGAGGTTGTTACACAGGCAATACAACATAAGCTTGAGAAAAACGAAAGATTGAATCTTAACCGACTTCACATCAGAAACATTATTTCAGAGCTCAAACGCAGTAGAAGGCTGCGTCAAATGCAAGGCCTATAGGTCAAAAAAGGATACATCCTGACTTCTTCTGCACAAAGACGGTTTGGACAAATAAATCATCATGATCAATCATGAAGACCATCGGCATAGCAAGATTTATCTTTTACAAAAAGGTTTTTTCAATACAAAACTTTAACAAAAATGTAAGATTTTCATATATGAAAAACAAAACCACTGTCTAATTATCCGTGGCTTCATCGGGACTCCTTCATGCAGTACTTGGATTGAGAATAACATATGGTCTTAATACCCGTTCAAGCTCCTGGTATTGATACTTCCATTCAAAATGATGAAAAGATCAATCTCTATTTATGACCCTGTATCATATATCGAAGTTTATATCTCTAACCATCAGAGTAGACACTAATGATGATCATCATGCTTGCCTTTATGTTAATAATGGAATCTTTTATACTACATCAAGGAAGCTTTCATTCAAAAAGTTTATCCCTACTTTTGACACAAATTTGGTTAGCATCATAATTCATTCCGAATAACATGTTGCCTACAGCAAGTATGTTGTAAGCCACAAAAAAAGAGAGCCTTGTGGTCATCTCCTTTTCAACCTTGATTATTCTCTATGGATTAAACATTAGGGGTGCGGGTTGTTGAACTTGTCAAACAACATGGTGATCAATACCTGGAGATAAGAATCCTCAGTCTGCTCTTCAAATAGATATACTGTTAGGCCACCCTGGGAATAACACAACTCTGAATTGCATTAGGATGCTGTCCCATCAAGATATATTATTCCTACACAAGTCCTTTTGCATCCATTTAAGTTGTAAATGACCTTGATATCAAGTTGGACGGTGAGTGAAAGAGAGGGTGGATGGATGTGTAAGAGGGTGGTTGGGGGCGAAAAAGATGATAGAAAGGAGAGAGGAGTGGAGAGATGGGTTTATTTTGCAGATAGACCTCTTGAGAGGAAAAGTGTTTTTATTTTTTATTTTTTTATTTTTATTAAAGGACTCTCAGGGGTGCATGTCTATTTTAAAGTTTTAAGGGTCATAAGCGGTGCATCCCTGTATTGCAGGCAGTTTATGTGCAATTAACCCTAATTAGTATGTTTCTTTTCAACAACAAAATCTCTTAGGCAAATGCTGTTTTGTTTAGCTTGACTTTGCTTCTTTCAGGCTTTAGAGAGAAATATATTTCTACGACAAATCTACCTCTTTGTTTAGATTATTCCCTAGTCCAGGGGAAGAGTCGTTGATATTGCATGAGCTTAAATGTCAGATTGAAATTGCAATTACTGATGCGTGTGGTTGCTTCTTTCTTTCTTTCTTTCTTTTTTCCCTAACAGTTTATTGGCACTATTTTCTGGACATTTACATGCTGTGCTTTGTTGCAGAATAATTCTTGAAGCCAAAACAAAACAACCAAAGGAGGGGCAGGCGTGCATAAATTTGGAGATTGTATTTATGTTTATTGATATCTTAAAAAAATGCCATACAGGTGAAAAAACAGAAAGAAACAAGCGAAGTTCAGAACAGGTTGAATAAAAAAAGTAAAATCAAGGATGAGTGGGAGTGCAGAGCCTCTAGGGCCCTATTTATTTTGGTGGTTTTGTAACGAGTGTATATCAACTCTCCTCATGCCAAAATAGCGTGACTGGACGTTAAACAACATGAATACCAACCTTTATTATTATTTTTTTATTTTTTATGATTGTGCTATATACAGTACAAAGGTTTGATATATTTTACAACAAAAAAAGAGGGAGGGCGGGGCGGGGGGATGTTGTATTGAGGATAAAGTCATAGTGATTATTCAAGCTTAGATTGCTGCAATTTTGATTGTTTCCAACATCTATAATGCTTCTTGTTTGCAGTGTTTCATTGTAAATGATCTTGTATTGAGGATAAATTCATTGTGATTATTCAAGCTAAGATTGCTGCAATTTTGATTGTTTCCAACGTCTATAATGCTTCTTGTTTGCAGTGTTTCATTGTAAAGCTTAATTCGTTTCTTTTCACAACCTGAACCATGGACGAAATTGTTGCTTCTCAAGTTGCTGTTGGAGATGGAATTTTGACTGATAATATGATGTTTGAATTTTCCTTTTCGACCATCTTCCTTCTCCGCATCCCACTCCGCTTAGGATTTTTTTTGTATGGTTATAAGTTAAAAGAGTGATAAAATATTCCCCAAGGACTCAAAATATGGGACCAACAGGGGGGGCATGTGAGGTGTCTGTAACAAAGCTCAAGTTCAAGAGTGATTGATAGGTTTCACAGTTTTCAAGAATATGTATTTTGGGTCCCATATCATTTTGCTGTGATTATTTTGGCATTTTGCATGTATAATATCGTGAGCGGATCAACATTCAAAGAGCCTAGTGCACTGTTGCTTTTCTTTATAATTCCATCATGTATTTGTTCACGTTTTGTGTTGCTTGCTAAGCATTCCAGTCTTCTGTGAGATTACGAGCTCGGATGTCATATTACGAGCTCGCCTCTTTTAGTACTATTGACTTTCGGATAATACCCCTACCTCTTTATCATTCTGTTTGCTCTTTAGGCTCGCTTTGAGTTCTCCATTTAGTTCATGGGCTTCACCGCCAGGATGCATGTCAGTGGATCTATATTTTCTACAATCATATTCATAACAGCAACGTCGATTTATTTTGTATTCGTTCATATTCATAATATCAATGGTGCATCGAAGGAATCTTGGATCTTGGATTGTTGAAAATATTTGCCAAATTCGACACAGTTTCAGCCAACTGGTTGAAACCGAGTCGAATTTGGCCAAAAAACATCTTTAAGCCCCCATTACTTCGTTAATTAAGTTAGCAATGGGGACTTAAACCTCACGGGACTTGAAGTCCCGTAAAGTTTCCGATGTTTTTTTTACCAAATTCGAACCAGTTTTAGTCAGTTCTGACTGAAATTGGGTTGAGTTTGGTAAATATTTTCGAAATATGTTAATTTTTTACAAATAAGTTTCTAAAGAGGTCTAAAACGAAAATTTGTCCAAAAATAAATAAATAAATAAATAAATAAATACACTAGTCAAGATTTTACCCACCCAGAAACTTCTCGGGTTTGATAACCTGTTTTTATGAGACCCGTAGGAGCGACCGGTCGTCGTGCTTGACAATCCGACCCTCGACCGCCGACCCCCTCCTCTCTTTCTCCTCAATTTTGCTCCCCGAGACGCAGGTCCCAAAAATCTCCTCTCCAAAAGATCAGACCAATTCCTAGGGTTTCCTCATCGCGCTTTGTCTCAATGGCATCCCGAATCCTCAACTCTCGCCTCAGATCTCACCTCTCCCCTCTCCTCCGCTCCTCCAAATTCCACCTCCAACCCCTAAACCCTAACCCTAACCCTAATTCTCCCCTCAGTCCTCTCCTCCGACAGCGCCTCTGGACCTACGCTCTCACCTTCAGCTGCGTCGCAGGATTCATTGTCATCGTGCTCGCCAACTTCCAGGATCAGCTCGTTTTCTATATAACGCCGACGGACGCGATGCAGAAGTACAAGGAGAATCCGGCGAGGACCAGGTTTCGATTGGGTGGGCTTGTTCTTGAGGGGAGCGTCGCTCATCCGAGCTCCAGCTCGCCGGAGATGGAGTTTGTCATCACCGATCTTATCACCGACATTCTCGTCAGGTATTTAAAGAAAATAAAAAGAAAAAAAGAAAATTTGACTCCCCGCCCCTCATGTGTATGTTGAACGTATCAGAAATTTTATTGAGATGGACTTCACCGCAATTTTACGGCTAGTTAGTTCTAAAGTTCGTTCTGGGTTATCTAACTTTGTACTTATAAGTCTTAATTGTGAAGAGAATTCTCAAAATAGCAATTGTTATTCCACCAATTTTAGGTACGAGGGCTCACTGCCTGATCTATTTAGGGAAGGGCATTCAGTGGTGGTTGAGGGGTTTGTGAAAAAGTTCGAGGGGGAGGAGGGAGCGGGTAAAGGGGGACACAAGGTTTCAGATAAGGCGAAGATGGAAGATTGTTATTTCAAGGCAACTGAGGTGTTGGCGAAGCATGATGAAAAGTATATGCCGGCGGAGGTAGCAGCAGCAATTGAGAAGAATAAGAAGAAGCTTGAAGCAGATGCTGCAGAAGCAGCAGCAGAAGCAACAGCCGTTGAAGCAGCTCAAAGCTGATCCTGGTTCAGGTTTTTTCTTTTCTGATTCTTTGCTTTCGGATTATTGTTTTTGCTTAGATGGCCGTTATTGGTTATTCATTGGTTGACCAACATTTTTGGACTCAATGTTGTTGTAATTCGTATCATTTTTGACCTGAGAGTTGGATGAAAATAAAGGACATGATATAATGTATTAACATGAAAAAGAGAAAGAAATGTATAATTTGTTCTTTTTTAAGCCTCACATTTTGTTGTTGTCATATTCTGTGCGCATTGGGATCATTTTATGATATACTCATATATGAACTGATGGTGGATATGGTATTTGAGCAATGGACATTGAGAAATTGCCAACTATAGTTAATGAATTTGAAATTTTATATCTGAGAACTTTGATCATTGAATAGTTTGGGCATCTTGGCATATATTTTTCTCGGTCTTGATCAGTAGGACCTACTGTAAATCTAGTTCTTTTTCTAGCAACAAGCTGAACATGCTGAGAAACTAGACATCTACCTGAAATCCTGATTGGAAAGATCATCTTTCAAAGCATTATGTTAAAATATTCGTTCACATTCACCATCTATGTCCTCATTTGTTTTTAAATTTTTTTAAGAGTTTCTTTGCTGCACCTTTATGGTACGTTTGGTTAGGAGGAATTAGAGCAACAAATGTTGATGGTGTTGCAACTCATGGTGTTGCAACAACCTTGAATTTGAGTGTTGTTCCGTCGCCTCTATTTTTGTCTTATTTTGTTGTTACAACAACTTTTTAGCGTTGCAATATCTAACTAAGCAACACTTTTAAAGTTAGGTGTAGTTGGAAGAACATGCATGGGGTTCCAACTACATGTAACTACTACACGTAACCAAACATACCCTCTTATCGCAGTGGCAGATTTCTTGACGTTCTGTCTGTCTTAATTGATTCAATTAGCCTTGGAAAATTCACAGTACTTTGCAGAGAAAATAACTTTTAAGCAATACCAACATCCTGTTTCACTTTCTAGAATTGTTTCAACTTGCACTTTTTTGATATGCAGCTGCTGTGGTTGGAAACTAAACTATTGTAACTGATACTTATGTTTCAATAGCATCTTAAATGAGATCAGTATGCTTGTGGTTATTTCTGTCTTTTTGTGACTACAATGAAATATCTTTTAGACGGTGGTGAATTAGAAGGCTGAAAAATCCATTTGACATGTAACCAATGAAATTAAGAATCATAAACCAATCAGCTTGGCTGTCTTCAAGAAAGTCAACTGTTGGGTGTTGTCTATGAGACATGTAATCAATGAAATTAAGAATCAATGGTGTATGGAAGTCATGTAACTTTTATCCCTTGTCATGTCTTTTTGCTCGACACTGAAGGAATGGTAGAAACTTGACCATAAAGAAGTCCTTAATGAAGTAGAAAGAATAATCTTTTAGATAGATAAAGGATGTGCAAGGAATTTTGTCCACTATGCTTCATGTGTAATTATTTTTTATACTCATCCTTCGTGTATTGTAAGCATTTTCGTCTATTGGCTTGGGCTGTATCTCATCATGCTCAAGAATTGGTTCGTATTAGTGTGATTAAGAATATGAAGTTTTTATTTGCATTGATGTGATTCAGAAATCAATATGAAGTCACATGTTACATGTCGTTTTCTAATGATATTGTAGCGAGTAGAGAGATCTGACACGTTGTAAAATCGCCAGGATGAACGAGAGAATGAAATACATGTAATTTCATTTATGAACATAATTTAATAAGAAACGTGATCATGGGAAGAACTAAAAACTTCATTGACTAGATTTTTTCCCCCTCTGGAATGGAACTAAAAACTTCTTGAGTTGAGAGCTGCTTTTGTAGCATTACTAGTGTGGCCTCAACGAGTGGCTATGTTGCTTGGGTACTTCTAATATGGAGCTGTTCCCGACACGTATCGTACTTGTACATGTACTCGTAGCCGACACTTCTTGGAAACCAATTACATATATGCATATACTTATTCAGACATGTACTGAATTATACAATACATGTTTAATTTAAGACACTCATCATACGCTTCTTGAGTACATATCCTATACACTTCACATCCATTTTTGTAACTTGTTGGATAAGGGTCAAGTTCGTTTCAGTCTCAAGAGCTACAATTTAAAACGGTCATTTACATATATAGCTTAGAACTATGATTATAACCCATGAGTTTTAGCCATGACCCCCTACCATACCTTTTACTAATTTGCTTCCCGCACCCGCATGAGTACGCGTGCAACTTAGACTAGTGGTGATTCTTGTAGTTGATGAAGGAACGATTATGTACATAGATCTAATGGAATATTGACGAAGGACCAACGAGGGATATATTAGCTCTTAATTGATAGAGGAGATGACTTGGGGGAAAGCTCAAGAAATGGGATCCTGTAGGCATCCCGGAATATTTGCAGTAAATTAGGTGTATTTTTCTTTGTCATAGATTGGTTTAGTTGATCCAGTTTACAATAAAAACAAGAGGGGCGTTAGGTAATATGCGTCCAATGAGGTATGGTACGTATTAGGAGCTCCAATTGATTACCCACCCTTTGCTGGTGTTTTCCTGATTTTCTGCATGAGCAATCTTGATACACTTTCCATTCTCTCTCTCTTCAACATGGGGATCTATCTGATGGAGAAGAAGGCTGTTCAAAAATTTTACTAATGTTCCGCAAATTATGAGTCATTTACTGCTGAGTTTAGGTGCATTCATTAGGGAAAACGCAAAATCGGTATTGCCACTGCTTAGGTTGCACAAGATAAAGTTTCTTACTGGAGATGGCGTCAGAGCTTCTCTTTCTAGCATTTAGCTGTGCGCTTGTGTCGGTACTTAGCCCAACCTACTACTGATGCATGCAATCAGTGTCTGCATGCAGGGAACGTGTTTGGTTTCTCGGGGGAGAAAGTAATGGAGGCAGGAAGCCTGCGTCCCTCAGAAGCTCCGCTTCCAAACTGACATGTGAGGAGGGATTCCTTAAGGGAATGAAGCCCGAAGAAGTACCGAGCTTGATTTGAGCCATTTACCTCCTCAGTGATGAAGTGAACCTGAAAAGCTACCATCTCATATTATGCTACTTACCTGATACAGATGGTAACTGAATTTGATTTCCTTAACGTATACAAGGTTCCCTTATTAGGACTTTCCTCCCTCTTCTTATCTCTGTTAAGCCTGGGTTTTATCGGGTTGCACCATGGCAGGCAACTAAACCATTTGTAATTTCAGTTGTCAATGGAATGAAGTTGGAAGAAGTTATGGATTTCTATTTGAATTGTTGCTGGACTTTCAAGTGTAAGATGCAAGTAGTATCCGAAATTTGGCGTCTTATGTGCACTTCCTTTGTCATGGAACCCCTCCCTGCCTTCAGTGCTAAGTTGGACAGGGTTTTGTTAAGTTGGGACATTGCAACTATCCATTTTCTTATTTTTAGTCAATAACGTTGGGGGTTTAAGTAAAGCAGGACCAGAACGTACGTTTTCCATCCAAGACTGTGAGACATGAAACTGTTAATTGGAATTTGAGGATTTTTAAGGATGCTCTTCGGAAGTATGCCACTGTAGGGGTCTTGTGAGATAGAATCAAGGGATAAACTTGAGTTTGATAGCTTTAATAGAGGCAACCGTGATCAGTGTGAATATTTTAGCAGGGGACTAAGGGCCAGTTTAGTATTGCTTTTTTTTAAGGGTGTTTCAACTTATTTTTTCAAGAAGCATCCAATAATATGACGTTTGGTAAAAATATTTTTGGTATGCTTATTGAAACTGCTTCTGCTTTTGAAGGGGTGCTTTTAGAAGCAACTTGATGACGCTTTTAAAAGTAGCTTCTACTTTTTTTTTAAGTTTACTTTTTTATCTTTTCACGATAATCATTACACAGCTCCATCAAACGCTTTACTTGCTTCTTAAGCAATTTTTGATATTCGATTGCCTAACTGTTATTTCCAACAGTTTATATAAGTTGCTTCTAATGTGCTTTTATAAGCAAGTTGATATTATAAGCTCCAGCAATATCGCACTGGCCCTAAGTTTTGGATGTTTTTATTAATCTCATGCTGCAGTTTGGATTCTCTTTTTTCCCTTCACTAGCAAATTGGGAATGCCAGAATCAGGGTCTTGAGAAAGAGGAGAAGAGCAGTATTCTACTTGATTCCGTAGTCTTTTTCTCCCCCCTGATGTACTTAGGAGCAGTACTTAGGCTTCTCTTAATAAACTGATTTGCAGTTTGATTTTTACCTCAGAACTAATTAGTGATCAAAGACATATTAATGCAGTAAAATTACATCAGAACACTCTTTGCATCATTGGACATGCTAATGCTTCTTGGTGTGGTCGATAGTTACTGTTGGATTGTGAGTTAGAGGAGCTCGTTCTGTATCCATGAAAGTTCTTCACTCGTATTGCGACACATCAGGAATTTATGGACACAAAGAAGCATAACAAATTCATGAGCCACGTTGTTATGCGTCTAAATCTTGTTTGATAATGAGGTGCCTGCTTGTAGCCTGCTTGTAGAAGACGGTGGTGATGGTGAATTTTGACGAGTGAGCTCTTCGACCTTTCTTGGATGATTACATGCGTTATCTCGTATGGAGAATCAAAACAGTATTGAAAAGCGTTGAAGAAAATTCTTATTGGGTAAAGGGGTAGATAAAATTTGAGTTTGGAGGGGTTGAAGGAGAAGAATGTTAATACTGTTCATGGAAAATGTAATTTTGCCTTTGTGAATAGCTCCACATTGGAAAATGGAAAGAAGTCCAAGAGGTTTATATTGGTTCACATCACATTGGGCTTTGAGTAAGTGTTTTGTGCCTTATACTGTTTGGGCTATTGCTATCACACACGTGTGCGCGCACGCTGCGCCGCACACTTCTTTGTTTCTCAGATCTTTTATTTTTACCGTTTTCTTCCGCGTGACCTGTTCGTAACGGATGCGGAGTTGGCGCGGGGAGTTATGCGGATCATGCGTAACAGATGCAAAATCGAAGCAACGGCTATTCGCCTCCAGCTCCTATATAAACCAGCGTTACTGTGTTCATTAATTTTCCGGGTAACCATCTTCATCTGAGCAGAAGCTCTGCTACTCACACCCGAGTACAGAAACCGGCCGTCTTCCGGGGGCTTTTACTGCTAGGAGGAGAGGATTGATTGCGCCATGACGATAGGCGGGTCCTCTATCTTCTAGCACAGTGATATCACGACTGCACCCGTTCAAGCCTGGTGTTCTAACCTTTTAATTTCATATTTATACTAATTATTTTTTTTGATAGCAATCTAGAAGATAGAACTATTTTATTGCTGTTAATTTAAATCTGAAATTAATTGCTTTTAATTAGTACATATTTCTCTGTTATTTAAAAAATATACTGTTCATCGGGTTTACTATTCACCCAAATTTTCTACTGTTCTTTTTATTTCCCTGCTAATTAATTGTTGTTAAGTTATTACCTCTAATTGCTTCTTTTGTATATATATATATTATATATATATATATATATATATATTAATTAATTGCTTTAATTTGTTTCATTAAAAAAAGATAGTTTCGGATACTGTTCATTACTGTTCATCCGAAGAAAAAACATCCTTTTGTTTCTGTTCATTTATTATTCATTCAAATAGTTACTATAAATATTCCTTTGTTATTTATTAGTTTCTGTTAAAAAATTCTTTACTGTTCATTAGATTAATTAGTTAATTAATTTGTTGTTGTTTAAAACTTGAAAAACCAGTTTTATTATATTTAAAAAATATATATTTATTGCTATCATTATCTTTTGCTAGTTTACAAATCTAGTTCATATCCTAAGTCATAATTCTCTAAGTTACTAGTTGAGCGGTATTGACAAAATATTTATTCTTTCAGATACTAAATACCTAGACTAGTAAACTCAAATTGGACTTATGGCTAACCTTGATCATTCCAAAAGTGTCAAACCTGAAAAGTTCATCGGTGTTAATTATAAACGGTGAGCTAATCAAATGTGATACTGGCTTACCACATTAGGTCTCTTATCTGCTATAAACATTCCCGAGTCTTCAACTAGCGGTTCTCAACCTTTGACTCTTGATCCTGAACAACCTGTTTCTTCCACTTCTGGTTCTGGCGCTAGCTCCTTTTCTAGCTCTATGAAACCAGAAGAAATCAACTATCATTGTTGTCATAGGATTCTTAGTGCACTTTCGGATAACCTGTATGATATATATTATGAGTTCAAAAGTGCTAAAGACCTATGAAATGCTCTAGAAGCAGAATATGGTTATGATGATGCCGAAATTCTGTGTTTCACCCCCTTCTCCTTCAATAAGTTCATGATGGTTGATGACAAACTCATTAATGAACAAATTCATGAATTCCAAGATTTCCTCCGTCACCTCCAATCAAAAGGAAACACCTTTACTGATGACTATAAAGTTTCCTGTCTGATTGATAAACTCCCTCCATCCTGGTCTAGATTTGTTGGAGATCTCCGGCACAAGCAAGGAGATCTAACATTAACTAAAGTCCTCAAGGCTATTCGTATTGAAGACCAGCATAGGCAAAATTCCAAAACCAAGTCTGAATCAAAAGCTAAAGTGAACTTGGTAGAGGATAAGTTTAAATCTAGAAATTTCAAACCGAAGGGAAAGAAATTCAAGAAAATCATCGATCCTTCAACAAATCTTCTTCCAAATCCAATCCCAACTCTTCTAGCCATAAGTCTGATGGAAAGTTCTGCTATGTTTGTGGTAGAACCAACCACCTGGCTCACAACTGTTTCTTTCGGAAAAAGGAACCGGCTAAACTTGCTCCTAAAGGAAATTGATCCAACAAAGTTAATATGATTGAAGAGAATCCAACTTCCTTCAGGTTAGCCTGCTCCTAAAGGAAATTGATCCAACAAAGTTAATATGATTGAAGAGAATCCAACTTCCTTCAGGTTAGCCTCTTCATCCTATCTTGTGATTGAAGAGAATCCAACTTCCTTCAGGTTAGCCTCTTCATCCTATCTTGTGAATTCCCTTACTTCTTTCACTGACTGATACTTGGATTCTGGAGCTAATATTCATGTTTGCAATGATCGCTCTTGGTTTTCAACTTATCAGGAATCATGTGGAGGAAGCATAAGCTTAGCAGATGACTCCATCAAACAAATAATTGGAAGTGGATGTATAGAGCTCACCATGACCTCTGGGAAAGCTCTAAATCTGCAAGGCGTCCATCATATTCCTTCTCTCCGTCGCAATTTGATCAGTGAATCTCTTCTCCTTAGAGATGGCTTTAGGATTATCAAGGAATCAAATAAATTTGTGATTACCAAAAATAATGTATTCATTGGAAAATGTTTTATCTGTAATGGTCTTTTCAAACTTAATGTAAACAATTCCAGTTCCAACGAAGTTTCTGAATCTTCTGTTGTACAAATTGTTGAGTCTTGTGATGTCTGGCATGGACGACTAGGACATGTCAATTTCCAAACCTTGCAAAGAATGATCAAATTGAATCTTATTTCTAAATTCTCTTATGATCCCTCATCTAAGTGTAAGATATGTGTTCAAGGAAAACATACTAAAAACCCTTCAAGTCTATAACTAGAGACTCCGAACCTTTCGAATTAATTCATAGTGATGTGTGTGACTCAAACCGAGTTCTCACCCGAGGGGGTAGGAGATATTTTGTGACATTTATAGACGATCAATCCAGATATTGTTACACCTATATTTTCAAAACTAAAGATGAAGTCTTAGATAGGTTTAAGGTGTATAAAGCTGATTCTGAGAACCAACTTGACAGAAAGATCAAGATTCTAAGATCTGATCGTGGGAGGAGTCTACCTCAAATGATATGTCTGAATATTGCTAAGATCGCGGTATTATTCATGAGGTTACTGCTCCCTATACACCACAGTCTAATATGATAGCTGAACAAAAGAACAGAACTCTAATGGACATGGTAAACTGTATGTTACTCAGTTCAGGAGCACGAGGATGTGACCCTAGCGTTCTCGCAATCAGACAAGGTTCGTCGAGTTTCGTCTAATTCACTAGATCAGACGAGGTTCATTTGTTTGGCAAGGTTCGCTTGTCAAACGAGGTTCACCTGTTTGACGAGGTTCACCTATTTGACGAGGTTCGCTTGTTAAACGAGGTTCACCTGTTTGACGAGGTTCGCTTTTCAGACGAGGTTCGCCCGTTCGACGAGGTTCACCTGTTCGACAAGGTTCGCTTGTCAAACGAGGTTCTCCCGTTCGACGATGTTCGTCTAATTTGCTGAGATATGACCCTCGCACGTTTCGTAGTAACGCATCCATTGATTGCCTCGTATTCAGGAGTTACTGCATGTAGCAGTTATAACACCATTTAGAGCAATTTAATACATTGATGTTACAATCTTAATTACCATTGAGAATTATAACAGTCACATTAATTACGAGTGACTCTTGAGCTGGCCTTAGAGGCCTGTAAATAGCGTCATTGGGTAGCTCATGGATAGATACACACGAGCTTGGAAAACAAACGTCAAATCAAGGAGATATTGACGTTGTTGCTGTTGTTTGTGCTGCTGCTGCAGAAACTATGCCCACAAGAACTTGCCCTGAAATCAAAAGGTTTTGAACCGAAAGGTTCTGAGATCGAAGAGATCTTTGCATTAACCGAAATGTCTTATAGATCGAGGAGATCTTAATAGTACTGGGTTGATGCATACCATAGTACTGTACTGCTGTTCATGGAAACAGTTTGGTCTTGGGAGGGAAAAATTGCAAAATAGACCGTTTTTGCTAATTATTTAGCAAAATAGACCGTTTTGCTAAATAATTAGCAAAATAGACCTCTTTTTGACCAACAGGCCAAAAAGAGGTCTATTTTGCAAAACAGCTCAGAAAACATACGGGACTAGTAGTCCCGTATGTTTTAATCACAGATTAGTAAAATTTTCTACTCAGAAAACATACGGGACTACTAGTCCCGTATGTTTTCTGAGTCACTAATCCGTGATTAGTTGGTTCTAAACATACGGGACTAGTAGTCCCGTATGTTTTCTGAGCCTTGTTTTTCAAAATCAACATCTTTTTTTTTAAAGAGGTCTATTTTGCTAATTATTTTTCAAAGTGGTCTATTTCGCTATATATTTTATAAAAATGGTCTATTTTGCAAATTTTCCCGTCTTGGGATCATTGCACCAGAGTAGGCCAAATATTGCTTTAAGCATAGTGTTTCACAAACACACAACAGTTAAATTGAAATAGTTTAAATTACAGCACATCTGTTTTCTCAGTTTAATTCATGATTTAACCACAATCTCCAACATAAAGTTACCCTCAAACTCCAAATATTTGCTAATTCTTCTCCCAAATTTTCCATATTGCTTTTTTAACCCTTGCTTCCTATGTATCACAGTCATTTGAACAACAGATTAAAGAATCAGCCATTTCCATTTTATTATTCACATGAGCCAGAATCATCACAAAAGAATCACAATCAATCCCCAACAGATACAAAAACATATATAATAAATCCCACACAATTCACATGTATTAGCTATACCATCATCATCACCCTAGTGAGAGAAGATTAGAGGAGCAAGAACAGCAAAGAGGACTGAGAAAAGAACAGCCACAGCAGACGCCGGCATCGAGGCTGCCCCGGCGAAAGGCGCCGGCGCCGCGCCGCCGAGAAAAAACATCAGCACTGCCACCGAAACAGTTGACAAACTCACCTGGGCCATTACCAATAACAAATCGAATTGATCACAAAATTTATGAGATTTTTTAGAGAGATCACAGACTGTGGAAGCTATGAGGGGCGAGGCCCTGATATGTATATAGATTTCAGATGCGAAGGAAAGAAGGCAGCTGGCAGTGGGGCCCACCACGCATGTGCGGAGGCTGACAGCGTTCTGACAGCTGAGCCATGTTTCGGGTGCAACGGCTACACGTTGAACTTGACCGTTTGGACGGTGAAAGAGCGCTCGGTGTATGTATATTTTGATTCTTGAACTGGTCATGTGGTCGGTTTGGTTCTGATCATTGAATCTCACTGATCAAATGGTTTATCGTGCTAAACCTTGGGGGCTTATCTATTCCTCTATACAAATGGGAGAATCAAAGATTTACTATTCATACTATAGTAAATGCTACAGTAATATTTACCGTAATCAATATAAAGTTGGATGTTGTTTTTTGAAAATGTTACTGTAGCGCACGAGAATACTGTAGCAGAGCCGGGATACTGTAGCAATTCAAAAAATCAAATATCTGTAGCAGTTAAAAACCAAAATTACTATAGCAGGGAAAAATATGCCATGCTTTGCACCGTGTTCATACTAGTTTGGCTTAATTCGAGAATTCTGCAACTCAGAACTGCATGATATCCTGAACATTATAACTTTTTGATTTATTAATTTTTCTATTTGGTTTTCGTCTCGAAAGTGCATCTTTTATAAAAATTTCAAATCCCTTAATCATTCTAAAAGAAGAGGAAATATTGTCAACATAGTCTAAAGAGCTTCTAAGTTTTAACTTTCTTTTCTAAGTTAGTCCTAACTTTCCTTTTTTGACTATGAGCCCCCCTGCATTTTAGTCTCTCTTATAAGAAGCCCCCAAATCTTTTTTTTTTTTACAATAAAACACGTAAAGTTTAACCTTTCGCTCCTAAACTATTCTTTGTTAACACAGAGATCTCCTCGCAAAAAATAATGTTGGAGTATTTTTGTATTCTTTGATCCACGAGGTTGCCATCTCCAAACAGCTCGAGACATACTATAAGCTAATAATACAACATAAGAACACAATATGTTAACATATTCTTAATAGAAATAACTATTGTACAAATCATCGAACCATGACAATTCATTAAGTATTACATCATTAAAGGATAAAACCGCATGATTAATGGCATATTTGACTATACTTTTTTTAATAATAAAATCTTGTAGTTTACTTATTAATAAAATCTTGTAGTTTACTTATTTTAGTTATTTGTTATAGCGCAAATAAGCATTTTAACATGAATAAATAAATCTCTTTATAACTGTCCAAACAAAAAAGAAAAAAAGAAAAAAAGAAAAAAAAAAGAAAAGAAAAACTTATATCTTCCTTATAAGGAAAACAATTAAGTAAATAAATAAAATGAGCAGTGTTAACTATGCTATAAAAGTTATACACTTTAACACTACTACTGACAAGAAAATAGGATTTTTTTCCCAGAAAATGATAGGGGCACACCCCCAACCACACCTCCAACCACACCCCCTCTCTCATTTGTTACAGTGCATCGGGTCCCACATGTGATTTTAAAAATTTAAAATCACATGTGGGGCCCGGTGTACTGTAGCAAATGAGAGAGAGGTTGTGGTTGGAGGTGTGGTTGGGGGTGTGCCCCCTAGTGGCACCCTTTTTTCCCCCTTCTAGTTATAAAGAGAAATTATGAGTCACTATAAACCCTATATTTTATGTGTAGTAATAGAAGAGTAGTACATTTATTGTATTGAAGTTAGCATTTTCCAAACAAAATTTATCAAACATGATCTTGGACTGATATATTAAGGTAAAACAACTTGCAAGTGAAAATTATGTTGGGATCATGTCTTTGATTCTTTGTATAACTTCATAAGAATTAGATAGGGTTAGAGACTATCATGAGATTAAGTCTCATCATGATTAGGAGTTTGAATCCTATTTTAATTAGAAAATTAGGCTAGAGATAAGATTTTGGTTTCCCTATATATTTTCTTTTATTGTTAGAGGAAAAACTAAGGAGAATGGGGAGAGCCAATATTCTTGTAATCTAGGATTAGTAGAGGGCGTAGCCTGATTCAAGAATATTGTGCGAGAGGCGATGTTTTCGTAGTCTTTGTCCATGCAAAAGATTACAATATTGAGAGAGAGTTTCGCAGTCTTTGTCCGTTCAAAAAATTGTAAGAAATGAGTTTTGGAGAGAATATGAGAGTTGATTATGTATGTGAGGTTGAGAGATTGTGAGACGAGAGTCGAGTGGGTCCTCTTGTAGTTCTCCCTGATACGTAGTGAATTTCTCGTACTGTTGCCCCGTGGATGTAGGTCGAAATTGGTCGACTGAACCACGTAAATCTCGGTGTTCTTTCTACTTAATTTTGGTCATTTTCTATCTTGTTGATTGTGGGTTGACTTCGAAATTACACATATTGTAGTACGCGGGGATACTACAATCCACAACAAGTGGTATTAGACACATGATGATGGATCCGGGAGCGAGTTCGCAAGATAAACGTCGTACAAACGTGAAGACCGACGGCGTTACAAGAATCAAGATGAAGAAAAAGAAAAAGAAAAAAACAAAAGATCTGATGGCAGATAAGGCAATGCTATTGTCATGTTCAGTTCGAGAGGACACACATGGTTGACTTGCTTCTAATGTTAGAGGTGGTGAAGATCTTTTGGTGTGCTCAAGAGAGGTGGAGGCATCACGCCGAGACAGACGATAGCAGGGGTCACGAGGTGGAAGGCCAACTAACCCACTCAATAATGATGCACATGGAGTGTAGTCTGTTACGGTCTCATTGCAACATGCTAACTAGCCACCCTGAGTGTAGTCTGCCGCGGTTTCATTACAACATACTAACTAACCCACTCAAGCATCCACACCATTATGAAATGCAATGTATATGTCACTATCTGTCATGACAAATGTAAAGATTAGATTACGTACCTCTAAACGGT
Source organism: Asparagus officinalis (assembly GCF_001876935.1). NCBI lineage: Eukaryota > Viridiplantae > Streptophyta > Magnoliopsida > Asparagales > Asparagaceae > Asparagus > Asparagus officinalis. The sequence goes on from NC_033798.1 coordinate 53,297,440, forward strand.
TGTGCATGCTCAAATCCAATTCGTGTATCCTCATACAAAATACATGTATCTCGATGTGCAACATGTACTTTGGGTTCACATCAAACGCGTATGAAGAAATAACCATTCACAACTCTACACTGATCAGTCAATTGATAAAACACCTTCGGTCGACTGAAAACATGCACAAATGTGCACAAGGCAAAACAAGTGGGATCGGTCGACCGACTCCTTAGCTTCGGTCGACCGACCCGAGCAAAGACTGAAATTGAGTTTCGGTTCGGGTTTTGATCTACAAAGCTACAAATTGCTAATTTTTCATGAAGACACATAAAATAAATTTTATTTAATGTGATTAGGGTTTAGTTATCTACATGAAACACAAACATGATATCTAGTTAAGTTGTCTAAACCCTAACATGTTCATATTCATCAAAAACAGCATGGAAACCAATAAAACTTAATGAAAACTCAAATTAAATTTTATTTTAGATCTTAAATTCATATTAGAGTATTCGTTTATAACTTTTAAAGCAAAAATATCGAATCTTTATATCATATACCTTACGAGAACAATACTCATACTTAAACTATGTTTAAGGCTCAATAAAAACCAAATAAAACTCAATAAAAATTAAGTAAAAATGAGGATGAGATTGGAGGAGGTGAAACTAGCCTTAAAACGCTATTGGAAAACCCAAGGATGCAAGAAAAGAAGTTCTCCCTCACCAAACGCCGACAATCTCGCCCTCTTCGTGGTATTTGCTTCACAAATCTCTCAAAATTCACCACAAATATACTCTATGATTTTTAAGGGGAGAGAGTGGCTGCTAGGGTTCACAAATCTAATGTAAAATATAATTTTTGGGTATGTTTACCTATATATATATATAGGTAAACCCGAAACAAACTAATCTGACCCGAAATAGGAAATCCAGTCAGACTGGGAAAATAGACTTCGGTATTTTGGTTTTAACTCTTTCGTCTGATCTTGGAATGAGGTGATTTAAGATCCATTGGAAATATATTGAAGAGAACTACAACGTTTATCTTTTGAGTTTTTCTAGATTCGAATTGCATCGTTGTGTAATGTATATATATATTAATTGGTCATTTTTCCAGATTCGAATTGCATTGGTGTATAATGCATATATACTCTTAATTAGTCTCAAATCAATTACTATCATGCTCATTCATCATTAAATGATATTTATCATAATAAACTAATTTGATACTATTTACCCTAGTGTTTTTCAAAAAATTTACGAGATTTTACATCCTTATTACAAAAAAGAAACATTCATTAAGGCAAGATCAAATTTTCTATTTACTTTATTTCATTTTATTTTTTCATAAATTTATTGTGCTTTAATTTGAATATCTTATTTCTTTCTCAGACATAGAATTATTTTATGGAACCAATGAATGTGGGAGAGGCTATCAGAAAAATTTGGAAGGTTACCAATACTTCCATCACTAATTAGATCAATGGCAGCATTTTTATAGAGGAGAATTACATTGTGGGCAATTTGGTTTGTTGACTTCCCAAAAGAGAAGAACCAGGTAGGTGAGAGTGAGAGCTTAGAGGTTGTCTACACCATTCCAGCCCTCGACGGCCTTGACACCATCGACGATGCCCTCAAGGTTACCTTCTTACATGCCACAAGAGGATTGCACTCAGCAAGTGATATAGCTTGTTACATCAGTGATGAATCTTTTCGATGGTCGAATTGTCAAGGAGTTGTGGGAGGATATTCTAGAGGAGTGCATGCAAGTGGTCCACCCTACTACTACTTTTGGGATGATTTCAATGCAAATCATAAAATCTTGTAGACGTAGGATTCCTACTTGACTACAAATGTCCATTATGAACTTCTTGGCCTCTCAAAAGGCATTTACCGATAGTGGAGAGAGTAGTAGGCAGGTGTGCTCATTTATATACGTAGCATATGTGATCATACACACACAACACTAAATGCATAATTCTAAAATAAATTTATTTGTCGTTAGAATGGAGATGATGTCATTAGGAGCACGAGTTGCAGGGGTGAATTAGCTGGTAACAACAAGGATGATGACATGCATGAGGCGGATGACCTCAATTAGTGAGTTTTTATCTTTTTGTATCTTAGATATCCTTATATGAGAGATTGTGAGATGTTTGTATACTTTTAGCTTACTTGGTTTATACTAGTTTATATCCTAAACTCATATTTCTGTCTTGTTAGTGGGGATTGTGAGATGTTTGTGGGTATGATTGTGGAGATTTTGTTGACTTTAGCTTATTTATTGATGGCATTACATGAGGCGGATGACCTCAATTAGTGAGTTTTATCTTTATGTATCTTGGAAATTCTTGTATATGAGATTGGGTCTTGTTTGCATACTTTTAGGATAGTTGGTTTGTACTATTTTATATCCTAGACTATTATTTGTGGGGTTGTTAGATGTTTGTAGAGATTTTGTGAATTTTTGGCTTGTTTATTGGATTGTGGAAATTTCGAATGTGTTTGTATTGTGTATGTAATGTATGGGAGATATTAATTATGGATATGTACAAGAAATTTTAAATATTATGATCTTATTGACAATGTACATGGAAAATTTAAATTGTGGCCAAAATTATTTTTCCTAGATTATTTACAATGTTTATTGGGATCCCGACAAGGATGCACATCCTTAATGGCAGTGGATGTAAATAACATCCTTGACCAGCGAGCCGTCAAGGATAGACATCCTTGATAGCCTGCCCATCAAGGTTATTATTTACATCCTTGATGGCATTGTCGTTAAGGATGTGTATCCTTGATGGTAACTTCGTCAATGATGTTATTTACATCCCTGATGGTAGAACAGTTAGGGGTGTATGAACAACGTTGATGACATCAGCTGTTAGGGGTATCTCCATCAGTAACGACTATTACTGATGTGACTTTTTTGACGGCATATCCTTGATGAGAGCCCGTCAAGGATGCATATTTCTGACGGGAATTTAGTTATCCTTGATTGGATTCCTTATCAAGGATTCGTAGAATTTTACTAGTGGGCGTTTGGAGCGGAATAGGTCTTTGGACCAAGTTAGTGGTAGGGTTTCTTGTCATATCACTTTATAAGTCTCTTTTATGTGTGGGAGAGTCTTGGGATAAACAAGGGCTTTGGATAGAATATATGATGATAGCTATGTATGTATTTGAGGTTGAGAGACTAAGAGATGAGTGATTCTTCTTGTAATATTTTCTCTCATACATAGTAGATATCTTGTATTATTGTCCTGTGGATATAGATCAAACTTAATGAATCAAATCATGTAAATCTCGATGTTCTTTTTCTCACTTTCTATTCATGGAGAGGATATAGGGACTTTTTAAGAATTTTAGTTGTTCTCGTAATAACACCTCACTCCCATGGAGAATGTTGTTGGATAGCAGGTTCCTAATATGTTTCATAATTTATTTTGGTAATATGTTATTGGGATTCCTAATCTGTTTTGGTAACAGGTTATTAGGATTCCTAATTTGTTTTGTTTTTTGTTTTAGAATTCCTAGTATTAATCTGTTTTGGTAACAGGTTATTAGGATTCCTAATTTGTTTTGTTTTTTGTTTTAGAATTCCTAGTATGTTTATGATTTTAGGATTTTTGTTTTAGAATTCCTAGTATGTTTATGATTTTAGGATTTCTATATATATGAAACAATTGGAAGAGAATTGAGAAGAAAATTGGGGACATTTGGAGCACAGAAAAGAGGTATTTTCTGAGCTATTGGTTAGGGTTTTGTTTGAAGAGAATTAGAGATTTGTTGGTGAGATTAATTGGTGAGTTTGAGTGATTTGTAATCTCAGTTTGTCCTCTTCTTCTTTATTAGTAAAAAACCTATCCCCTTCTTGCCCCATGGATGTAGGCAACTTGCCGAACCACGTTAAAATTGGTTGTTTGTGTTTGTGGCATTGATTTGGTTCGTTTGGCCTTCTCTCGACGTTCGTTTGATTTGATTTCTCGTAGCATGTTGGTTTGGTTGTTTGGCTTCCGTAGCGCTCAACAAGTGATATCAGAGCAGATCCGTTGGTGATATTAGTGAAGAGTTATAAACTTTTTTATTTTATTGAGGGTCTTTGGAGGCCGTTTGGGTGAACTACGTGAAGTCTTTATTCCTTGGGCAAGAAGATACGTAGGCAGTCATTTATGATGCAGCCGGTTTGGTGAGTTGATACCGATATTTAGAGTTTGTTCACATTCTTGTTTTGGTTCTCGACTTGTTGTGGATTTAGTCTGTTGTCGTGGATTTGTTCCACTTTGTACTGGACGCAACAAGTGAGACGTTTGGTTGGTATTGGTGTCGGCTCAGTTTTGAGAAAACTTCGCCGATGTGGAGAATTGTTGGATAGCAGGTTCCTAATATGTTTTCTAATTTATTTTGGTAACAGGTTATTAGGATTCCTAATCTATTTTGGTAACATGATTCCAAATCTGTTTTGGTAACATGTTATTAGGATTCCTAATCTGTTTTATTTTTTGTTTTAGAATTCCTAATATGTTTATGATTTTAAGATTTATATATATATGGAACAATTAGAAGAGATAATTGAGAAGAAAATTGGGGATATTTGGAGCACAGAAAAGAAATATTTTTTGAGCTATTGGTTAGAGTTTTGTTTGAAGAGAATTAGAGATTTATTGGTGAGATTAATTGGTAAGTTTGAGTAATTTGTAATCTCAGTTTGTACTCTTCTTCTCTATTAGTAAAAAACTCTATCCCCTTCTTGCCCCATAGACGTAGGTAATTTGCCGAATCACGTTAAAATTGGTTGTTTGTGGCATTGATTTGGTTCGTTTGGCCTTCTCTCGACGTTCGTTTGATTTGATTTCTCGTAGCACGTTGGTTTGGTTGTTTGGCTTCCGCGGCGCTCAACAAGTGTTCTGTTAAAATTGTCTTTTAATATCTAATACTTCAAAATTCTATGAACAAAAGGTTTACCATCCAGACCTAATTCAATGAGGAGAGGCAATAATATGTAAAGTGTTAACCTTTTGTCCGTAGAATTTTTAAGTATATATTATTAATAGTGGAAGCTATTTCATCAATATGTTATGAGGGTGGTCATATATGCGAATTACAGTATTGACGATTGGAAGCTATTTTATCAATTGTGTTAGAATCCAAAGTGTGCCGTTAATGATCTCATTCTTATTCCCTTTTTCGTATATCAAATCACATATTTCTTTCCCAAACAAATTAATAAACCACAATGCTATCTCTTTAAATTTATGCGCATTGCACTTTTTAACTAGCTTCTTAACAATTTTAGAATTAGAAACCATTATGCCTGGTTTAGTATTTTTTTTAATAATAATTTGTCTAACTTTCTAGACATGGAAATTTGTACTACTATTGATGCCAGTTATCAAACAAGAGATTAAGTGTGGATTGTTGAGGATATTAGGGTTTCTCAGTCTTCTTTAGACAGTTGGTCTTTGAGCAGAGAGTCTAGTGCTACACATGAATAACACGTAAGAGGATCAGAGGTAGGATCTCCGGTAATTCCTCCGACGATCAAGTCAATAATGAGTTTGAGTGAAGAAGAAGAATGAGTATCAAGTATTTTTCAGCAACAGATTGCTTACTCTAAGCAGTAGATAGCATCTTATAACATATCCCAAGGGGCACTTGTTTAACATCGACCGTGTCCAAGTAGGCGGCTCAGTCGGTAGCTGCTTTACAAGTGTCGGCTACAGAGGGGGATGAGTCACCTAGGTCTTAATGTGAAGGTGACGAGGTATGCATGGTGCTAATGAGGGCCGATGAGCTATAAAGACTTTCATGGCTGGAGCAATGATGATTTTGATCATGCATTCAATGTGATGGCGATCGACTATCGGCGAGGGTCTCGAGGATAAGCCGTCTTTCGACTCGGTCTCGCGAGGAGGCTGATAAGTATCGCCTTTTTATTTGGTCACGTGAGATTCGAAAGTTGTTGACCTGGCCTCGTAGAGTGAAGAGGAGTAGGGTCGAATAAATTAGTGATTTAGGACGTTTTCCAACTCGGCCTATTTTAGAAGGGGTTGAGTGCACATGCTGCTCGAGTCATCTTGTCTAAGGCAAAGTCGATCCGATGATTAGTTTATATGGGGACACGTGTCGACTCCTGATGGAGTATGTATTAATACTTATCATTTCTGTGGTATTGACGAGTACTATATTTTATTTGTGATTATACCATAGCTTTCAAAGTCTAATTGCCTATTGACTTGCAGGAAGATCGTCACCTTCTCATCATCAGAACGTTGAAAGCAAGTGATCAATTAATGAAGCTTCATCTATTAGTAGTTAACAATTAAAACATATTATATCATTAATCTAATTTGGAAATATCCAATATTCGTGAATTTTAACAAACAAATTTCTAAAAAAACACGTCTTGTAAAGAAGGGAATAGATGGGAAAACTTGAGGAACCCATTCCTATCACTCGTCAAATTTCTTTGTTTTTTACTACAAGAAAATAAATTCTTTTTATTTTTTATTTTTAGTGATGGCCCAATCTGAAATGGAACCCAAAACTGTGAGAGCTTTATTGGAACCTCCCAATCATCTGAAACACCTGAGAAATCCTTCCTTCTGATAGCCAGAACTTAACACCACAGGATGTTTAGTATTAAATTTCACATTTCTTTAGCAAATGCCTTTTACATTTCATCAGAGAAAAAAACATAAACGAGTGCAAGAGTAATAAAAACGTCAACAAAATTAATAATAAATCACGGTAACTGTTCCATTTTATTTATAAGTGAAAAAGAATCTCAATGAATCACAAGATACATGCACAAAGGTAAATTGCACAACTCATAAAATAAATTATTCACTCATATACATATGCATCTAGCGAGAGAAGAGTAAAGGAGCAACAAGGGCAAAGAGAACAGAGGAGCAAACAGCCACAGCAGAAACTGGCAACAACCCGTTAGCAGCACCGGGGAAAGGTGAGGGAGCAGGAGACATCTCTTGGCCGGAAACCGCAATAGCATATAAAAGCATTATCACGGCCACAAACACGGAGGAAAAACTCATCTTAGCCATCGCAACTCGAAAATTAAGAGAGAATAGGTCGCTGAAAAGATTTTTGGTATTTTGATGAATTATGATTATTTTATAATTGAACGTAGTAGCTTGGTCCTAAATATACAGATGCTGAAACTTTGAAGTAAAGGGTCAGCTGGATGGAAGGCGCTACCGCGTTGTGGTGCAAGATTCTCACCGAAGAATGCGGGGGAGAGCAAGCTGTCCCTTGACGGCTCCGAGTTTGAGTTAAAACGCGTTTTGAGAAAGAGTGCGCTGACGGAAATTGTGACGGTCGGACTTTTCAAAGGTCAGATTTTTGTACACACACATTTGTAATTGTTGCGCGCAGCGGAAATTTCGGCAGCACTTCGGCAGCACAACAAGAGAGTCAGATCGCAATAAGAATTCTCGTCTCACCAAGGAGACAAGAATCTGAAGCGGATATCTCAACCAAGTGAGATATCGGCTCTTCCTCTCATCAATTCTAGGACTGACCTGTCGAGGGATCCTAAAAGCTATTACAAATCACACAAAAGCAGTACAACCAATTTTTACGTGGTTCGGCAATTTGCCTACGTCCACGGGGCAAGGAGGGGGGAGATCTACTAATAGAGGGAGAGAATACAACTAGGGTTTACAATCACTCACAATCTAAACCCTCAAACAAACTCTCTCAAATCCCTCACAAACTCTCTCAAAACAACAAACAAAAGCTCTTTTTCTTTTGCATGTAGCCGCACAAAAGCAATCAAGTCTCCAAAGCCTTGCACGCCGAAAACAATTCTCCCTTGCGTACGAACTGTAGCCGCATGTACACCGCAGTAGCCGCACACCTCCTTTTCTGTCCCAAAACCCTAGGGAAAATAAAAAGGTTGTTATTTATACAAGTGCATTCGGGTGGGCCGGCATTCTCACGCGGAACTTGTTTCACGCGTAATCACGTGACCACAATTCTCCACCTCGGTGAAGTTTCCTCCAAAACTGAGCCGATACCAAAGCAACCAAATGTCCCACTTGTTGTTGTGGTGATTAGGGTCTTATGCTAATCTAATCCGATTAAATGCCAATTAAAACTAATTAACAAATATATTCTTGCAAGATAGATATACAAAGAGTTATGTGCAAGAATATGCAATATACAAAATGTGATATATCCTATATGATAGAAATATATGCAAGGATATATAAACAATAAGATATATCCTAACAAAGAGATATAGACAATGTATGTGCACGGATATAAAACTAACAAGAGAGGTAAACAAATTAACTACAAATGTGATAGGGCAAAATGATCAACAAGCAATACACAATGGCGATGTAAGATATGAATACAAAAACAAGTGCGCCAAAGCAATCACAAACAAATGATATGTTTACGAGTTTCGGTCCCCACGACCTACGTCCCCGCTCCTCACCTCGAGGAGATCTCCACTATCTCAACCGGGTTTTCTACGTTCACCCGAACAACGTTTACACCTCACAATACAATCACTATGCAATCACACCTCACACACTAAGTGTTGGTCCTAGCCCGTGTCCTCCTCCTCAAGTGCTCGGTTACAACCTCTCCCTAGGCACGTCAACCGACGCCACTCCTCTTGGATTCGACCCCGTCTCTCACCACACACTTCTCTCGGTGTACAAGTGTATTACAAGTGAATCCTCACAATTAGGCACAATATGACAAATGATTGTTCTCTCTAACAAGGTGAGAACTCAATTAAGCTCACTCTCAATGTCACAAACCCACAACCCTAAATTATACTATGAATGTAAATACAATAAGCTCAATAGGTTGTGTGTGAACAAAGAGATAAAACAATATAAACTCAATATGAAATCTAGCTTATGAAATTAAGAACAAACTTATAAAATGCTAGAATTGAGTTTAAGGAAACTTCTCTATAGATGACAAGAGAGAGGGAGAAGAATGAATGCTCAAACACCAAGGATGATCTCCACTTGCTCTTGTGAAATTTGCTCCACAAATCAAACTTTTGTAAATGCTTAAAAGCTTTTTAAACAAACACTAAACCCTTAAACAAAACTCCTTAAACTTGTTTTTAAAACTCTCTTTTAAAACATTCTTAGATAGATTGAGAGTTGAAGACAATGGGGTATTTATACCCTCTCACAACTCAGCCAAAAACCTGAGCAAAAGACAAAACAGCCCCAAGGCAACGGTCATAAAAAGAGCCGTTGGAACTGTACTGGACAGGCGTCGATCGACCGATCCGGTCGACCGAAAAAGCTCTCGCTCGACCGGACCGGTCGACCGACGAACTCTCTGTCGGCCAGTAAGCCTATGAGCTCAGGTTCGGTCGACCGGTTCGGTCGACCGAAAACTGACATATCAAAAACTGTATATCTGATTTTAAAACGCTGTTTAAAAATATCAAATAAATTCCAAAAAATATAAAATTTTAGGGAATGATTGTAGACATGATAATAAACATGCTACAACGACTGGTTTCAAAAAAGGACTTCCCAAATGAAAAATATCATCATTTTACAAAATAGTCCAAAACACGAAAATGTAAACTACTTGAATTTTGATGTTTTGACATAAACCAACTTTTGAAACTTTGTGAAATGTTTTTATAGACTTAGTAAAACATGTATAAACTGATATTCAAGTCTACAAACTAAGAATATAATATTTTCACAAAATTGCATATTTTATGCAATGTTTTCAAAAACACAATAGTAAATATGAAATATGTGATTTCATATTATAAACATGAAAACTCAAAAACTATATATCTGTATAGAAACCAAAACTTATGTATATATATATAACTATATATATATACGAAGAAACCAATAAATGTGTGTGTATATTATATTGAGCTTAATGTATTAAACACACATAATATAAACCTATACTAAATTACCCAAGCTTGATCTTGATCTTCATTGTAGCTCAACTTGGTACACGTTGCGGATGAAGCTTGAACTTGATCTTTAACTTGAATTGTATGTAGCTTCACTCCACAAATCCGCAAACCTCCATTGGATATCATCGTTGAAGCTCTATTCCATCCATCCTCCAACTACGTTGTTTGTCTACAATGAATAGATAATACAAGCACTAGACAAACAACATTAGTTATAAATTGTTTGTTAAACATCATCAAAACAAGAAGACCAACAGTTGTGTCCAGTACGAACTCAATCCACAACAAGTCGGGAACCCAAATGAGAGTCCAAACAATCTCACCCCCATCAAAATCAACTAATCCAAACCGGCTGTATCGAAAGACTGCCTACGTATCCTCTTGCCCAAGGAATCAAGCCGAACGTAGTTCATCCAAATGGCCGTCAACGGCCTCAACAATCACGGATGTGCAACAAGTTTCGACAATGATCAAACTTGTTGTTCGGAACCACCTTAGTGAGCATATCTGCCAGATTATCCTTCGTGTGGACTTTCACAATCTCCACATCGCCATCTTCAAGAACATCCCGAACGAAGTGATAATGAACGTCAATGTGCTTCGTCCTCGCATGAAAAACCTGATTCTTCGCCAAATAGATAGCACTCATGCTATCACAATGAATAGTGACGGACCTCTGCGATATACCAAGTTCCTCCAAAAGTCCTCGAAGCCAAATAGCCTCCTTCACAGCCTCCGTAACCGCCATATACTCTGCCTCCATCGTAGACAAAGCCACCGTCGACTGTAAGGTGCATCTCCAACACACCGGCGCACAGGTCAAAGTAAACACATACCCCGTCGTAGACCGACGCTTATCCAAATCCCCGACATAATCCGAATCAACATAGCCAAAGCATAGCTGCCCACCTGTAGTGTCCCGCTCATAAACTAAACCAACAATGAGCGTACCTCGAATGTACCTCAAAATCCATTTCACGGCGTCCCAATGACCCACTCCTGGATCGTGCATGTATCTCGAAACCATGCTCACCGCCTGTGACAAATCCGGCCTCGTACATACCATCGCGTACATCAAACTCCCAACCGCGCTTGCATATGGAGTCTTCGACATCAACTCTCGATCTTCAACTGACTTTGGTGAAAGACCAGCTAAAAGCTTCAAATGGGCTCCCAATGGTACACTAACTGGCTTCGTATCCATGCTAACATGGAATCGCTGTAGAACCTTCTTCAAATAAGCCACTTATGTCAAACAAATTCTTCCCTTCTTCTTGTCTCTGCCGATCTCCATCCCTAGAATGCGCTTTGCCTCACCCAAGTCCTTCATCGTAAACTCATTTGAAAGCTGAACTTTTAACTCATCTATAGCCGACCTGGAAATAGAGGCAACTAACATGTCATCGACATAGAGCAACAAATAAATATACGCACTTCCTTTTAACTTGCGAAAATATACGCAAGGATCAAACTGGCTCCGAGTGTACGAATGACCAATCATAAAACCATCAAATCGCCTATACCACTGTCGAGGAGACTGCTTCAAACCGTATAGCGATTTCTTCAGTTTGCAAACTAATTTTTCCTTCCCTGCAGTTCGAAATCCCAATGGCTGAGTCATATATATTTCTTCATCAAGATCACCATGAAGAAATGTCGTCTTCACATCTAACTGATCTAACTCCAAACCATACTGTGCCGTCAAAGCTAGCAGAATCCGAATCGAAGAATGCTTCACCACCGGAGAGAAAACCTCATTATAGTCAATACCTTCCTCCTGTGCATAGCCCTTCGCAACCAACCTAGCTTTGAACCTCAATGGAGTACCCTCAATGCCCTCCTTCTTCGTGTATACCCACTTGATGAAGGAAAATTGATTTGTATTCCTTTAATCTCAGTTACAATTGGATTTCCTGATTACAAAAGAGAGGAGAATGATCTGGATTCTCCCCTTTGTTTAATTCTGGGTTCTTCACGGTGGCGATGAGATGCCTCCCTCGAATGCTCGCGTCGAGTTTGCTCTCCGTTGACGATCCGAATATCTTGATTCACTGGAACGTGGTCTTCTCCTCACGATTTGACGTTGTGGAGAACTCTGAACGAGTTTAAAACTCTATGAAAGAGTTGATTTAACCGAAAGTCGGTTATAAGCCAAGGATGAAGAAGATCTTGTTGCCGATCTCCAAAGCTCCAACCGAAGGATGAAGGATCCTCTTTTCGCTGCCAAGAAGTTCCAACAGACCGCCCGAAAGATCCAGCCCCGAACTAAGTTGATTTCTTAGTTATTTATAGGGGATTAAGGGGTGTAACCACCTCCTTAATTCGCTCCTAAGTGGGGCTAATGGGATATAACCACCCCTTAAATCACTCCTGAGTGGAGTTGTGATCCCCTCAGATTGTGGGAAACGGTTTTGGAACCGTTCAGCTCGTGTTTGAACGAGTCAAACGCAGGCCCGCGTTCTGGCATGAATTCTGTGTCCAAACGCAATGCCTAAAAGCTTGAACGCAACATCTGGAAGCTCGGACGCAACGTTTGGAAGCTCATTTGCAGCGATTTAAGAGCTGCGTTTGGTAGCGGTATAGAGTTGCGTCTGGCGGCGAGTGAAGCTGCGTTGGGCAGCGGTTGGAGCTGCGTTGAGCAACGGTATAGAGCTGCGTTGGGCAGCGGTTGGAGCTGCGTTGAGCAGCGGTTGGAGCTGCGTTGAGCAGCGGCTCATTTGCAGCGATTTAAGAGCTGCGTTTGGCAGCGGATCTGAGTTGCGTTTACAGCAATTTGGAAGCTGCGTTTGTACGATTTAAGAGCTGCGTTTGGCAGCGGATCTGAGCTGCGTTTGGAGCTGGATGTGACCTGCGTTTACAGCGTTTGAAGGCTGCGTTTACAGCGATTGTAACTCCCGATGTTGATTATGAAGGCTGTTTGATTAGAGCTTCCATCAGTTATCGTGAAGGTCGTCAGATTGTAACCTTTAGCGATCTACGTGAAAGTCTTCAAATTGTAACCTTCTGAAAGTCGTCAGATTGTAACTTCTATCATCGGTGTTTTGATGGGGATCAGCTATCTATTGTGATTTTTAGACAGCCTACAGAACCCCCTCCAAAGTTTTCGAAAGTTCGCGGTTGACTGGGACGAATTTTCGGAATACTTTGGATTTCAAATATGATCTTGGAGCTGTTGATTCCTTGTTGTAAAGGATTTGTTCTCTGCACTTGCTTCGAAGGCATCTTGGTTGAAGGGATTTGCCACGTAGGACCTGTGTGAAGGTATGCGCCATAATCCTGCTTCTGGAATGTGGGGGTGGACACAGCATTTTGAACTTGAGATGCGGGTCTCACCCTGGCATGTTGAATTTGGAACACGTTTGTGACCTCAACGTTTTGACTTAAGATATGGAAGTGGCTTCCGTGCATTTTTGACTAAGTCTTTGAGACTTGTCTTTGGCACATCTGTTTTAAGTCTCGACTCACATCCATTAAGCTGATGGGCCTGCAAACGTGCATAGGATTTTTGGCAAACCCTCAGCCATCAACGGATTTGATAAGCCTTTACCGACTACCGTTTGAGTTGGGCTAGCATGTGGATTGTCTAAGTCCGTTCCACATATAACGTTGTGCTAAGAGGATGAATCCTCTTAGGCTTGATGCTATGATTTTGAATACATAGACTTTGTCATTTTCACGGGAAACGACTAACCGACAACGCGTGTTAGGCGTAGGCTTATCTCTAATTAGGGATCGAGATAAAGTCCCCCATGCGTGTGAGGCATGGATTTTGATGTCCTTTTCACGGTAAAAGACTAACCGGCAACGTGTGTTAGACATTGACTTATCCCTACTTAGGATTCAGGATAAAATTCCCCATGCGTGTAAGGCATGGATTTTGGCGTTATTAATAACGACCTGCTACGATATTGAATACGTAGGCTTTGCCATTATTACGAGAATGGGCTACCCGGCAGCATGTGTTAGATGCAGACTTATCTCTAATTAGGGATCGAGATAAAGTCCCCCATGCATGTGAGGCATGGATTTTTGTGCTACGAAGTTGAATACGCAGATTTCGTTGTTGTTTCTTCCTGTGTTACTTAAAACACTGAAAGAAAGTTAAAAGCGCCATAGGTGTAGTATTAACTTGGTATGAATTTTCACTTAGAGTGAAATTCAGAATTTTTTTTTATTATCACTAGGATAATTCCAGAAAATCTTTAATCCACTGGGGATTTTATAATGAAAACTTGCTATTCTTGTTAAAAAAAAAGGATTAACAAGTTCATTAGGGGGGGTGACTGTTAGAGGTGTTATGTTAACCTAACAGTATTTTATGGACCTATCGCTCTATCGAAGAGAGTCGATAAGTTGATTTGGTCGTCAGAGGTGTGGTGTTAACTTGACGAGTTTGTGGACCTATCATCCTATTGAAAAGGATTGATAAGTGGATTGTCAGAGGTTTGGTGTTAACGTGACAAGAAAATGTTGCGATCGGAGCAACTTTGAGGACTTATCGCTCTATTGACGAGAGTCGATAAGTTGATTTTGTCAGAGGTGTAGGATTAACGTGACAAGAAAATGTTGCGATTGGAGCAACTTTGTGGACTTATCATCCTATTGACGAGGATTGATAAGTTGGTTTTGTCAGAGGTTTAGTGTTAACGTGACAGGAATTTGTTGCGATCGGAGCAACTTTGTGGACTTATCATCCTATTGACGAGGATTGATAAGTGGGTTTTGTCAGAGGTTTAGTGTTAACGTGACAAGAGAATGTTGCGATCGGAGCAACTTTGAGGACTTATCGCTCTATTGGGGAGAGTCGATAAGTTAATTATCAGAGGTTTGGTGTTAACATGACGGGAATTTGTTGCGATCAGAGCAACTTTCTGGACTTATCATCCTATTGAAGAAGATTGATAAGTGAATTTTGGCAGAGGTGTGATATTAACATGACAGGAAGATGTTGCGATCAGGGCAACTTTGAGGACTTATCGCTCTATTGGGGAGAGTCGATAAGTTAATTGTCAGAGGTATGATGTTAACGTGACAAGAGAATGTTGCGATCAGAGCAACTTTGAGGACTTATCATCCTATTGAAGAGGATTGATAAGTTGATTTTGTCAGAGGTGTGATATTAACATGACAGGATTTGTTTGTGTTGCGATCGGAGCAACTTTGTGGACTTATCATCCTATTGACGATGATTGATAAGTGGGTTGTCAGAGGTATGATGTTAACGTGACATGATTTGTGTACTTGTGATTTGCACAAGATTTTAGGAATTAGCGTCTCGCTGGGGAAACTTGCTAGGTGAGTTTATCATTAGGAACGATGAGTTCTAATACCTGTGATTTGAACAAGATTTTGAAGACTTAGTGTCTTACTGGGGAAGATTGCAATTTGAGCAATTTCGAGGACCTATCATCCTATTGACAAGGATTGATAAGTTGATTGTCAGAGGTGTATTATTAACGTGACAAATTAGGAGTGATGCAGGCTGCATTCATACTCTGTGGGGTGATGATCGTCAGAAGTATAATGTTAACTTGACGATGTGAAAGATTTATTACTCTTAATCCAATGGATTCCAAGTAACCAACCCCCAGTCTTGATTAAGACTTAGCAGGGGAATAAAAAGAGGTAGACAAGGCACATCACCTAGTGGGGCACTATCCATGAAGTCGGAATAGAGGCACATCACCTGGTAGGCCATTATCTGATGAGTTTGACTATCAGAGGTAACTGTTAACGTGATAGTTTTGTGGACCCGCCATCCTACTTGAAGAGGATTGGTGGGGGAATTTGGAGGAAAAGGACTATCAGAGGTGACGGTTAACGTGATAGTTTTGGTGGACCCGCCATCCTACTTGAAGAGGATTGGTGGGAGAATTTGGAGGAAAATGACTATCAGAGGTGATGGTTAACGTGATAGTTTTGGTGGACCCACCATCCTACTTGAAGAGGATTAGCAGATTGATGGATTATCAGAGGTAACTGTTAACGTGATAGTTTTTTGTAGACCCGCCATCCTACTTGAAGAGGGTTGGTGGGGGAATTTGGAGAAAATGGACTATCAGAGGTGATGATTAACGTGATAGTTTTGGTGGACTGATGGCTTTTTGGTCTTTTGTTTGGGGTTTTTGGCTGAGGTTCTTGGAGGCTATAAATACCCCATTGATCTCAGTTCTCAACCCATCCAAGAAAATGTTTTTCAAATAGTTTAACAAGGGTTTAAACTTGTTTAGTGTTTGTTTTAGTTTGTTTTAAGAAGATGTTAAGCATTTGAGTGTTTCGGTTTTGTGAATCAATTCCACAAGAGTTTGAGGAGATTATCTATTGAAGTTTGAGCTTCCAACTATCCTCCCTCTATCTCTTGTTATCAATTATGAAGTTTTCTAAACTCAAACTCTAGCTTTATATTTATATACTTATTTGATTATCATTGTTCTTAAGCTAGATTTTATATTTGAGTTTAGTTGATTTGATTTATACTCATTGTTACACACACCCACTTGAGCTTATTGTATTTGCATACATAGTATATTAGGGTTGTGAGAAATTATAACATTGAGTTGTGCTTAATTGAGTTCTCATCTATTGTAGAGAACAAATTATATTTGTTACATTGAGATTTGTGTAAGGTTTTCGGTGAGCTAGAAAACTGAGTGTGTTGTGAAGTTTTTGGTGAACTAGAAAACCGATTGTGAGGAGTGACGTTGATCGATGAGCATTGAAAACCGACACTGTGAGGTGTAAACGTTATTCGGGTGAACGTAGAAAACCCGGTTGTGATAGTGGAGATCTCCTCGAGGTGAGGAGCGGGGACGTAGGTCGTGGGGACCGAACCTCGTAAACATATCCTTTGTTTGTGATTGCATTGGCGCACTTGTTTTCATGTTCATATCTTACATCGTCATTGTGTATTGCTTATTGATCATTTTGCCCTATCACATTTGTAGTTAAATTGTTTACCCCTTGTGTTAGTTTCATATCCTTGCATATATATATTTCATCATATAGGATATATCACTTTGTGTATATTGCATATTCTTGCCCATAATAGATTGTATACCTACTTGCAAGAATACAACTTGTTAATTATTTTTAATTGGCATTTAATCGGATTAGATTAGCATAAGACCCTAATCACCCCCCCCTCTAGGGTCTAACAATTGGTATCAGAGCTTGGTGCTCTTTGATTTAAGGTCTAATCGCCTTGAGTTAAAGATCCAAGTTATCTTTTTGTGCTAATCTTGTTTTGATTGCATTTGTATCTTTCTTGCATATTTTTTACAAA
Source organism: Asparagus officinalis (assembly GCF_001876935.1). Lineage (NCBI taxonomy): Eukaryota > Viridiplantae > Streptophyta > Magnoliopsida > Asparagales > Asparagaceae > Asparagus > Asparagus officinalis. Next base: position 53,314,655 of record NC_033798.1, read on the forward strand.
TCATGGATATGAATGATGTATCTTGTTTAGGCTATGATTCTAGTGTTGCTCCTAGATTAGATAATTTCCCCTATGCCCAATGGTGTGTTAGATTTAAACTTTTTGTTTAATCTAAACACTTTGATTTATGGGAAATTATAGATGATGCTTATATTGTGCCCACTATGGAGAAATCCAAGTGGAATAAAAATGATCATCGTATGTTTACAATGAACAATATTTTGTTAGAATATTTGTTAAATGCTCTTGATTCATCTATGCCTAACAATTTGTTCATTTTGATAGTGCTTACACCTTATGGAAATTTATTGAAGCACATTAAGGAGACTTGGAGGCGACCGACAAGCTTTGGAGGATCCCGCTTCAAGTTCTAAAGAAGCTTCATGCACACGTGCACTAGGCGATAGCCCTAGTGAGGTTTCCGAGTTCGAATCTATTAATGATTTACCTAATGATGAACTTGCTTGTGCTAGTGATAAATTATTGCATGCCTACAAAAAATTGCAAAATGATTTCATTGATTTACAAAGCAAGCATGTAATTTTGAAATCCGATCATGAGTCTTTAACTTCTCAGTTTGATACTATTTCTAATGAAAATATGATCCTTAAAGAAAACAATAAAAAATTAAAATTGGATCATGATTCTTTGCTTTCAAACTTTGCTAAGTTAACTCATGAAAGAGATAATGTCATGCTAGAAGTAGTAGCTATTAGAAATGATTTTGATAACCATACATGCTCTACTTCTATTATCAATGATGTTGTGCATAATGATGATTTGAATCTTGTTAAGGAACGCATATTATGCTTAGATTCAACTTTAAAAACATGCATTGATAACCATAAGAAACTTATGGACAAGTGTGCTAAGTCTAGTGCTACAAAATCACCTACACACTATGCACACTTGTATAGGAAAGTTTACAAGTGCTCTATTTGTGGTCGTAAAGGCCATTTAGCTAAATTTTTCTATGATGCACAAAAACATAAGAATATTAATCCTACTTGTGCATCTCATCAAGTTTTTTCATCACATGTACACACACATGCACCTATTTCTCATCATAATCATGCTCATGTGTATCATTGTGATTTTTGTGGTAGAGTTGGTCACTTAGCTAATTTTTGTTTTGATTTGCGAAAAGTTTCTAAATCGCAAAATATTTCAAGTAGACCAACATTGTTTTAAAATATTTCTCATTTGCAAAATAATCTTAAAAGACCATCTTTATTTGCAAATGTTCCACGTGCACCTTTTAATGGTCAACATAAGAAAATGCTTCCTTTCCATTGTACATATTGCAATCGGAAGGGTCATTTGAGTGATTATTGCTATGACCGATCCCGTGCACCACATATGTCCAAGAGGGTTCATAACCTTAGAACTTTGAGCTTTAATGATAGGGGTCATGTCCCTAAACAAACCGGCACCAATAATACTTAGGTGCCAAAATAATTTTTAAGCCAAGAATTTTAGTACTTTTATCTTTCTTTTTCTTGGTTTTAAAAATTATGCTTTGAAATCTTTTGGTTTTGAAAATAATTTTTCTTTGATCAAATTCCTTTGTTTTCATGATTATTAATTTTGTTTTGATGAGAGGACTACGTTTATATAACCCACCGGATTATTGGGTGTTTATTCTCAAATCTTGTTTACCGGGTGTTATAAATGTTTATATGGGTTGATACTAGCTCAAGAGCTAGATTTGGTTGCCTCTTTTGATCTTTGTCGGATACGACAAAATTTAATATTGATTTGGTTTCGTATGACTTAAATCTTGATTTATGATTTTATTTGATTGATTTGTTTTCATTTGAAAACCTTTTACATTATTTTCATGTTCCTTTTCTTTTGATTTCATAAATCTATTTTTGATCTTTATGTTTATGTTTTGAGACACATTATTTCTTTGATATATTTATATATGTTCTCATTTGTCTTTTTGTATGTGAGTGGTGTTTAGCATATTTTTCATTTATGCTTGCTCACATATGTTTGCCATGATCTTCATTTTATACATTCATGAGGCATTTTGATAGGGGGAGCAATCCCTATATCTTCCTTGTTTTTATACTCACCTATGCTTATTGATAGGGGGAGCTTTCGCTCTTTTAATTCTTTTGTCTCCTTTTTGATGTTGTCAAAGGGGGAGAATATTGTGAGTATATTCTTTCTTGTTTATATGCATGTGAATTATAATTTATATATTCATTTTCTTTCATGCATATATCCTTTTTGTAAATTATTTGTCATCATCAAAAAGGGGGAGATTGTTGGACTTCTTGTTTTGATGATGTTTAACAAACAATTTATAACTAATGTTGTTTGTCTAGTGTTTGTATTTTCGTATTTGTTCTAGGCAAACAACGAGTTGGAGGTTGGATGGATTGCGCCATAATGATCATATCAAATGGTGGTTGGCGGAATTGTGGAGTGAAGCAACGTCAATTTAAGTTAAAGATCCAATTACAAGCTTCTTCCGTAAAGTTTACCAAGTCATGCTCATTGAAGACCTTCATCAAGCTTGGGTATATTTAGTATATGTTTATATTATGTGTGTTTAATACTCTAAGCTCAATATCATATACACACACAATATTGGATTTTCTCACAAAATGAGCTATTTTGAGAAAACTTTGTGATATTGTTTTATTGACCATGTCTACTTTATATTCATGTGTTATAATGTTTATGAAGACATTTCATAAAGTTTCAATATGCGTTTAAACTCTTTTTGTCAAAAACATGTTCTTAACAAATTCATATTCATGCATGTTTTTACAAAATAATGAGTTTTCACAATTGAGAAATGAAAATTGAAAATTTATTTTTGTAACATGTTTGTTTTCATGTTTATAAACATTTTACAAAGTTTCATCAAGTTTGGAATTGATTTGTTATGTTTAATGGAATTTACAAAATCATGTTTTTGTTCGTGCACATGTTCGTGCATGTTTTACAAAATAGATGATTTTTTATAAATGGGAAGTGATATTCAAGAAATTATTTATTTGACATGTTTATCTACATGTTTAGAAAATTTGCTCAAACTTTTACTATTTTTAGAGTTGATTTACTGTGTCCAATTGATTTTACAAAATCGTGTATGTCTGCAGTTTTTCAGAAACTGTAAATCTGTGTTAAAACATTTATTTCTCTCAACTGGGAAATGATTTTTCAGAAATGTTTTCTCTAACATATTATTCTATACGTTTAGAACCTTCCCACAAAATTTCATAATTTTTAGAGCTATTTTACTATTTTTAATTGATTTTACAAAACTGATACGCACTGCTATAGTACCAGCGGTCGACCGCGCTACAGTGCGGTCGACCGTGATTTTACAAAACTGATACGCACTGCTATAGTACCAGCGGTCGACCGCGCTACAGTGCGGTCGACCGACGAACTGTCTGGAAAAATCTTTCGTTTCTTACCTTGCTCACGGTCGACCGCACCGGTCGACCACCGCTCTGTATTTTCAGCTCCAACGGCTATTTTTTCCAGTTGTTTTCTGATGGCTTTTTGGTCTTTTGTTTGAGGTTTTTGGCTGAGGTTCTTGGAGGCTATATATACCCCATTGATCTCAGTTCTCAACCCATCCAAAAAAATATTTTTCAAATAGTTTAACAAGGGTTTAAACTTGTTTAGTGTTTGTTTAAGTTTGTTTTAAGAAGCTGTTAAGCATTTGAGTGTTTCGGTTTTGTGAATCAATTCCACAAGAGCTTGAGGAGATTATCTATTGAAGTTTGAGCTTCCAACTATCCTCCCTCCATCTCTTGTTATCAATTGAGAAGTTTTCTAAACTCAAGCTCTAGCTTTACATTTATATACTTGTTTGATTATTATTGTTCTTAAGCTAGATTTTATATTTGAGTTTAGTTGATTTGATTTATACTCATTGTTACACACACCCACTTGAGCTTATTGTATTTGCATACATAGTATATTAGGGTTGTGAGAAATTATAATATTGAGTTGTGCTTAATTGAGTTCTCATCTATTGTAGAGAATAAATTTATATTTGTTACTTTGAGAGTTTTGTAAGGTTTTCGGTGAGCTAGAAAACCGAGTGTGTTGTGAAGTTTTCGGTGAACTAGAAAACCGATTGTGAGGAGTGACGTTGATCGGTAAGCATTGAAAACCAACACTGTGAGGTGTAAACGTTATTCGGGTGAGCGTAGAAAACCCGATTGTGATAGTTGATTTCTCCTCGAGAGTGGGGAGCGGAGACGTAGGACGGAAGGTCCGAACTCTGTGATCATATAGTGTGTTTGAGTGTGCTTTGACGTTCATTTATATTTATGTTCATATCTTATATCGCCATTGTCCATAGCTCATTATTTATATGATCCACTATTTAGTTCATATTGTTTACCCCTTGTGTTAGTTTTATATCCTTGCACATACATTGTCTATATCTCTTTGTTAGGATATATCTTATTGTTTATATATACTTGCATATATATTTCATCATATAGGATATATCTCATTATTTACATTGCTTATCCTAGCTCATATATCTTGTTGTATTTCATACTTGCTAGAATAATTTATTAATTAATTTTAATTGGCATATAATCGGATTAGATTAGCATAAGACCCTAATCACCCCCTCTAGGGTCTAACATGTAGGTGCCACATATCAGAGAGCCATGTCAAAGATTTTTCAGGAGCATCTTTGGAAGACCGTTGAATGCTATGTGGATGATCTAGTTGTGAAGAGCCGTGACAAGAATAATCACATTAAAGACTTGAAGACCATGTTCGACCTAATACGGACTCACCAGTTGAAGATGAATCCTACTAAATCTTTCCTCGGAATTTCCAGCGGCAAATTCCTTAGATTCGTTATCACCACCAAGGGTATCCACATTGACCCCGATAAGGTGAAGGTAATTAATAAATTGCAACCCCCGAGAAACCTTAAATAACTCAGAGGGTTACAATGGCGGTTGGTTTATATCCGTCGGTTCATTTCAAACCTTTCAGGAAAGTGTGAGCCATTCTCCAAACTCACAAAGAAGGATGTGTCATTCATATGAGATGACGCTTGTCAAAAAGCATTCGAGAATATTAAAAAATATCTCTCAAAACCTCCTGTACTCATTGCACCAAAATCAGGCAAACCGTTCTTGATTTATTTCAAGGCGACGAGTTACTCATTAAGTGCATTGCTTGCACAAGACGACGACAACGGTCACGAACAGGCTGTATATTACTTGAGCTAGACCCTTGTAGGCACCGAATCCTACTATCCAATGATTGAGAGAGAGTGTCTCACTTTGGTGTTTGTAATTCAAAATATGCGGCATTACTTAGTTGGACAGACTATTTATGTCATCTCCAATGTTAACCCAGTCCAATTATTCATGACACAGTCGGCTTTCATGAATTGTCGGTTAGCAAAATAGGCCATGCTGCTATCCCAATATGATCTGTGCTTTAAACAACAAAAGTCAATCAAAGGACAGACTATTTGTGATCTTCTAGCGGCTAACCCAACTACGGATACCGCCGAGATATACGACGACCTGCCAGATAAAACCCACGAAGTCAACATAACCTCCCATCAATAAGTATGGTGTTTATACTTTGACGGGGCTTCTCGAGCAGCTAACGTAGCAGCACTCCTGGATGTTCTAAGATCTCCTCTGGAGTTGGAGTTGTTTTAGTTTCCTTGGGAAAACATGTGATGCCTCGAGTCTACTCTCTGACCGAGCCATGTTCAAATAATGTAGCCGAGTATAACGTGTTGCTTATTAGACTCAGCTTTGCTAAAGAGCTGGAGGTCAAGTATCTCGAAGCTTTCGGTGATTCTCAATTGGTAGTGAAACAAATTCAAGGAGAATATGAGGTCAGAAATAAGGATTTGATACCATACTATAAGGTGGCCGTTGAGATGGTAGAATCGTTTGAAGGGTTCTTCATCGAGTACATTCCACGTTTACTGAATGCATACGCAGATGTGCTGGCAGCATTAGCAGTATCTCTGGCATAGCCTCCCAAAACGGAATAATTTGTTATAGTAAGAACTCACCGGCTCTTCTTGCCAATCTACAATATAGACAACGAAGAGGAGGATGCTAAAGAGACGCATTCAACCCAAGTTGAGTTCGAGTCCCGAGATTGGCATTTCCCTATCATCGATTATGTCTTACATAGGATTTTATCAGAAGACGTGAAGGAAAGGGACTCAATCCGACGGAGAGCAGCGAGATTCTACTATAACATAGAGAGTCGAACGCTATATCGTCAGGGGTACGATGGTTTACTATTACGTTGCCTATCGACTAAAGAGGCAGAAGAAGTCCTTAGGGAGACGCACGAAGGGGCTTGTGGCGTACACCAACCTGGCCCCAAACTTTATGACCGCATTAGAAGGATGTGATATTTCTGACCCACCATTATCAAAGACACAGTCGTGTATGCCCGAAAGTGTCACGTACGTTAAGTACACGTGAATTATATGCACCAACCCCCGGAGCATCTACACCCTTCGGCTACATCATAACCTTTTGAGACTTAGGGAATGGACATTGTTGGTCCTATTTTTCCCCGTCGACCAAAGGTAACCGATTCATTCTGGCGATTACTGATTACTTCTCCAAGTAGGCTGAAGCGATTTCACTCAAAGAAGTGAAGACGAACAACATCGTTGCATTCATTAAGCACCATATTATCTATCGATATGGTGTCCCAAGGAGAATCATACATGACAACGGTCCTCAGTTTGTCAGTAATGCCTTCATCAAATTTTGTGAGAAGTTCAAAATTCAAGACGTCTCGTTGACAGCTTAGAATCCCACAGCAAACGGATTTGCTGAAGCCTTTAACAAGACTATCATAAAACTATTGTCGAAACTCGTGAAGACTAATAAACAAGATTAGGATGATAAACTCGACAAAGCTCTATGGGCTTATCGCACCATAGTTCGCACGCCTACTGGAGCAACCCCGTATTCTCTGGTGTACGGGTGTGAAGCCATTCTTCCATTAGAAATCCAAATTCCATCTCTTCGGATTGCTCTTGTTACGAAAATGACGACCGAAGAACAACATCAGAAATGTCTCGAAGAACTAGAGATGCTCGACAAAAAGCGTTTGGAAGCTAAACAGCACATCGAGTTCTACCAAGCCAGAATTTCCCGAGCTTTTGATAAAAAGGTTCGACAACGGAGTTTTAAGGAAGTGGACTTGGTCTTAGCCGTCCGATGGCCAATGATCCTTAATTCTAAGAAGAAAGGCTAGTTCGAACCTGTAGGCTGTCTAATAATCATAATAGATACCTGATCCCCCATTAAACACCGATGATAGAAGTTACAATCTAACGACTTCCAGAAGGCTATAATTTGAAGACTTTCATGTAGATCGATGACGGTTACAATCTGACGACCTTCACAATAACTGATGAAAGCTCTAATCAACAGCCTTCACAATCAACATCGGGAGTTACAATCTGATGAATCTCATATTTGCAAGGAGCCAAGATGAAGATTACAAGATGACGGTCTTTGCAACGCTCTAGCAAAGGAGACCACAAATTGATGGTCTCTTCACATCAAAACACAGAGGTCATCCCTACGTTTCACCATCAAAATGCAGAGGTCATCCCTGTGTTATACCATCAAAACACAAAGGTCATACCCATGTTCCAGAGTCCAAACGCAAGGGCCATCCCCAGCATTCAAGTCCAGAAGCAGAGTTCGTGGACTCAGAAATGTAGAGTTCATGTAGAGGCTAACTCTGCGTCTCAGGTTCAAGACGCAGAGTTCATGCAGAGCACAACTCTACGTCTCAGGTCCAAAACGTGGAGTTCATCTCTGCGTCCCAACTTTGCGTTTCAGATTTACAATGCAGCGCGACCTGTGCATTCAGCCACCAAAATAAGCCCAACTCTGCGTTTGTAGTCTAAAACGCAGAGTTCGGGCCCTGAACACTATTTTTCAGCGTTTGACTCGTTCAAAGTACGAACTGGACGGTTTCAAAACTTTTCTCCCCATGATTTGGGGAGCTGTTTAAGGGGGACGGTTACACCCCATTTAGCCCCACTTAGGAGCGAATTAAGGGGGTGGTTATACCCCTTAATCCCCTATAAATAGTGGGAAACTCAATTGAGTTCGGGGGGATTTTTTGGCTCTGGGATTGATCCTTCTTTTTGGGCAGCAAAGAAGAGATCTTCAGCTGACTTTTCGGGGGAATTGCTGGAGCTTCCTGCAGTGACAAAGTTCCTTGGAGCCTTCGGCCTTGGCTTGTCAAACCGATTTTCGGTTAAATCAACTCTTTCATATAGTTTCAAACTCGTTCAGAGTTATCAACTCATCAAGAGTTCTAAAACTTGTTTTGCAAGTTCTTCACAGCATCAAATCGTGAAGAGGAGATACGTGCGGATCGTCAACGGAGAGCAAACTTAATGCGAGCATTCGAGGGAGGTACTCCATCGCCACCGTGAAGAACCCAGAATTAAACAAAGAGGAGAATTCAGATCAATTCTCCTCTCTTTTGTAATCGGGAATTCAATTTGTAATTAAGATCGAGAGAATACAAATTAAATTTCTTTCACTTTACTTACTACAAATTTTCCACCAAACAGAACCCAAATGGGAAGGACCATTTGTGGTAGAGATAATCTATTCAAATGGCGCATATCGCCTTATTACCAAGGAAGGCGCCCGGCTCATGATGCTGATAAACGGGAAGTTTCTAAAAAAATACTACCCTTAGTACATTCAAGATAACCCATGTAACCAGAAGTTCCCGGAAGAATATTACATGCGGTATTCTTAGGGATAACCCGGTTATTACAAAAAAAAGGATAAGTAAGAAATCCCCATTTAGGCCCCGGATGTCCTCAATGATGAAATGTATCTCGTGACCGAGATTAAATTCACCAACTCTCATGAATACTTTTGTTGAGATGAGATTCGATCATTTTGATAGATCAATCTTTCCTTACAAAATCCCCCACTGATCAAATCAATTGACAGTGGGTCCACTAAAATTCCTATCAGTTAAATCTTTTCAAACTCTCGTCGTGTTGTACACTTAACGCTCACGTTGTTACAATACTAACACGACACTCAAAATTTTTATCCGCCGATCTTTGGCAATTTTCAAACTTGACGTGTTAAGTCCTGATCACTTAACATCAAAATCCTCCATCGAGTGGCTAGTACAAGTTGGTATTTTCACTGCTATCTGTACTCCACTCCCACTACCTTCTTGGTCAAACCTATAAAAGTTAGGGCCAAAGCCAGATTCCCCTCTCGATTCCTTCCATGAATGAGAGGTACACTTTCAATTTGAACAATCAAACCTATAAAAGTTAGGATTGCCCTAACCTCACTTGTTCAAACCTGCAGATAGTTAGGACCAAGGTCAGTTTGTCCCTTTCGATAAACTAAAGACTTCCACATTTTTCTATTCGGCCAAACCTATAAAAGTTAGGGCCAAAATCAGAATTTTACCTCAATAAATGAGGAATTCTTTTCTTGGATCAAGCAACCAATCCTATAAAACTAAGGGTTGCTTGAATCTTTTCGATCCTCGGAGTGGAGATCTCACTCCTAGTTTCACCTTTCCCGATTCTTGGGGTGAAGATCCCACTTCGAGTCTCCTTTACAACTGGAGATAGAATATAACATTCTTCTTCTTCAGTTTTTGGAGATAGAATATAAAATTATTCCTCCCCTATTTTGGGTTTATATTTACCCTAATGTCAACGCCGGTCAATGCGTAGCCCTAGGTCAACGCCGGTCAACGCGTGGCTCTGAGTCAACGCCGGTCAACGCGTTGCAACAGAAATAATCAATTCAAAGTCAACTCAATGACACAAGCTAAAACCAACTCACCAACTTTGATTCGAGACTTCGATGACGGCCAGACGATAAATGCAATGCCGGAAAAAACATCAGTTATTCATAAAAATAGTGAATAGACTGAAAATCAAAGAAGTCAATGATCGAAGCTGACTACAGGTCCTCTCACATCGACTGAAGGTTGGACTGATCACATCCAAAGTATTTCAGGCTCTTCTATAAAAGAAACGAGACTGAAACACTTTGGAGGGGGGGGGGGATATCTGTAGGGGTCTAAAAATGGCTATAGGTTCCCGCACACAGCTCGAGACAGAGAGAAGACGATGAACATCACTATCCGAGTCACAAAAGCTTATTTGACATCGACAAGTGCATAAAGTGAGTTGACGAATTGTGTGAAGCAACGAAACTTCAGAATAATGAAAACACGAACTGATCGGGAGCTACGCTTCTTTTACAAAACACGAAGCGCCCCTCGTGTCCCGCCTACTCCACATGTCATTCAACCATGGAAGCTTATAGATTTTATCGTCGGCTTTCCAATGCATATTGAATCACGCAATTCTGAGTTCGAACGACGAAAATACGACAGAAATGGACGGGATGCGCGAAACAGTGCCCCGGACCTTAGCGGAGACACATGTGGTGTCTCGGCCAAGGCCGAGACACCGCGGGTGTCCCTGACCCCAAAAATTTATTTTTGCTGTTTTTAGCTGTTTTTTCGATCGTTAACCGCCTGAATTTATTCCATCTGATCCAATGTTATCCAAGAACTTGATAAAGTGGTTATAACTGAAAATAAGAGTGAATCGGTCGTTCTTATACGAAAACGTAGGTCCCAAAGCCTATAAATACAGCTCTAGGACCTTCATTTGCATAAATCTAGAATTCTCGAACGTTGGCGAAGCCCTGCTGAATTGAAGACTGAAGGAGCACAAATTTCAGAAGAGAGAAGGAGATCGGATCAAGTTCTTCAGCAAAAAGAAAAAGAGTTCGTCAGATCTACAGTACCCGGTTCTTTTCCTTGAGATTGCCCCATTGCGGTGATATCGAGAAGAGTGGTTATCTCGTTGTTGCCGAGATAATTGCTTCGATTTCTTGATTCCTTTGCGAATCAACGAAGCTCCGGATCGATCTGATCGTTTGGTAGTCCGCGGATATCAACGTCTTTGTCACAGGCCAAGATCCCACGCAAGCAGCGGGAGATAAACGTCCGTTTCGTTTGTTTGAGGAGATTGTAACTTTTAAATTTTTATTGTGTAAGAGTCTTATAAAAAGACTATTTCTTTTGAATTTATTGTAACGCCCAAAGTTATAATGAATTCGTCAATGAAAGCAATTTTTGAACCAAAGAAAGTCTTAAGTAAAAAATTCACAAAAGGACCAATTTGAAAGACCCTATATTATTTGAGGGACAAATATGAAATTATATAAGGTATAAGGGACTAATATCTAAAAAACCCTACCAAAATATATATCGTATATTTTTATTTAATCATATGGTTATATACTGTGATTGGGGAATGGCGCTGATTACGTCTTATTTTGATTGAGTCTTTTTTTTAATTCTGTTAAAATATTGACCAAATTCTGAATGGAATTTATTTGTTAATGACTGACACTGAGATAAGGAGGTGAGGAAGAGTTGGACTCTATGTATTCCAGTAATCATCTTTCTCCGAAATTTCTCTCCTTCTTCTCTTCACTAATTTCGTAAGTGTGTTTAACTTGGAAATTACGGAAAACGGGCGGAATGGAAAATATCTGACAAACCTCTTGTGGAAAACAATTTCTCAATACCGATTCTTATGCTGTATTTATGATGGGCAATTTTTGAGCAACGTTTTCCGAACTTTCACAAAACATCAGTTTTTAAAGATAAATCAATACCGAGCTTCTTCTTAGTATTTGACCGGAAAATTATTTCTAAGAATAAAAACAAGGCAATAAGCAGCTTCATCAAAATAATAAATCACAGAAAGTATTCCATATATTACTCATCAATACAAAAGGATCAATCTCAATGAGTCCCGCGAGACACAAGTGCATATATAGCCTACAAATTTAACAAATTACTTGCATGTCGCATTGATACATAAATGCATCTAGCGCGAGAAGAGTGAAGGAGCAATAACGGCGAAGAGGATGGAGAAGCAGACGGCCACAGCAGAAACAGGCAGCAACCCGTTAGCAGCCCCAGCAAACGGCGAAGGCGCAGGAGCCATCTCTTGGCCTGAGACCTCCATTGCAGAGAAGAGCATCAACACCGCCACCACCGAAGAAGAAAGACTAATCTTGGCCATTACAGCTACAAAATCAAGAGATTAATTGAAAACTCCTCGGGGATATCCTGTTGAACAGAGGAGGAGCGTGAAATTGATGATTAGCTGATGATTAATGTTGTGGACAAAGCAGTCGCCGGATCCTCAGTATATGTAGACGCTGAGACTTGGGACGGCTGGCTGTGGGGCGCCACCACGTGAAGGGGCCAAGTATTTCTCGAAGGATCCAGAGGCGACGCAGCTGTTTGATAACTTTGCGGCGTTTGGTACAACGCGTTGCGTGATCGTATTTGAGTAGCCGGCGCTAAGAAAAGGTGAATGTGGGCGTTGGGAAAATATCCGTCGGGTTTCTTGGACGTGGTCGTGTGGTATGATTCCAATTACTCGTTGTATCTTCTCAATCCTTCTCATTTTTTAAATCAGACTTCGTAAAGATATTTCCCAACTTTTATCTTTTAAATAAGTGGGTCCGTAGAACGGATCATCAGTTACAGTTTGTATATCTTTGAGTACTTAGGGCCAGTTTAACATTATTATTTTCTTTTATTTTTATGTTGTTTTCGTTTATTTTTCAAGGAGTAGTCAATAATAGCGTTGGTAATGACGAATTCAGGGTTTCTAAAAAATAGTGACACTATGTAACTAATAATAAAAAATTATCTAAACATTCGTCGAGGCATTCAACACTTCAGTAACTTCAACAGGAATATATATGGAACTGGTTGAGTTTAGATGATATATTACACAAAATATGTAGTGATGATACCGGAACACAAGCACAGTACTTAAGACATCACACTCTTAAGCACCATGACCTGGTTCTGAGAAGGAGAGGAGCAATTACAGAGATGAGATAGGACTTAAATGATAATCATAATCATCTAATTTTTAAACTATCTCTCATCAAGGAACAAATAGAAAAACTCAAAAGCTTTTCTTTCTTTTGCGCTGTGTTTTCTTCCTCTGTATGACAAAATAAGTAACATAGAGCAGTTTCCTCTTCTTCCATTTTTTTTGGGCCTGTGAAGGCTTAAGTGATCTCATGGACCAACTCCCACAGAGTCTCCGTCAAACTACCTATTTAAACTGAAAGATAAGTGGGCCCCACATGTATGTGAACTTAATCTTAAATAAAACTCATTCATCCATTTCCTAATATTGCATCCATGTGAAAATGAAGGCAACAACAATAGGACCGTGGAAGGAACTGTTGTCACGTGACACCGGTTCCTTCAACGTAGATCCGCCACTAGGTGTTGGGCCAAAACATTTTAGCATGCTTATTGAAAATGTTTTTACTTTTAAGCTTTTAAAACAATGTGAGGATGTTTTTAAAAGTAGCTTCGATTTTTTCATAGTTTATATATCATAGATACATTTTATCTTTTGACAATGATCACTAAACATAGTTCTACTAAATACTTTAATTGCTTTTTAAACAATTTTTAATATTTGATTATTAAACAACTATTTTTAGCAGCTTATAGAAATTGCTTCTATAACTTGCTTTTATAAGCACTTTATTATAAGCTCTAGCAATACGATCTTCTCTCTTGCATGTGAAAAGCTCGTAAGAGGCCGAAGTTGGATTCTCTGGTAGTTCCTCTGACGATCAGGTTAGTGTTTGAACTTGAGTGAGGAAATATAAGATAAATAGTTATAGGAATTGTTTAGAGTTGCATAAAAATAGAAGAAGCTACCTTTGGCTGCACAACTTCCTTTTATAGTAGATCAAAAGGGCAGATAGATAACTTTGGCTGAGTCCAAACGGACAACTGAATTGGCAAGTACCTTACAGGTGTCGGATACTAAAGAAGGTGAGTCATCCAGATGTTTAATGTGATGGCGACAATAAGTAATAAACCCGTAATTAATACGGTAACGTTCGCCATAATTATATAGCCATTATGCACGTATTAATTGCCAAGGAAAATAAAATATATAAAACATGTTAAATTACCTTTTCTTTAATAAAATATCCAACAGATAATGTTAGACCCTAGAGGGGGGTGATTAGGGTCTTATGCTAATCTAATCTGATTTTATGCTAATAAAATTAATTAACAAGTTATCCTAGGAAGTATGAAATACAACAAGATAAATGAGCTAGGATAAACAATATGAACAAATGAATATATCCTAGCAATGAGATATTACAATTATATGAGAAAGGATATATAAATCACACAATGGGAAACAAACTAAACTAGATAGTGTGTTAAATAAGCAATGAGCAATACACAAAGGCGATATAAGATATGAATATAAGAATAAGAACGCCAATACAATCACAAACAAATGATATGATCACGGAGTTCGGTCTAACCACTTGACCTACGTCTCCGCTCCTCACCTCGAGGAGATCTCCACTATCACAACCGAGTTTTCTACGTTTACCCGAATAACGTTTACACCACATAATACGATTTTCTAGTTTACCGAAAACTCTACAACTAACACATTCTTGTAATCCCACTCTACACCCTCTCAAGTGTTGAACTAGACATGTCTCCCTCAAGTGCTCTGATACAACCTCTCCCTAGGTTCGTCAACTGACGTCACTCCTCTTGGGACGATCCCCGACTCTCGTCACACACTTCTCTCGGTGTACAAGTGTATTACAAAGTGAATCTCACAATAAGCACAATACAAAGTGTTTGTTCTCTACAATGGATGAGAACAAATTATAAGCTCACTCTCTAAGTTACACAATCCCACAACCCAAATATACTATGAATGTAAATACAATAAGCTCAATGGTTGTGTGTGTGTAAACAAAGAGAAAATAAAATCAACTAAACTCAATATGAACACTAGCTTAATAAAATGATAATCAAACAATATAAAAATATAAAGCTAGATGAGAGTTTAAAAATGCTTCTCTGAAAAACAAGATGGAGAGACGGATTAAGATGAAGCTCAATCAATGTAGATGATCTCCTCCACTTATATAAAACTATTTCCCAAACAAAAACTCTTTTAAACAAACACTAAACAAACTTAAACCCTTGTTAAACTCTTGTTTAAAAACTTCTTGGATTACAAAGAGAACTGAGATCAATGGGGTATTTATAGCCTCCCAAAACCTCAGCCAAAAACTCCAAACAAAAGATCAAAAAGCTCACAAAATCGGAAATCATATTCTGTACAAAAATAACCGTTGGAGTGAACGGTGGTCGACCGTGAAAATCTCGTGATCGACCACGATCCACTTTCGAAGCTTGGAAAATTTCCAGAAACTTTGGCGGTCGATCGTGAGAATTTTCGAGCTGACGGTCGACCATAGCGGTCGACTGTGAAAGTTGCTGATGGCTCCGCAGGGAAAAATAAAGGCGCGGTCGACCGTGGTGGTCGACCGTAAACTGACATATGAGAAAACATGTTTGAAAGTTAATTTTATGATTTTAAAACCCTTTTTAAAAATATCATATAAATTCCAAAAAATGTAAAACTTTGGGGAATGATTGTAGACATGATAATAAACATGTTACAAAGAGGTTTCATATTTTGAAAAAAGTACATAACCGCATCATTAGTAACACTATCAAATACATCTTTTTCATATATGTCACTAAAAAGTCATTGAACCAATTGTTAGTTATTTTATTTCGTGTATTGCTCTTTATCAACTTCATTGCAGAAAAAACTCTTTTCACGGTTACCTTAGCCATAGGTAAAATGAGTGACATGTTCAAAAGTAAATAAACTTAAGGATAGATAATATTTTTTAGTCATCATCATCTTCTTTGAAAGATCACATATTCCTTTTAAATTAGCTAATCTTGCATCTCTATCTCATCAGTAACATAATTGTCAAGTTGATTCTTAGTGCTAAGATCTCAATATTTGAAAATTACTATTAAGCCCCCTAAATAATACAAGATGTAAATCAGTCCCCTATGTAACAAAATTCATCTGCAGTTGGGTCAATGCTTAACTTTGAATGAATAATTACCAAATCACCCTTACTAGGGAAGGCTTGCCCCTCTATTGTTATTTTCCCTCTCTTTGGCTTCTGCTTCATCTATTGAGAAAAGGATAGTCATTTTTCTCTCTTCGCCCAAAAATCAACATCAAAACTTGTTCTCTTGCCCTAAATTATGTTTGAATTTGTAGTAGTAAGGGTGCAACTGGCATTCCACTTCAAAAAAGTTAAAGTTCAAAAAACATTCCTTTCAATTGATATAGGTGTTGATTGTATATGCATCTAGCGAGAGAAGAGTAAAGGAGCAACAAGGGCAAAGAGAACAGAGAAGCAAACAGCCATAGCAGAAACTGGCAATAACCCGTTAGCAGCACCGGGGAAAGGTGAGGGAGCAGAAGACATCTCAATAGAAATGGCGAAAATATTGGTAAAGTTCAGAAAATTTGAAACAGACAGGTATTTGGCTGCTTACCGGTTGACCACGAGCTTTGGCGCAGTCGACCGCAAACATGCACGTACAGGGATATGTTCTAGAGCTCTGGTCGGTCGACCGCCAAAACCCTATAATTGATTTTGGTTTCTGTCTTTCTGGTCGGTCGACCGCGGCGATTTCGACAGTCGATCGCCAGTCAGGTTTGGGCCTGATTATGGTTTCCTGTTCTGATTGAGATTTGTGTTTGGTATAAATACAAACACGATTTTAGGGTTTTTGGGAGTTGAAAATGGGTTTGTTTTGTGCACAGAAAAGAGAGTTTTCTAAGTAATTTGGTTAGGGTTTTGTTTAAGTGATTTGAGAGGTTTGGTTGAGAAATTTTGAGTGAATTTGTAATCTCTATTTGTACTCTCCTTCTCTATTAGTGAAAACCCATCTCCTTCTTGCCCCGTGGACGTAGACAACTTGCCAAACCACATAAAATTTGTTTGTTTTTGTTTGTAGCATTATTTTTATTGTGTTTGGCTTTCTCTCTCAGCGTTTGTGTTTGTCCTCAGAACCCCAACAAGTGGTATCAGAGTATCGGGCTACAATTAGGATTAGGTGGAGGAGTAGATCTCTTTGGAAGTTCATCTAGGGCTTCAGTTGGAGGCAAATGTGGGATTTTTATTATTGTGGATATTGTCTTCCGTCGTGTGAGGGTGAGATCTTTTGGAGGCTCTTATTAGGGTTTCAGTTGGAGGTAAAAATCTATCTTTTTCGCAATTTGGATCAATCTTTTAGTTTATTCCGTATTGGTTTGTTGGAAGATGGCTGGGAAAAAAGGTGTTGAGAGTGGTACTTCTGGCGTGAAGACCGTTTAAAGTTTAAATATCCACTCTATGAAGATAGATGTGGAGAAGTTTAATGAAACAAATAATTTTGGCTTATGGAGAAGTGAAGTTTTGGATGCACTGAACGCACAAAATTTAAAAGATACTTTGGAGTTGGACGGTAAGTCGGACGACATTGAAGAAAAGGTTTGGAAGAAGATGAATCGGACGACATGTGGTGTCATTAGGTCTTGTTTAACACAAGATCTAAAGTATGATGTGATCAATGAGATTTCAGCAAAGAAGATTTGGGAGATTCTTAAGAGCAAGTATTCGATAAAGAGTGTTGAGAACCGCTTGTATTTAGCAAAGAAGATTTGGGAGATTCTTAAGAGCAAGTATTCGATAAAGAGTGTTGAGAACCGCTTGTATTTGAAAAGGAGGCTTTACCGTTTCCAGTTGAAGAAGGGAATCTCAATTAGTGATCACATGAACAACTATACGAAGCTTTTTGTGAATTCGGCGAATGTGGATGTTATGATCGATGATGAGGACAATGCATTATTGCTATTGAGTTCCTTACCTGACGAGGAATATGAGACCTTTGTTCTTACCCTAATTAATGGAAAAGAATCTCTTTCGTATAGTGAGGTCCCCGTTGCACTTATGAATTATCAGCTTAGGAAGAAAGACAATGAGTCTTCTAATGATGTATAGTGAGGTCCCCGTTGCACTTATGAATTATCAGCTTAGGAAGAAAGACAATGAGTCTTCTAATGATATAGTAGCGGAGGCATTGACCGCAAGAGGAAAAAGTCCAAACCGAAATAGGAGTTTGCAGTCTAGACGTGCACATCCTTTAGTTGGTAGGAATCAATGTGATTTTTGCAAAGAATATGGACATTGGAAGTTTGAATGCCTAAAGTTAAAAGATCGAGCCGAGAAGAGTAAGGGAAAAACTATACAAGCTTCAGAGGTGAATGTTGCCAAGGCTAGTGGTGACAATTCAGATTCGGATTCGTCAGGCTACTTGTGCTCTGCACTACTATCAATTTGTGATGCCGACACTATGGAGTGGATGTTGGATTCGGGTGCTTCGTACTACATTTACCCTAGGAAGGGTTGGTTCTCCCGCTCTGAGGAGTTGGAAAAAAGGGATGTCGTGCCCATCAGTAATGATCATGAATGCCCTATTGGTGGTATTGAAACAGTTTGGATTAGAATATATGATGGGGTGACTAGGGAGTTGAAGGAAGTGAGGTTCCTTCCGCAGTTGTCGAAGAATATCATTTTAGTTAGAGTTTTGGAGGCAGTATGTTATCGGGTGATCTTAGAGGACGCATCTTTAAAGGTCACAATAGGGTCCATAATTGTAATGAAGGGCGTCAGAAAGAATAATTTATACTATTTAATTAGGAGCATGGCGATAGGTGGAGCACTGAAAACTTCTATTAATTTGGCTAGACTTTGGCTTTTGAGGAGGTTGGGACATTCGAGTGTTGATTCTGCACATGGATTGGAGAGAGGAGCTTTGACCTGAAATTTGAAGTCATGTGAACATATTGGTGTGAGCAAGAAGACCAAGGTGAAGTTTGACACTTCTATTCACCAAGCGAAAGGCCTTCTAGATGATGTTCACGTAGGCATTTGGGGGCCTTCCAAGGAGGCATCATTGGGAGGTAATATGTATTTGGTTTTCTATATTGAAGACCATTCTAGGCATTTGTGGGTTACAACCAAGTCCCGTTTAAGTGTAATCTTAGTAGTCAACAACAGATGGAAGAAGTGTATAGGCAGAAAGGTAAATTTACCTAGTTTTGATTTTGATAGGAAGTACAAGAGGGATCATTTTCTGCATTTGTGCCTAGGTCAAGGCAGTTTGAGACACTTCACTAGAAAGGAAACATTAGAGCAACGTGATGAGATGGAAAATTTGATGGGCTGTTCCTTCATGGAGAAAGATCAATGTTTGATGTCAAGCAGTGGTTTGCAAAGGAGTTTTGGTGCTAAGGCTTTGACATATTGGAGCCATCTTATTTACAGGTTGCTGTCTGCCGCGATTGGAGTATTTGGATCTGGTGGATCTGCTTCAGATTTTGGATTACTTCAGATATTTGGATGCCCAGTATATTGTAACATCGAGGATGTGAAATTTGATCAAAGTGCATATTTGGGATTCAGATGCATGTTTGGTTACCAGTGTTCGCGGGAAAAATCGTGTCTTTCTTCATTGTTGATTCCATTGCCATCTTAAATAACAGCTTTTTGAGTTACAAAGATCCGGTCTTTTTATAAGATCCGGTTACAATGAAAATCAAAGAAAATAAAAGAAAGATTACAACTTTTTATCCTTGTTTGTCGAACAAATCACGAGCTCCTGTTTTGCGGTCGCTCGCTTTGTGGGTTGTTCGCCTGTGCCGGGGTTTATCCGTGGACCACCGCGAGATCTAGATCCGGTCGGATCTACACAGTACGACGGGTATTATTTCACGAAGGAAATAATAGCCGGGGGGGGATTAGTTCACCAAGGAAATAATCGTCCAAATCTCGGGATCAAAGACCAAGCTTTGATCCGGAGTACGCCTGCGTAGATCTGAGATCCGGCCCTCTCGAACTCTTGCCTTATTTGGCGTTGACGATCGCCGAGCACCAGATCTGGATGAACAAGTCCTCGAAGTCCCAAAGCTTGGATCTTTTTTAGATCTGAGTCTTCAATCCAGCAGGGCTTCGCCTCCAAAAATTCCAACCTTTGAACAAATGAACCACCTCTCCTATTTATAGCCTCTCTTCACTGTGCCCGCGCACAGAACTGGGTCGGCCACCTATGGGTGGCCGGCACTGGGCCGAGCCACCCATAGGTGGCTCGGCCACCGAGCCACCCATGGGTGGCTCGGCCTTGGCCGAGCCCCCCTTAGGCGTTGGGTTTCGTCGTTTTGCGTTGTATCCGCTTTTCGGTTCTGTCTGTGATTCGGTTGACTTAGACTCTGATTCGTTGATCTGATTTGGTAGTAAATCCACTTCTGAGTTCGAGTCCGAAACTGATCTTGATTCGATCGTGATTCGTCCGTTAATCCGCTTCGTCGCGTATCGGCTTCGGCGTTGTGGACTAACAATCGTGTCTGCATACGTCGCCTGATGGTCGGTTCGTCGAATCGGCGTTGTCGAGCTGTGTTAAGGGACCTATAGGCAGTTTTATACGCCTACAGATACCCCCTCCACAGTATTTCAGCCTCGTTCTTTTATAGAAGAGTCTGGAATACTTTGGATATGATTGTCCCATCCTTCGGGATGTTTGGAGTGGCTTCTATTCTTGATTCCTTCAATCCTTCAGGCTATTCGGTGCTTTGTCGAACGTCTGTAAGGTTCCGGTGCTGCATTTATTGTCTGACCATTGTCGGAATTTTAAACTTGAAGTCGATTCCTGATTAACTTGAAGTCGATTCCTGATTTTCTGATTTTTAGCTCGTGCTTGTTGGTTCAACATGTTGGCGTTGAGTTCTCATTTGCGACGCGTTGTCCGGCGTGGTATTGTTGAGTTATCCTTAAGAATATTATTAGGAAAAATATTCTCCAGGAACTTCTCAACCAAAAATATAGGGAATAGTTTATACTCTTATACCTTATTGGAGTATTAAGAAGCAGTTTATACTCATATACTTTTCGGAGTATTGATTCTTTCATTGCAACGCATTGATCGGCGTTGACCTAGGGTTACGCGTTGACCGGCGGGTTTGATCGCTCAATTTGTGGACCTCTCGTTCATTGGGGGAATCGAGAGGGGATTTTGACTGTGGTCCTAACTGTAAGAAGGTTTGACCAAGTGGGTGTTTTGAGACAATCCTAACTGTAGGAAGGTTTGATCGCTCAATTTGTGGACCTCTCGTTCATTGGGGGAATCGAGAGGGGATTTTGACTGTGGTCCTAACTGTAAGAAGGTTTGACCAAGTGGGTGTTTTGAGACAATCCTAACTGTAGGAAGGTTTGATCGCTCAATTTGTGGACCTCTCGTTCATTGGGGGAATCGAGAGGGGATTTTGACTGTGGTCCTAACTGTAAGAAGGTTTGACCAAGTGGGTGTTTTGAGACAATCCTAACTGTAGGAAGGTTTGATCGCTCAATTTGTGGACCTCTCGTTCATTGGGGGAATCGAGAGGGGATTTTGACTGTGGTCCTAACTGTAAGAAGGTTTGACCAAGTGGGTGTTTTGAGACAATCCTAACTGTAGGAAGGTTTGATCGCTCAATTTGTGGACCTCTCGTTCATTGGGGGAATCGAGAGGGGATTTTGACTGTGGTCCTAACTGTAAGAAGGTTTGACCAAGTGGGTGTTTTGAGACAATCCTAACTGTAGGAAGGTTTGATCGCTCAATTTGTGGACCTCTCGTTCATTGGGGGAATCGAGAGGGGATTTTGACTGTGGTCCTAACTGTAAGAAGGTTTGACCAAGTGGGTGTTTTGAGACAATCCTAACTGTAGGAAGGTTTGATCGCTCAATTTGTGGACCTCTCGTTCATTGGGGGAATCGAGAGGGGATTTTGACTGTGGTCCTAACTGTAAGAAGGTTTGACCAAGTGGGTGTTTTGAGACAATCCTAACTGTAGGAAGGTTTGATCGCTCAATTTGTGGACCTCTCGTTCATTGGGGGAATCGAGAGGGGATTTTGACTGTGGTCCTAACTGTAAGAAGGTTTGACCAAGTGGGTGTTTTGAGACAATCCTAACTGTAGGAAGGTTTGATCGCTCAATTTGTGGACCTCTCGTTCATTGGGGGAATCGAGAGGGGATTTTGACTGTGGTCCTAACTGTAAGAAGGTTTGACCAAGTGGGTGTTTTGAGACAATCCTAACTGTAGGAAGGTTTGATCGCTCAATTTGTGGACCTCTCGTTCATTGGGGGAATCGAGAGGGGATTTTGACTGTGGTCCTAACTGTAAGAAGGTTTGACCAAGTGGGTGTTTTGAGACAATCCTAACTGTAGGAAGGTTTGATCGCTCAATTTGTGGACCTCTCGTTCATTGGGGGAATCGAGAGGGGATTTTGACTGTGGTCCTAACTGTAAGAAGGTTTGACCAAGTGGGTGTTTTGAGACAATCCTAACTGTAGGAAGGTTTGATCGCTCAATTTGTGGACCTCTCGTTCATTGGGGGAATCGAGAGGGGATTTTGACTGTGGTCCTAACTGTAAGAAGGTTTGACCAAGTGGGTGTTTTGAGACAATCCTAACTGTAGGAAGGTTTGATCGCTCAATTTGTGGACCTCTCGTTCATTGGGGGAATCGAGAGGGGATTTTGACTGTGGTCCTAACTGTAAGAAGGTTTGACCATGTTGGGAGATTTGAAACGATCCTAACTGTAGGAAGGTTTGATCGCTCGATTTGAAAGTGGACCTCTCGTTCATTGGAGGAATCGAGAGGGGATTTTGGCTTTGGTCCTAACTGTAGGAAGGTTTGACCAATTGGGAATTTTATGTCGAGACTCTAACAGAGAGGGTGTTGAGTGCACAGACACGGTGAGAATTTGAATGGGAGTTCTTATTCATTACATTGCTGTGGTTTTGGGAACTTCCCGTTACATAAATCGTCCACCCCCAGTTTCCTCTGCGGAACTGGTTCGGACATTATTGTCAGTTACCTAACCGGGTTATCCTTAAGAATATTAGCTTAATATTCTCCAGGAACTTCCCGTTAAAAGTGGGAAACAGTTTAGACTCATATACCTATTGGAGTATCAGGGAGTAGTTTAACCTCTTATACCGGTTGGAGGATTGAGAAACAGTTTATACTCGTATACTCTTTGGAGTCTTGCCGTTCTTATTTTGCTTATCTGAGCGATATGACGCCGGCTTCAACCAAGGTCTGAATGCTATTCTTGAGAGCAAAGCAATCCTTGGTGGGATGAACGACCCTCCTGTGGTATGCACAGTACTTTGGGTCCGTAGTGTTGTCAGCTTCCTCCTGATTTGTGATAGGTGGTAGCTTGATCTTGTTACCTTCAAGGAGGGATTCGAAGATGGCTGGAACGTCTTCGTCCTTAAAAGAGTACTCTTTTTGGAGTCTCGGACCCGAAGTCTTTTGCTGCCTTCGGGATTGCTGTTGTGACGTTTGATTAGCACCATCAGCAGCTGCAGGTGCCTTGCCCTTACCACTGATCGGGTCCCGACAGTTCATCGCCTTGTTCCGGAACCTCTTGACGAAGGTGTCGACTAACTCCCCGTCTTTTTGCTTCTCATCGAGCAATGATCCGATAGATATCTCGGTGTCGTCGTCGAAGAAATTGGTGAGGAACATGGTCTCCAAATCGTCCCAGCTGTTCATGCTACCTGGCTTGAGGCGGAGATTCATCGAGCAATGATCCGATAGATATCTCGGTGTCGTCGTCGAAGAAATTGGTGAGGAACATGGTCTCCAAATCGTCCCAGCTGTTCATGCTACCTGGCTTGAGGCGGCGATACCAATCGAAGGCGGCTCCGTGAAGAGTACCGACGAATGACCGCACCATCAGAGGCTCATTGCCAGAGATTACCCCCAGGTGTGATTTAAAATAAATCACATGCTGAGTGGGCGAACCCTTCCCATCAAACGGCGTGAAGTTAATTAGGTTGAACTTCGCCGGATATGGGATTGATTCCCACTCCCTTGGGTATGGACAAGGAATGCCCGTTTTCTTCACCTCTTGAGCAGAAATCAACGTATTGATCTTGTTCTCGAGGTTTTTGATCTTCAGACTTTCGCCTGTGTTTTCGTTAGCACGATTCTGAGGCGGAAGTGTGGCATTACGACTAGCATCCTCATTACCACCCCCTGCATTGACGGGAGGATTATTGGCATTGTGAGCTTCATCCGCATTCGTATCCTCCTCTTCTTGATGAACCTGGTTACGACGACTTGGCTCACCTTGCTGGTTCGTCAGTGCCTGAATTTGTTGCTCATGCATTTCTCTCATACTCTGCATGGCCATCTGCATTTCGAACCTGAAGCTCTCCTGTTGTTTAGCCATGGCTTCTTCGAGCATCTTGGCCACTTGTTCCGCGCTTATCATGAATGACTCGGGGGGGTTGTCCCTCGCTGGATACTGTATCGTCTGATGCGACAGCAGAGCAAGAATTCGATTCTTCATCTTCTGACGGTAATCTTGTCCGAACCCTACCATAAGTTCCTCGTATGATGGCTCCGGACTGCAGACGGGTTACACACCGGGGTGCTTCCGGAATCGACTCGGGATTACCCTGTGTCGATGTCCTTTTGCTTGTCATGTTAGCGATGACCCTCGGAAATTCCCCATCTTCAACCACCGTTCTTCTTTGCCGGAAACGCCTATGCCTTGGTTTTGGCGCTTCGGTACTAAGCCTTTCGAACACCGAAACTCTCTCGGTGACTGCCTTGATGCAGTTGCACTCAGACAGTACAGCCTGAATGAGCTTTGAACAAGGGCACTGAGTTTCTAGCCTTCGAGGACTTCTCTTTCTGGCTTTGTTCGTACCCCCAGCACGATAGTACAGCTCTTCCGTTTGAAAGTCGGAGCAACCTATCGTGTGTTGGCACGATTTCTCAGGTATAACGCAATCATCATCAGACGATAACGTTTCCTTCTGAGAGTGAATTACCTTCTTCGGACTTTCGAGAGTCACGCGCCTCGAAACACGCCTTTGTGGGCGTGAATTCTCAACGGGCTCTTGGACTTCAATGCGCAAATTGGTGCGCATAGTTGCCCTGATTTCTTTATCACGTTGGAGGTGACGGCGACCCCCAGTGTGTTGAGTCGTTCTGGGCTTCTTCATTGGGCCCAAACTCTCTTGAACTAGAGCTTTGCCTCTCTCGTCGGGAATTGGACAGAGGCGCTCCAAAACTGATTTCTTCCTTTGGGACGATTCTGCACGATCTCCCGGAAAAGCTATTGGAATTACCGGCGACTTGGGTTGATTCGCCGGTGGTTGAACTTTTGTTGGAGGCTGCTTCGGCCTCCATACTTGGCGGGTTGGTAATGGCTTTTTGGCCACATCCTTCTGCAATCTCCTGCGGGCTTCTTCGGCTTGAGCCCGTGCCTGCGCTGATAGTGCGCGGCGCTTGCGAATGCGCTCCTCCAGCGTTGATCGGTTCCGTTTGACACGGACCCATTCCCATTCTTCAGTTGTTGAGGCTGTTTGCCTCCTCTGTTCTTCAGATCCACGTTGTAGCGGATCCCGTCAACAGACTCCATGGCCTTTGCGAATTGTTTCGCAAGGCGTTAACGTTGCCTTTGGCGGGCTCTCTTCGAGAGAGTCACCACGCCCCCTGCGGCAGAAGGGTTGGCCAGAGTAGATCCGACCTGGTTGGGAATTGGAGGAATCTCACCCGATGCGACTTTGGCATCAAACGGGGTGAGATCTTCGTTGGTGTTTTCAACGTCTTCATACCAACGAGTTTTTCTCCTGGAGGAGAACTTGGACTTCTTGGACTTGCGGGGGGAGGTTGATCTGGACGAGGACGACAAGTATTCCTCGAACTTCTGTTGGTCGAACTCGTATTCGACCTCCTCCGAGACCGGGATTGAGATCCGCGGCTGCGACGCTCCGATCTCGGCAGCGAGATCGGCGGCTCCCACTGTGGTCGCCAGATTGTTCGCGGAGAAAATTTCAGTGTCGTTCTTTCATTGTTGATTCCATTGGCCATCTTTAAACTAACAGGCTTTTTGAGTTACAAAGATCGTATTTTTAATAAAGTCGTACAAGAAATAAATAAAATAAAAGAAAGATTACCAACTATTTTATCCATTGTTTGTCGAACAAATCACGAGCTCAACTCCTGTATTTGCGGTCCGCTCGCTTGTGGGTCTTCCGCCTGCGCCCGGGGTTTAGTCGCGTGGACCACCGTGAGATCTAGGATCACGGTCGGATCTGTCGCAGTACGACGGGGTATTATTTCAGCAGAAGGAAATAATAGCCGGGGGGGATTGGTTCACGCAAGGAAACATCGCCCAATCTACGGGATCAAAGACCAAGCTTTGATCCGGAGTACGGCCTGGTAGATCTGAGATACCGCCCCCTGCGAACTCCATTGCGCCTATTGGCAGTTAGACGATCGCCGAGAGCACCAGATCTGGATGAACACAGTCCTCGAAGTCCCAAGCTTGGAATCTTTTTTAAGATCTGAGTGCTTCAATCCGGAGGGCTTCGCCTCGCAAAAATTCCAGACCTTTTGAAAAATGACCACCTCTCCTATTTATATAGCCTTTCTTCACTGTGCCCGCGCACAGAACTGGGTGGCCACCTATGGGTGGCCGGCACTAAGGCTGAGCCACCCATAGGTGGCTTGGCTCTTGGCCGAGCGAACCCATGGGTGGCTCGGTCTAGGCCGAGCCCCTTAGGCGTGGGTTTCGTCAATTTTGCGTTGTATCCGCTTTCGGTTCTGTCCGTGATTCGGTTGACTTAGACTCTGATTCGTTGATCTAATTTGGCAGTAAATCCGATTCCTGATTTGGCAGTAAATCCACTTCTGAGTTCGAGTCCAAAACTGATCTTGATTTGATCGTGATTCGTCCGAGTCTACCCTTGGTTGGATGACTCGTTGACTCTTCGAACCCTTGGCTTGATTCCACACGCGAATGGATGTATTCCGTTGCTTGCGTGCGATTCGTTAACTTCGTCGCCCGATGGTCGGTTCGTCGAATCGGCGTTGTCGAGCTGTGTTAAGGGACCTATAGGCAGTTTTATACGCCTACAACCAGTTATAGGATTCTGGTATTATTCTGAGCAGTATTGTCACATTTGACTCTCAGCAGGTGGAGAGTGTTGGACAGATCAATAGGATATCGCAGCAGGTAGAGAGTGATTCTACTTCACGTTTGGTGGGGGTTACTCCTTATTCTCCAGATAATTCTGTATCGTTTGGGATTCCAGCCAAGGTGACACAGATTAGAGATCATGTGGGTGTTGATGTAGATGATGAGTTTGTTGATTCGAGTGCAGCTAATGGAAACAGTTCAGATTTGTTTATGGCCATTGGTTCACCTCAGTTGGAGGTGTTTGGTTATTGTGTTTCTTCTACATATAGGGTTGAGGAGTTGAGCTCCAAGATAGATTTGGCGTGGAGAGATGCAAGTTTGGAAGAGAGTTTATCTTTTCACTTTGAGACCATTGGGAGAGTTATCAGCTGCAGATTGGTTGGTGATGATCGTGAAGGTTTAAAAATCCTTCTAGTTGATTTAGGTTGTTTGCAGCCATTTGGGTGAACTATGTGTGACTTGATTCCTTGTGCAAGAGGATACGTAGGCAGTCATTTTGATGTAGCCGGTTTGGTGAGTTGATACTGATATTTGGAGTTTGTTCGCATTCTCGTTTGGGTTCCCGACTTATTATGGATTGAGTCTGATGTCGTGAATTTTTACTTCGTACTAGACGCAACAAGTGAGATATTTGGTTTGGTTGGTATTGGCTTAGTTTTGTTCGCCGAGGTAGAGAATTGTAGAAATGACGAAAATGTTGGTAAAGTTCAGAAAATTTAAAGCAGACAGGCATTTGGGTGCTTACTGGTCGACCGCGAGCTTTGGCGCGGTCGACCACAAACATGCATGATACATGGATATGTTCTGGAGCTTTGGCCGTTCGATCGCTACGGCCGACCGCCAAAACCCTGTAATAGATTTTGGTTTCTGTCTTTCTGATCAGTCGATCGTGACGATTTCGATGGTCGACCACCAGTCGAGTTTGGGCCTGATTGTGTTTTCCTGTTCTTATTGAGATTTGTGTTTGGTATAAATACAAACACGATTTTAGGGGTTTTGGGAGTTGAAAATAGGTTTGTTTTGTGCACTGAAAAGAGAGTTTTCTGAGTAATTTTGTTAGGGTTTTGTTTGATTGAAAATAGGTTTGTTTTGTGCACTGAAAAGAGAGTTTTCTGAGTAATTTTGTTAGGGTTTTGTTTGAGAGATTTTGAGTGAATTTATAATCTCTATTTGTACTCTCATTCTCTATTAGTGAAAGCCTATCTCCTTCTTGCCCCGTGGATGTAGGCAACTTGCTGAACCACATAAAATTCATTTGTTTGTATTTGTGTCATTATTTTTTATTGTGTTTGGCCTTCTCTCTCAGTGTTTGTGTTTGTCCTCAGAACCCTAACAAGTGATATCAGAGTACCAGACTACGATTAGGATTAGGTGGAGGAGTAGATCGTTCTGGAAGCTCGTCTGGGCTTTAGTTGGAGGCAAAGGTAGGATTTTTATTATTGTAGATCTTGTCTTCCATCGTGTGAGGGAGAGATCTTTTGGAGGCTTTTATTAGGGTTTCAGTTGGAGGTAAAAATCTACCTTTCTCATAGTTTGGATATATCTTTTAGTTTGTTCCGTATTAGTTTGTTGGTATTTTGAGGAAGATGATTGGGAAAGAAGGTGTTGAGAGTGGTACTTCTGGCGTGAAGACCGTTCAATGTTTAAATAACCACTCTATGAAGATAGATGTGGAGAAGTTTGAATATCCATTTGTCGTACCGCTATCTCTTGTTGTGGGTCCAACCCAAGATAAGGCCCACATGAGGTTCACATGAATTAAAATTCTATCTAGATGAGGATTTGGATGATCTAGTTGTAATAGGAATAGATTTGGAGAATTCTATTTATGAGAACCCTGTAATCAATTTTTGTGAATAGTAACCACTACAGTAACTGGTGAACAGTAACTAAAAAGAAAAGAGAGGGGAAATAGAGAAAAAGAGAGAGAGAAAAGTGAGATTTCGGATAGCTCGGTTGTCCGATTGTAGTGATTTAAAAACCGTTGTCTTCAGAACAATGACGCCATCAAGGGTAGAGTACTGGTTTCTCCGTGGGTGTTAGAGATTTTTAGTGAGATGATTTTTAGGGTTTTGGTACCCTAGAGGTAACACTGTATCTTTCTCTTATGATGTAGCCCTTAGGTTCAAGTGTAACTTGGAGGGATTGTACTCTTAATTCATAGTAAAATATTTCTCTCTGAATTATCTCGTGGATGTAAGCACGATTTGCCGAACCATGTTAAATCTTGGTGTTTGCTTGCTTGTGGTATTTTCGTTGGTGTCGTTATCCATTTAGTGTTTAACTTCGTATATTATTCTCCATAAAATTCCCAACAAGTGGTATCAGAGCCTTGGTTCGAGGCGTGCTTTGGGATGGAAAAGATGAAGACTTTTGGTACAATGATAAAATTGGATGATTCCAATTGGCAAGTATGAAAGTCTAATATGGAAGATATTTTGTATTGTAAAGATTTACATGACCCTATTGAGAGAGATGAAACCAAGCCAGAAAAGTTGATTGATAAAGAATGGCAGAAACAACACAGGAAGTCGATCGGCTATGTTCGGGTGTGGATCGACGTCAGTGTGTTTCATCATGTATCGGGTGAGACTAATGCAAATTCTCTTTGGAAGAAGCTTGAGGATCTCTACGAGCAGAAGACCACGGGAAACAAGGCATTTATTATGAGGCGGTTGGTGAACTTAAAATTCAAAGAAGGAAGCAACATAGCAGGGCACTTGAATGAGTTCAAGAGTTTGATTATTCAGTTAGCTACCATGAAGATGACTATCGATGATGAGCAACAACCTTTATTGCTATTGGGTTCTTTGCTAGACAGTTGGGAGACAATAGTTGTCACTCACCCCTTGTGATTATTGTTTGTTTGACAAACAACATATAGTTTCTTTTAGTAAGCCTTCTAAAAGAAAAGATAATATCCTGAATTTAATTTATTCTGATGTTTGTGGTCCTATCGAGGTAGAGTTCTTAGGTGGCAATAAGTATTTTATCACATTTATTAATGATGCATCGCAGAATATGTGGGTCTTCTTATTGAGGATGTTTGGTGTAAAATTTGTGAAATAAAAATGAAAGAACCGTGTTTGATTTTATTCTCTCTAATTGCTTAGAAAAAGAATATTTATAACTCTCTCAATCTCAATTACAATTTGGATTTCCTGATTACAAAAGAGAAGAGAATTGATATGAATTCTTCCCTTTGTTTAAGTCTAGGTTCTTCACGGTGGCGATGAAGTGCCTCCCTCGAATGCTTACGTCGAGTTTGCTCTTCATTAACGATCCGACGTTTTGCTTCACTAGAACGATATCTTCTCCTCACGATTTGACGCTGTAGAGAACTTATGTGGTAAGTTTTAAAGAACTCTTGATGAGTTGATAACTCTGAACGAGTTTAAAACTCTATGAAAGAGTTGATTTAACCAAAACCGGTTTGTAAGCCAATGATGAAGAAAGCTCTTGTTGTCGATCTCCAAAGCTCTAGCAATTTTCCCAAAAAAGCTAGCCAAGGATCTCTTCTTCGCTGCCAAGCCGAAGGGCTAAAAGAGGATAAAAAAGAATGATCCAAACTTAGTTGAGTTTACTCCTATTTATAGGGGATTAAGGGGTATAACCGCCCCTTAATTCGCTCCTAAGTGGGGCTGAATGAGGTATAACCACCCCCTTAAACTGCTCCCCAAATTGTGAGGAAAATGGTTTTGAAACTATTTAGTTTGTACTTTGAACGAGTCAAACGCTAAAAAATAGCGTCCAGGGCCAGAACTCTGGGTTTTAGACTTGAAACGCAGAGTTGGGCCTATTTTGGTAGCTAAACGCACAGGTCGCGCTGCTTTGTAAATCTGAAACGTAGAGTTGGGACGCAGAGATGAACTCCTCGTTTTGAGTCTGCGAACTCTGCATTTTTAACTGGAGCGCTGGGGATGACCTCTGCATTTTGAACTTGAATGTTAGGGATGACCTCTGTATTTTCAACTGGAATGCAAGGGACGAACCCTACATTTTGATTCTAAAATGCGGGCATGACCACTGCGTTTTGATGTTGTATCACAGGGATGACCTCTGCATTTTGAGGTTGTAATACAGGGAGGACCTCTGCGTTTTGAGTCTGAGGCGTAGAGGCGAGCTCTGCGTCTTGATTTGAAGAGACCGTCAATTTGTAATCTCTTTTGCTAGAGCGTTGCAAAAATCGTCATCTTATAATCTTCTTTGAAGAGACCGTCAATTTGTAATCTCTTTTGCTAGAGCGTTGCAAAAATCGTCATCTTATAATCTTCGTCTTGGCTCCTTAAAAATGTAAAAGACGTTAGATTGTAACTCCCGATGTTAATTATGAGGGCTGTTGGTTAGAGATTTCATCAGTTGTTATGAAGGTCGTCAGATTGTAACCTTCATCGATCTACATGAAAGTCTTCAAATTATAGCCTTCCGAAAGCCGTCGAATTATAACTTCCATCATCAGTGTTTGATGGAGATCAGCTATCTGTTGTGATTTTTAGATAGCCTACAGAGGATAAAGGACCAGGTATTTTCAGTCTTTCAGCAGTTTCATGTCATGGTGGAGAGGCGAACAAGAAAGAAGTTAAAGTGTTTGCGCACTGATAATGGAGGAGAGTACACTTTCACTGAGTTTAGAGATTATTATTCCAAGCATGGTATTCAGCATCAGAGGATAAAGTCTAGCACACCGTAGCATAATAGAGTTGTAGAGAGGTACAACATGACCATTGTGGAGAAAGTCAGATGCATGTTGAAGATGATGAAGTTACCTAAAAGCTTCTGGACTGAAGCTATTCGCACTGCATGCTATATAATCAACAGGTCTCCTTCAATTCATTTGGGTTTTGATATTCCAGAGAGAGTTTGGTACGGAAAAGATATTTCCTATTCTCATCTGAAGGTGTTTGGTTGAAAAACGTTTGCACACGTTACGAAGGAGAAGAGATAGAAGCTTGATGATAGAGAGGTTCCTTGCATCTTTCTTGGTTATGGAGAAGATGAGTTCGGCTACAAACTATGGGATCCAGAAAGGAGACAAATTATCAGACGATCAGATGTGATTTTTAGGAGGATCGGACAATTACAGATCTCGGGAGAGCAGAGTAATCAGAGAGTGTTGCTAGTGAGATTCTAGATATGACACATATTTTGTCTCTAGTACAGTTGCATCCTACAGATATAGAGCAGGTGCATGATGATGATGTTGATGATGACAGTCAGATACCAGAGTAGGGAGAGGATGATCAGGATCACGAGCAGGAGGCTCCTCAGCAGGGAGAGCATCACCAGAAGTAGGAGTTTGCAGAGCCACAACTTAGGAGATCAGTTAGAGAGCATCGACCATCTACGAGATATCCTCTTTCGGAGTATTCTTTGCTGATAGAAGAGGGGATCCAGAAAGCTTTCAGGAGGCACATACTCATAAATACAAGGACAGATGGTTCCAGGCTATGAAGGAATAGATGAAGTCTCTTGAGAAGAACGATACTTATGAATTGGTGGATTTACCGAAGGATAGAAAATCTTTGAAGAATAAGTGGGTGTTCTCGATCATAGGAAGTCCACCTCATGTTGTGTTTGAGTTTTAGAGGTTCGAAGGAAGTATTATATAGTTTTGCAGATGCAGATATGGCAGGTGATCTCGACCACAGGAAGTCCACCTCAGGTTGGTAGTTCACTTTTATAGGGGGAGCAGTGTGTTGTTTTATCTACAACAGAGGCAGAATATATTGCAGCTGCAAAAGCCGGTAAGGAGATGATTTGGTTGAGAAGATTTCTGCAGGATTTAAGATTGCAGCATGACAATTATCAAATCTTCATTGATAGTCAAAGTGCTCTTGATTTGAGCAAGAATTCTACTTTCCACTCCAGGACGAAACACATTGATGTGAGATATCATTGGCTTAGAGAAGCTGTTGAGAAAGATGAGCTGAAGCTACAGAAGATTCATACAGATAAAAATCCAGCAAATTTTTTAACGAAGAACTTTTCCAGAAAGAAGACCAAGTTATGTCAGCGATTGGCCTGCATGAACTCCCGTTGAGGAGTTACAGATTGACGTACCCCCTCGTTAGGCTGGAGGGGGAGATTGTTGTGGGTTCGGCCCAAGATAAGGCCAACAAGCGGTTCACATGAATTAAAATTCTATCTAGATAAGGATTTGGATAATCTAGTTGTAATAGGAATATATTTGGAGAATTCTATTTATGAGAACCCTGTAATCAAATTTTGTGAATAGTACCCGCTACAGTACTGGTGAACAGTACTGAAAAGAAAAGAGAGGAGAAAGAGAGAAAAAGTGAGATTCCAAATAGCTCGGTTGTCCGATTGCAGTATTCAAAAACCATTATCTTCAGAATGACAACGTCGTCAAGGGTACAATGCTGGTTTCTCTATGGATATTGAAGATTTTTGATGAGACGGGTTTTAGGGTTTTGGTGCTCTAGAGGTAACACTGTATCTTTCTCTTGTGATTTAGCCCTCAAGTTCAGGTGTAACTGTTCGCCGAAAAAATCGTTGCTTTCTTCATTGATGTCATTGCTATCTTAAATAACAGTTTTTCGGTTACAGAAGATCCGGTCTTTTTTTAGATCCGGTTACAATGAAAATCAAAATAAAGAAAATAAAAAATTACAACTTTTTCTCCTTGTGAACAAATCGCGAGCTCCTGTTATTCGGTCACTCGCTTTGGTGGGTTGTTTGCCTGCGCCGGGGTTGTTTGCCGTGGACCACCACGTGATCTAGATCCGGACAGATCTACGCAGTATAATGGGTATTATTTCACGAAGGAAATAATAGCCGGGGGAGGATTGATTCACCAAGGAAACAATCGTCCAAGTAGTCGCAAGTCTCGGGATCTAAGACCAAGGCTTAGATCCCGGAGTGTAACAACAGTAGATCTGAGATCTGATCCCCTCGAACTCCTGCTTTTTTGTGTGATGCGGGTGCTCGCCGAGAATCAGTCGAACGTCCAAGTCTTCAAGCCTTCAAGAACTCCAAGATGAGTCTCAATCCGG
The DNA here is from genome assembly GCF_001876935.1 of Asparagus officinalis. NCBI lineage: Eukaryota > Viridiplantae > Streptophyta > Magnoliopsida > Asparagales > Asparagaceae > Asparagus > Asparagus officinalis. The sequence goes on from NC_033798.1 coordinate 53,348,695, forward strand.
CAGAGTTTGCGCTCTCCAAAAGTTCTTCCAAAAAGTCCTCCAAAATGATGAATGACCTCGCTAATTTATAAGGCAACCAGATCGTGGCATTTGGCACAGATCTGGGCGGCCACCTCAGGGTGGCTCGGCTCATGCCGAGCCACCCTGAGGTGGATCGGCTGCCGAGCCACCCTAGGTGGCTCGGCCTTTGGTCGAGCCACCCTGAGGTGGCTCGCCACCGAGCCCACCCTAGGGTGGCTCGGCCTTGGCCGAAGCCACTCCGGGCTTTGTGTCCGTCGTCGGTGTTGTTGTTTTGGTCGCTTGTATCCCGCTTCGCGTCTGTGATTGCGTTATGCGGTTGATTGGTCTGACATCTATTTGTTGACTTGATTCCTGATTTGGAAGTCTGGATCCGCGATTAGGCAGTAAATCTGTTTTGGTGTCTGAGTTCGAATCCAGTTAATATGGTTGGATAACTCGTTGATCTCTGAACCGTTGGTTTGATTCCGCACGCGAGTGGATTTATTCCGTCGTTCACGGTGCGGTTCGTCAGGCTTCGTAGCCTTGTTAATACCGCTTCGTTGCGTGTCACTTTGGCTTCGGTGTGGTGGAACTGACGTTCGTGCTTGGATACGTCGCCCGATTGGTTCATTAGTTCGTATGAGCGCGTGTTAAGGGACCTATAAGCATTTTATATTGCCTACAGATACCCCCTCCAAAGTTTTTCCAGTTCGTTCTTTTATAGAGGAGTCTGGAATACTTTGGGATATGAATGTCCATAACCTTCATAGGCGTGTAACGGGCTCTTGAATGGCTTCTTATTCTCGATTCTTCAATCCTCCATGGCTATCCGGTGCTTTGTGCGAATGCTTGAGAGGCGTTCCGGTGCTGCATTTATTGTCTGACCGTGTGTCGAATTTTGAATTTGAAGTCGATTCTTGCATTTCCTAGCTTTTAGCTCGGGTTAGTTGCTTCAAACATGAAATTGACCATCGGTTGACGGGCTTTGAATCTTCATTGTGACGCGTTGTCCGGCGTTTAACACAGTTTATACTCGTAAAGTATTTTGGGAGTCCTACACAGTTTAAGCCTCTAAGGAGTTGGAGGCGGGGGAGGTCTAGTTTTATACTCATACACTCTGGGAGTTTATGTTAAGTTATCATTAGAATATTTTTAGAAAAATATTCTCCAGAAACTTCTCAAGCAAAGAGGAGGGAATAGTTTATACATCGTATACCTTATTGGAGTATTCTTAGGTTCGAATAATCTGAACCGGTCCCAAAAAATGTGCAAAAAGGCAGTATTTGGGCTTCAAATCTCTACGCGACCTTTCCAAATATATGGTAGAGCTGGGTAAATAGGTGAAGAGACTGAACGTAAGGTGTGATCCTTAAAGTCGTTCCAAAGCTTAATGCAGGCTCCAATTGTAATTCTGGTTTCAAATTTGGTTCAAAACTGGGCTTTCAATTTCGAACTCAAACTTGGCTTCATTTCTGGTTCTAAATCGGCTCATTTGGCTCATTCTGGTCTGGTCTGGTCCATCCAGCTCAATTTGACTCATTCTGGGGTTGCATTCTGGGCTCAGTTCTGGGTCCATTCGCGGTGCCATTCTGGTCGCATTCTGACTGGTCATGGTTGTAGCCCGGGTCTGGCTCTGTGTTCAACGCAAATCTGGTTCAAGCATAAAAGGAGCGTTCTTTTCTTTTCTTTTTTTTTTTTTATTTTTTTTACTTTTCTCTCGGTACCGGGGTGTACTGTCCAGGGCCGGCCGAACCTCTTCCCTCCTCCTCTCTTGATTTCTTTCTTCACACTCCTCTTTTCTCCCTCCAAACTTCAAGATCTGTATAGATCTAGCTTATTCGACTTTGAATTCTGGGACTGAGAAATCTGCCCAAAATCTCCAGAATAAAAAGTTTCTCTCCAGGCCCCTCGAGCGTGCTGTTCAAGTTTCTTAAAGGTCCTCGCTTTATTGGATTTGCGACTTTTCTTCAAGCCGTAAATCCTCGCGCCATCTTGCATCATATTTCATTTTTGATCAGTATATGGTAGTCGCCGCGGTGCATATAAGGGGGTTGAGGGTGTGATTGATGCCTCAAACTTGCCTTTTTTGGGGTAAAAAATGAGATTTTCCTTTTCTAGAATCTGCATCCTTACAATTTACGCATGTAGGTTTTCTATTGTCCCGTATGGCGAGGTGGTCATCCTCTACCGTGCCGCACTGATGGCGCGCAGACTCCTCTTTATGCGGTGAGAGGCCATTTTTTTCTGAAAATTTACAACATTAGTCATTTTACTTGCGAAAATTTTGCAGATTGGTGCCTTTTTAACTGCCCACGTTGTCTGCCTTAGGTGAGGCAATCGCGGAAGAGCCTGATTCTCGGGCTGGTGAGGATCGCACGCTTTCAAAAGATATGTTTTGCTTGCGTCAAAACACTATCTCATTAATAATAAAGGTGGGCGTTTTGTCGCCCGTTAGTTGCCCTTATAAAGGCAGGATATATTGTCGATATACCCGCTATCTATGAAGGCGGCAACGTGGCCAAATACGTCACACCACGCTTTATAAGGCAATGACTCTATCTTAACCACCTTCGCTAAAGATGAGTTCAATTTCCTTTTATAACTGAATTAACAAACGTTTAATTGCTTGTTTCAGTTGCAATACCCTTCTGGAGCGTTGCTCATCTCACCGACAAATGATACGGGCGTCGTGGCGAGTATGTATTCGATCTCCAACGATGTTTCCCCCATCCGCAGTCACTCCTCAGTTCATTTTGGGCACATCGACTGAGGTTGTCAGTGCGGTGAAGGAGGTTGGCATCGAGCTCTTCGACAGTTGATTACCGATTGGCACCTCTGTGAAGGACGCTAGTTCATTCAGCTGGCCTCTTCGAGAGCGATTTCTTATTTGGTGACTCCTGTCAAAGACGAAATGTGTCCCTCTGGTAAACACATGTTATATTCAAAGAGAATACTCCTTTAAATCTCACGGTTTAAGGGAAAATTCCCAATTTTTTACATCTGTTAAGTTCCTTTACTAGTTTCTTAATGGATTTAAACCCTATATTTGTTTTTTTAATCCAAACTGAACGATATCTTCTTCTTCAACATCCAAAAAACCAACCTAATCCTTTTCTGAGCTTCCTAATGGTCTTATTCCATCTAAAATTCAATATAATTCTCTAACGAAGCCATGTAGGGGCCCAAGTGGCCCTGGCACTCTCTAAAAAAAACTAAAAAAATTCAAAGGGTAACTAAAATACTTCAACTATTCTTCCAAATTGCCATTCATTGAGTCTAAGACTTGGACATAAATAAAAACCTGAAGTGATAGATCATCATCCCATTTACACATGATATCAAAATTTTGCAGAATTATTAGAAAGTCCATCTGCACTGCCTAATTTAGGATCCTCCTTGGACCTCCGTTGTAGATGATGTACTTTTAGGATTAAAGTTTGATTTTGAATTAAGGGTTTTATCTTGCTGAAAATTTTATTATTTTCCGCTATCGTATTTGATGTCTATCTTTGGCTACTTGCACTTAGTAAGTATATGAGAAGTGAAACTTCCATAGAAATTAATTTGAAAAGAGGAAAATAAATGAAGTTGCTGTATTAGAGCTATATACTTGCGGCTATTTAGTTTGCTTTCAATTTTCAGTCTATTTAAAACACAATATTATAACTTACTATTTTATTTTGAAAGTCATGTGCAAACTTGTTTTTAATATGTTAATGTTTAACAATTTATTTTTTGGACTCCCTATTGAAATTTCTGGCTCTGCCACTAGTCTAACTCATGAAAATTGCTAACTAAGGGTGTCGCGTAAGGAGTTAACTGAACCACAGTTTGATGTTTTAAGTAAAAAATTAACAAGAGGACCAATTTGAAAGACCCTATATTATTTGAGGGA
>NC_033798.1:53353589-53412418 GCF_001876935.1 Asparagus officinalis
GTCGTATAGAAGGGAATCGGTGAAATAGTTCTCCAATCCCTTAAACGGTTGCTTATCCGCGACCACCGTCTTGACTTCATTATTTGTGTCCACATACTTGAGGCACTGATGAAGAGTTGACGGGACTATCAGATTACCGTGGATCCAAGGTCGACCCAACAGTAAGTTGTAGGATGTTTCCGCGTCGATCACGTAACAAGTGACTTCCGACTTTAAATCACCGATCTGGCATTTTATCCGAATCTTTCCTAAGGGTCTGGACCCACTGGTGTTAAATTCGTAGATTGTAGTGCCCGTAGATGCTAGCTTACTTGCCGGTATTCCGAGATTATGCATCAATCGGAATGGCATGATACTGACAGCGGAACCCGGATCGACTTGGATCCGGTTGACAACGCTGGAGCCAATGTGGCTGGTGAAATACAAAGGCCGATCGTGCTTTGAGTTTTTTGTCTGCATGTCTTCTTTGGTGAAGGAAATGCAGGGAAAATGGTGCGCCGCTAGATTACAATGTTGAACTGACGGCCCCGCTTCTCCAGGAGACGGCTTGATTCGAGTCAAGAAAGCTTCAGAGTCATTCAAGGCTTCCTGCAATGCTTTCCTTGTGTCTTTTGAAAGACGCAACAATTCGTACAGGGTTATCCTTGCTGGTATATTAGCTAACTGCGCCATGATGTCAAAATGGGGCGGAGAGCTTGCCTTTCCCGGTTTGTCTTTCCCAATCGGATGATTGAATCGAGACTGCCTCGGGTTTTGGACTTCCTGGTGTAGAGGTTCTTTCCCTTTCTCCTTTTGCTGGACTTTCTCCGTAGCTACGGGTGTTGGGGGAGTTGTGACAATCCCCAGTTCTGCCAACGTCTTTGAGGGAACGGTTTTGTTTGCTCCCAGTTGCTCAGAAGCATCCGGATATTTGTAGTGATATTCATTCCCACTCCGTGTAAGCGGGAAGGCTGGGATTTCCTCGTCGTCTTTTCCTGGAATAGCAAAAGCTCCATAACAAGACTTACCTTTTCCTTTTGACCTTTTCTTGGAAGAGGCTCCAGTCCATTGTTCGTCTCTAATCAAATCTGGATGAACCCAAAGAATCTCACCATTCGGGGCTGTGTGCGGTACAAGTCCTTTCTGGCGCTGTTTGTGAGGATCATCGTTCACGGTCCTCACTGCTGCATTTATTACCGGCTCATGCTGAAACCAGTTCAAGGGAACAGAACCGAAACTAATCGATACTGCATTTCCACCCACCTTCTTCTCCTTAGGTTGCTTCATAGTAATGACCCCGACGTCGATCAGAGCTTGGATCTTATCTTTAAGGGCATAGCACGTCTTGGTAGGATGGTGCACTGCTCTGTGAAATGCACAGTATTTTGGATCATTGATTCTCTTGGCATCTTCCTGATCCTGGACCGGAGGCAATTTGATCTTGTTATTCTCAATGAGGTACTTGAAGATACCGGGGACTTCATCCTCTTTGAACGAATAGACCTTTGGGAATTTCAGCTCCGAGGTCTTTTGCTTCTGGGGCTGTTGTTGCCACCTTGATTGTTGAGGCGCCTTTTGTTGCTGTTGTTGTGGTTGTGCTTGCACCTCGAATGTTTGGTTTGCGTCCACAGCATGCGCTTGTGCTTTTCCCTTACCCTTAGGGGCAAAGTTCTGTCGCGGAGCGTTATTTGTTATTTGACCTCTTTCTGATTTCTTCCTTTTAAGAAATCGCTCAGCTCGCTCTCCTCGCACCTTTAAGTCCTTCCAGGTCTTCGGTGGTGCCATTCCCATAGCTTCGAGGATATCCAACGAAAGATTATTGTGACAAGTCTCGAGGATGAAATCTTTGCTGACCGGATCCCTGCAATTCATTGCTTTATTTCGGAATCTTTTCACGAAGTTTTCGACTGTCTCACCATTCTTCTGCTTCTCATCAAATAGAGTGCCGATTGAGACCTCGGTGTCGTCGTCGAAGAAGTTCGTTAGAAACATGTCCTCCATGTCATCCCAACTGCTGATACTCCCCAGTTTGAGGCGACGATACCAATCGAAGGCTGCTCCGCGAAGAGTGCCAACGAATGACCGCACCATTAAGGGTTCATTCCCGGAGATTATTCCTAAGTGAGACTTAAAATATATTAAGTGTTGGGTAGGGGAACCCTTTCCATCAAACGGCGTAAAGTTGATTAAATTGAACTTTGCCGGATATAGAATTGATTCCCATTCCCTTGGGTATGGACATGGTATGTCGGACCTCTTCACTTCTTGGGCATTCATCAACGCGTTGATTTTGCTCTCCAAGTCCTTCATTTTCTTATCTTCACTCGTATCTGTCTTCGAGTGGCTTCTGGGAGAGGTAACATGGTCCTCCTTCGCATTATCATCCGGGGGACCGCCTCCGTTATTGTTGTTGACGGGAGGGATATTTAAGTTGACATTATCTTCTTCCCGTTCATTCTCCTCTTGATTCGAATTATTGCGATGACTGGGTTCTCCTTGGTGAGTTGTCAGAACCGCGATTTGTTGGTCATGCATCTCTCTTATCTGCTGCATGGCCATCTCCATCTCGAACTTGAAAGCTTCCTTCTGCTTAGTCAGGGCATCTTCAAGCATCTTGGTTACTTGTTCGGCGCTGATCATAAGCGACTCGTAGGGTTGCCCCGCACTAGACGCCGTGTCATCGGATGCTATAGCTGAGCAGGAATCTGAACCGGCATCTGACACCTCCTCTTCCAAAGGAAGTCCCTTTTGCATCCTTTGGTAATTCCTTCGCCTATTCGTTGGGATGTCGACAAGTTGATCTGAGCTAGAGTGTCGTGTCGATTTCCCTCTGCCGGTCATATTAGCAGACACTTCTAGGAATTCGTCCTCTTGGCGGACAGGCTTCTTCCTACGGAAACGCCTTGGCTTGGTCTCGGACGTTCCGGTGGAAATTCTCTCGAACACCGAAACTCTCCTTGGGGCTTTAATGCAGCAGCATTCTGATAGCACCGCCTTGATTATATTGGCACACGGACAGTGAGATTTCGTGTCTCGAGCATCTCTCTTTCGAGACTTACCCGCACCCCCAGCTCTATAGTACAACTCCATACCTCCAGCTCTATAGTACAACTCATCAGTTTGATAACTGGAGCAACTCATAGAGTGTTGGCATGACTTCCCAGGTATAACATCATCATCATCAGACGAATGTGCTTCCCTCTGGGGATACGACGCTTTATTAGCGTTTTTAAAAGTCGCTCGTTCAAGTCTACGCTTTTGCGAGCGTGAAAACTTAACGGGCTCTTGAACTTCGACACACAATCCAATGCGGTCGGTAACAGGGGCTTTCCCTCTGTTATCTTTCTTGCTGCTACGACTTCGAATACGTAGACTTTGCCCTTGTTACGGGAATAGGCTACCCGGCAACACGTGTTAGGTGTTGACTTATCCCTACTTAGGATTCGGGATAAAATTCCCCACGCACCAAGTGCGCGGATTGGAAGTTGAAAGTTGTGTCAAAATAGGAGAGGAAGAATTTTATATTCTATCTCCCGCTGGAAAGGAAACTTGAGGTGGGATTCCCCACCCCCAGTATCTGGAAGGATGAACTGGGAATGGGATCTCCACTCCGAGCACCCGGAATGATGAACTGGGAGTGGGGTCGCCACTCCGAGCATCGGAAAGGTCCGAGGAGAGGAAGAATTTTATATTCTATCTCCCGCTGGAAAGGAAACTTGAGGTGGGATTCCCCACCCCCAGTATCTGGAAGGATGAACTGGGAATGGGATCTCCACTCCGAGCACCCGGAATGATGAACTGGGAGTGGGGTCGCCACTCCGAGCATCGGAAAGGTCCGAGGAGAGGAAGAATTTTATATTCTATCTCCCGGTGGAAAGGAAACTCGAGGTGGCACACCCCCAGAATCCGAAAGGCTCAAACGACCCTAACTGTCGTAAGGTTTGGTCATTTGACTCTGAAGAGGAAGAATTTTATATTCTATCTTCAGCTGGAAAGGAAACTCGAGGTGGCACACCCCCAGAATCCGAAAGGCTCAAACGACCCTAACTGTCGTAAGGTTTGGTCATTTGACTCTGAAGAGGAAGAATTTTATATTCTATCTTCAGAACTGGAGAGGAAGAATTTTATATTCTATCTCCAGCAAAAGAGGGAAACTCGAGGTGGGATCTCCACCTCCAGAATCCGCAGGATGAAACTAGAAGTGGGATCTCCACTCCGAGAATCGGAAAGTTCAAACGACCCTAACTGTCGTAAGGTTTGGTCATTTGAACAAAAGATGACTCGGTCTTAGTCTCGACCAGGGTAAGTTGTGACTAAGCGAGGGTTCGAGATGACCCTAACTGTCGTAAGGTTTGGTCATTCGGGAGTTTGAAAGTGGACCTCTCGTTCATTGAAGGAATCGAGAGGGGACTTTGGCTTTGGTCCTAACTGTCGTAAGGTTTGACCAAGTGGGAAATTTGGAACGATCACAACTACGTGAAAGTTTGACCGCCCGATTTGTGGACCTCTCGTTCGTTGAAGGAATCGAGAGGGGACTTTGGCTTTGGTCCTAACTGTCGTAAGGTTTGACCGAGTGAGGAATGTGTGGCGAAGACTATGAGTAATCGAACACCAATGAAAGTTTTGTGAGGGAAAATTAATCCCTCGAATGATTGGATCTCATCTGATGAGGGTTAGAGTCTGACAAACTAGAACATTCGGGGTTCGAATGTGGACTTCTTGTTCATCTCTCTTATACCGACCAGGTTATCCCTAAGAATACCCCAATGTGGTATTCTTCCGGGAACTTCCCGATACATCAGCTCCTTCTGAAAGGTGCTAAGGATAGTACCTCTTCAGGAATTTGCCATTTATTGGCATCATCAGCCGATCACCATCTTTGGTGACTAGGCGATAGGCGCCGTTTGAGTAGACTGTTTCTACTACGAACGGTCCTTCCCATTTGGGCTCGAACTTGCCCTTCTTCTTGGAGCTCAGGTTCATAGGATGTCTTTCAGTTAAGACCAAATCCCCTTCCTTAAAACTCCTTTGTCGAACCTTTTTGTCGAAGGCTCGAGAAATTCTGGCTTGGTAGAACTCGATATGCTGTTGAGCCTCCAGGCGCTTTTCATCGAGCATCTCGAGTTCTTCGAGGCGCTTTTGATGCTGTTCTTCGGTCGTCATTTGGGTTGTAAGGGCGATCCGAAGAGATGGAATTTGAACTTCCAAAGGGAGAACGGCTTCACATCCATATACTAATGAATACGGGGTTGCACCGGTTGGTGTACGTACCGTGGTACGATAGGCCCATAGTGCTGCACCGAGCTTGTCATCCCAATCTCGCTTGTTACTTTTCACAAGCTTTGACAAAAGTTTTATGATAGTCTTGTTGAAGGCTTCAGCTAATCCATTTGCTGTGGGATTATAAGCCGTTGATGAGATGTCCTGAATTTTGAATTTTTCGCAGAACCTTATGAAGGCGTTGCTGACAAACTGAGGACCATTGTCATGTATGATTCGTCTTGGAACACCATGCCTGTAAATGATGTGGTGCTTGATGAATCCAATGACGTTGCTCGTCTTAACTTCTCTGAGTGGAATTGCTTCAGCCCATTTGGAGAAGTAATCGGTAATCGCCAGGATGAACCGGTCGCCTTTGATCGAAGGGGGATTTATAGGACCAACAATGTCCATTCCCCAAGTCTCGAACGGCCAAGATGTTACCGAGGGATGCAGATGCTCCGGAGGTTGGTGCATATAATTCGCATGTACTTGACACGCATGACACTTCCGGGCATATGTGATTGCTTCGCTCATCATGTGAGGCCAGAAATATCCCATTCTTCTGATGCGATCATAAAGCTTGGGGCCAGGCTCGTGCGCGCCACACTCCCCTTCATGTGCCTCTCTAAGCACTTCTTGGGCTTCTTTGGTTGATAGGCAACGCAATATCAGCCCATCGTACCCCCTGCGGTATAGCGTTCGATTCTCTGTATTGTAGTAGAATCTGGGTGCTCTTCGCCGGATTGACTCTCTTTCCTTCACATCTTCTGGCAAGATTCCATGCAAGACGTAGTCGATGATGGGGAAACGCCAATCTCGTGGTTCGAACTCGATTTGAGTAGCGTGTACCTCTTGAACTTCTTCTTCCTCGGCATCTTCACTGTAAAGCGGCACTAGGAGTTGGTGAGTTCTTACCGTAACAAACTGCTCTGTTTCGGGAGGCTGCGCTAGTGACACGGCCAATGCGGCCAACGCATCTGCATAGGTATTCTGTAGCCGTGGAATATGTTCGATGAAGAATCCTTCAAATGATTCCGCTATCTCCACTGCCATCTTATGGTATGGAATTAAATCCTGACTTCGGACTTCATATTCTCCTTGGACTTGCTTGACTATTAGTTGAGAATCGCCGAAGGCTTCGAGATACTCAACCCCCAGCTCCTTAGCGAAGTTGAGTCCAATAATCAGTGCATTATACTCTGCCACATTATTTGAACATGGCTTGGTTAATGAATAGGCTCGGGGCATCACGTGTTTTCCTGGGGAAACTAAGACCACTCCAACCCCGGAGGAGACCTTAGAACGTCCAGGAGTATCTGTGACAAGAGCTGCTCGAGAGGCGCCATCGAAGTATAAACGCCACACTTGTTGGTGTGAAGTTGCGTTGACCTCGTGGGTTTCATCAGGTAGGTCGTCGTATATCTCGGCAGGATCCGTAGTTGGATTAGCTGCGAGGAGATCGCATATGGCCTGTCCTTTGACCGACTTCTGTTGCTTGAAATGCAAGTCGTATTGGGACAAGAGTAAGGCCCATTTTGCTAACCGCCAGCTCATGGAAGCGGGTTGAGTCATGAATACTCGAACCGGATTAACTTTAGAGATGACGTAAATGGTCTGCCCGACCAGATAATGTCGCATCTTCTGAATGGCGAACACCAAGGCGAGGCATTCCCTCTCAATCATAGGATATCGAGACTCGGCGCCCACCATGGTTCGGCTCAAGTAATACACTGCCTGCTCGTGACCGTTATCGTCATCTTGTGCAAGCAATGCACTTAATGAATGGCTCGTCGCCTTGACATAAATCAAGAACGGTTTGCCCGATTTCGGTGCAACGAGTACGGGAGGTTTTGAGAGATATTCTTTAATGCTCTCGAATGCTTTCTGACAAGCTTCATCCCATACAAATGATACGCCCTTCTTTGCGAGCTTGGAGAATGGCTGGCATTTTCCTGAGAGGTTCGAAATGAACCGACGGATATAAGCCAATCGCCCCTGCAATCCTCTGAGCTCCCTGAGGTTTCTCGGAGGTTGTAATTCATTGATCGCCTTTACCTTATCAGGATCGATGTGGATACCTTTGGTGGTGACGACGAATCCCAGGAATTTTCCACTCGACATTCCGAGGAAAGACTTGGTAGGATTCATCTTCAACTGATGGGCTCGCATTAAGTCGAACATGGTCTTTAAGTCTTTGATGTGATCCTTTTTATCACGACTTTTCACGACCAGATCATCTACGTAGCATTCAACAGTCTTTCGGAGATGATCCTGAAAGATCTTTGACATAGCTCGTTGATATGTAGCACCTGCGTTCTTTAAGCCGAAGGGCATAACTGTGTAACAGAAGACACCGAGGGGCGTTCTGAATGCGGTGTGCTTTTCATCATCCGGATGCATCTTTATCTGGTTATAACCAGAGAAACCATCCATGAAAGACATCCTCTCGAACCCACACGTATTGTCGATGATGACATCCGTGATGGGGAGGGGAAAATCATCTTTTGGGCAAGCAGTGTTGAGATCCCGAAAGTCGATACAAATCCTGACTTTCCCGTTCTTCTTAAGGACTGGGACAATATTGGCTAGCCATTCTGGATGTTGCTCCTCTCGAACGAAGCCCGAGTCAATAAGCTTCTTGACCTCGGATTCGATCGCCTCCATCATTTGCGGACGAAACCGTCTTTGTTGTTGTTTGACTGGTTTGGCATCCATCTTGATATTGAGACGATGTACTGCTACGTTCGGGTCGAGTCCTGGCATGTCTTCATAATTCCAGGCGAACACGTCAATGTACTCCTTGATAAGAGAGATTAACTCTTCTTTCTCATCGGGTAGAAGACTATCGCTAATGAATATCGGTTTAGGATTTTCCTCAGTTCCCATATTCACCTGGAGTACTTGATCTTCGGTAGGAGGCTCTCTTTGCTCGAACCTATCACCATACTGCATGTTTAGGTGGTGAACCCAAGGATCTTCCCATGTTGGCATCTGGTCGTCTTCCTCTATTGCGGTAGGATCGACCGTGACCATATTTGACATCAACCTTTTGAACGTCTCGCCAAGGCTAGTGTCGGAACCCCCAGCCGAAGAGTCGGAAGAGTATCCGTTTCTAGCCTTGTTAGCGATCTGATCAATGATTTGCCAGCAACATTCGTCGTCGGACGAGGAGACGTAGCCGAGACCTCTTTTATAGCGATAATAATCGTCGGGTTTTCCCTTCGGTACATAGGCCATTCGAGGTGGAACTCGTGGGCCTCGACCAAAGAAAAGACCTTCTCCGAGTGTGAAGTCATACCCATACTTTTCCATCATATCGCGCGCTTTTGCGTCATATCTGAATAGATGAGGAGCAGGTTTATCTTCATCTTCTTCTTCTTCTAAGAAGTGATCGGGTGTCGGAGCTTCTTTTCCTTTGCCGTAGACGACTTCTTTTCCACTCCATTTTCCCGCGGGGATGACAAGCGTCGCTCCGCATGGATCTTGTACCTGCTTTTTCGTCAGACAAAATGACTGAAGAGGCATATGCAGGTCAGGATTATCACAAAGCTCTTTAGTGACGTCATCAAGACACATCGAATACTCTAAATCATCGTTTATTGATAGTTCCTCGGCAAGTTGCCAATTACAACTATTCTCCGATGATTCTTCATCATCAAGATTGATTACAATGGGTACAATGTCATTAAGTACAAAACCACCATCGTAATCAAGCCCAGTTTCGGTATCAGCTTCATCTCCGCTGTCCGTTCCTTGGGCCGGTGATTCAGTATCGGATTCAGCGCCGTATAGAAGGGAATCGGTGAAATAGTTTTCCAATCCCTTAAACGGTTGCTTATCCGCGACCACCGTCTTGACTTCATTATTCAAGTCTATGTACTTGAGGCATTGATGCAGAGTTGACGGAACTATAAGGTTACCGTGGATCCAAGGTCGACCCAACAGCAAATTATAGGACGTTTCTGCATCAATTACATAACAAGTAACTTCCGATTTTAAATCTCCGATCTGGCACTTGATTCGGATCTTCCCCAAGGGTCTAGACCCGCTGGTGTTGAATCCATAAATCGTAGTGCCAGTGGAGGCTAATTTACTCGTCGGGATTCCGAGATGATGCATCAATCGGAATGGCATTATGCTAACAGCGGAACCCGGATCAACTTGGATCCGGTTGACCATGCTGGAGCCAATGTGCCCGGTGAAGTACAAGGGCCGATCATGTTTTGAGTTCTTTGTTTGCATATCCTCTTTAGTGAAGGAGATGCATGGGAAATGATGCGCCGCTAGGTTGCAATGCTGAGCTGATGGCTCTGGCCCTTCAGGGGATGGCTTGATCCGAGTTAGAAAAGCTTCAGAGTCACTCAAGGCCTCTTGCAGCGCTTTCCTTGTATCCTTGGATAGGCGCAATAACTCGTAAAGGGTTATCCTAGCCGGGATATTGGCTAATTGCGCCATGATGTCGAAATGAGGTGGAGAGCTCGCATTCCCCGGTTTGTCTCTTCCAATCGGATGATTGAATCGAGACTGCCTCGGGTTTTGGGCTTCTTGGCGTAAAGGCTCTTTTCCCTTCTCCTTCTGCTGGACTTTTTCCGTGGCCACAGGCGTAGGGGGAACTGCTACAATACCCAGTTCTGACAATGTCTTGGAAGGGGGAGTTTTGGTACCCAATTGCTCGGAAGCATCTGGGTATTTGTAGTGGTACTCATTCCCACTCCGAGTTGCAAAGGCCTCCTGTTCATCTTCAGAAAGCGGGAAGGCGGGGATTTCTTCATCGTCTCTTCCTGGAATAGCGGACACCCCATAACAAGATCTGCCTTTCCCTTTTGATTTCTTCTTGGAAGAGGTCCCAGTCCACTGTTCGTCTCCGATCAGATCTGGATGAACCCAAAGAATCTCGCCATTAGGGGCTGTGTGTGGCACGAGTCCTTTCTGGCGCTGCTTGTGAGGATCATCGTTCACCGTCTTCACCGCTGCTTTTATCACCGGCTCAAGCTGGAACTGGCTCACGGGAAAGGAGCCGAAGCCAATCGTGACTGCATTCGCACCCACTTTCTTCTCCTTCGGCTGCTTCATTGTGATGACTCCGACGTCGATGAGAGCCTGGATCTTGTCCTTAAGAGCATAGCATACCTTGGTGGGGTGGTGCACCGCTCTGTGGAATGCACAGTACTTCGGATCATTAATCCTCTTGGCATCTTCCTGATCCTGAACTGGAGGCAATTTGATTTTATTATTCTCCACGAGGTATTTGAAGATCCCAGGAACTTCGTCCTCTCTGAATGAATAAACTTTCGGGAACTTTGGCTCCGAAGCTTTCGGCCTCGGGGTTTGTTGTTGCCACCTTGGTTGTTGAGGTGCCTTTTGCTGCTGCTGCTGCTGCGGTTGCGCTTGCACCTCGAACGTTTGATTTGCGTTCACGGCGTTCGCATGCGCTTTTCCTTTACCCCTAGGGGTGAAGTTCGGTTGCGGAGCGTTATTTGGTATTTGGCCCCTTTCCGCCTTCTTCCTTTTGATGAATCGTTCGGCTCTTTCCCCTCGCACCTTCAGGTCCTTCCAGGTCTTTGATGGCGCCGTTCCCATAGATTCAAGGATATCCAAGGTAAGATTGTTGTGACAGGTCTCGAGGATGAAATCCTCGCTGACCGGGTCCCTGCAATTCATCGCTTTATTTCGAAACCTTTTCACAAAGTTTTCGACTGTCTCACCATTTTTCTGTTTCTCCTCAAACAGAGTGCTGATCGAGACCTCAGTGTCATCATCAAAGAAGTTCGTCAAGAACATGTCTTCCATGTCGTCCCAACTGCCGATGCTCCCCGGCTTGAGGCGACGATACCAATCGAAGGCCGCTCCGCGAAGAGTGCCAACGAATGACCGTACCATCAAGGGTTCGTTGCCGGAGATTGTTCCTAGGTGAGACTTGAAATAGATTAAATGTTGGGTAGGGGAACCCTTTCCATCAAACGGCGTAAAGTTAATGAGATTGAACTTTGCCGGATATGGAATTGATTCCCACTCCCTCGGATATGGACACGGTATACCTGACCTTTTTACCTCTTGAGCATTCATCAATGCATTGATTTTGCTCTCCAAGTCTTTCATCTTTTTGTCTTCACTCGTTTCTATTTTCGAGTGGTTTTGGGGAGAGGTAATGTGGTCTTCTTTGGCATTATCATCTACCGGACCACTTCCGTTGTCGTTGTTGACAGGGGGAATAATGACATTATTCCCTTCCCGTTCATTCTCTTCTTGGTTCTGATGATTGGGTCGAGTGGGCTCCTCTTGATGAGTTGTCAAAGCTGCGAGTTGCTGATCGTGCATCTCCCTCATCCGCTGTAGGGTCATTTCCATCTCGAATTTGAAAGCTTCTTTCTGCCGAGCTAGGGCGTCTTCAAGCATCTTGTTCATTTGTTCGGCACTGATCATGAGTACCTCGCGGGGTTGCCCCTCGCTGGATACTGTGTTGTCCGAAGCAATCGCGGAGCCGGCATCTGATGCTTCGTCTTCTGATGGTGATCTCGTCCGAATTCTACCATAAGTCCCTCGTGTAATGGTTCCGGACTGCAGGTGAGTTAGATACCAGGGTACCAACGGAATTGACTCGGGATTGTCCCCTGTCGATGCTCCTTTGCTGGCCATGTTGATGGTGACCTTCGGGAATTCTCTGTCTTTGACTATCCTTCTTCTTCGCTGGAAACGCCTAGGCTTAGCTTCAGACGTTCCGGTGGAAATTCTGTCAAACACCGAAATTCTCCTTGGGGTTTGAGCACAGGAGCATTCTGATAGCACTGCCTTGATTATGTTGGCGCACGGGCAGCGAGACTCCATGTCCTGCACATACTTCTTTCGAGATTTCCCCATACCACCAGCTCTATAGTACAGCTCATCAGCTTGGTAACTGGAGCAACCTATAGAGTGTTGGCATGTATTCCTCGGTAAAACACCATCATCCTCAGATGAGTGTGTTTCCCTTTGGGCATGCGATGCTTTGTTAGCTTTTTCCAAAGTGGCCCGTTCAAGTTTACGTTTTTGTGAACATAAAAATTGAACGGGCTCTTGTATTTCGACTCGCAATCCGATGCGGTCGGTGATAGGGGCTTTCCCTTTCTCATCTTTCTTGGGGGGATTAATTCGACCCCCAGTTTGATTTGTAACTTGGGGACCTTTCAAAGGTCCCAGTCTTTCCTTGATAGGTACTCTACCTCGATTCTCCGGTAGAGGATCGAGGCGACCTTTCAAAGGAACCCTGAGTTTTGAATGATCCCCATTCATACCTGGCTCCGTTGAAGGTGCCGGATCTGGTTTTGAAGGAACTCGGGCAGCAACTCCACCCACTGGTGTTTGAGGCGCTGGTTTTAGCTTTGGCAACCAAACCCACTTGCTTGTAGACGGGCTCTTGACCACCTCTTCTCTCTGCATTCCCTCCGCCTTTTGTAACAGAGCTCGGGCATGCGCCAGCAAGGCACGGCGCTTCTTGATTCGCTCCTCGAGCGTGGAGCGGTTCCTCTTGACGTGGATCCACTCACTTGCTTCTGTTTTGGAGGGGAGGGTGGTTGTTTGCCGTTGCTCTCGGCGGTACCTGGATTTTAGATCCTTGTTGTAACGGATCCCATCCAATGATTCAGCAGCTTTGGCTTGTTGTAGGGCGAGGCGTTGGCGCCGGACCACGTTGGGCGACGCGGAGACGCCACGTGGTGCAAGTGCAGCGATGGCTAAAGAATCTTGGGTCTTTGAGCCGAGGTTCTGGCGAACGACTCTGGAGGAGGATGCCTTCTTGCGCCTACTTGGAGAGGCGGATCTGGAGGAGGAGGAAGAGAGGTACTCTTCGAATTTTTGCTGGTCGAACTCGTACTCGACCTGTTCGTTCACCTGGATCTTGAGTGCCGGTTGCGTCACGACGGCGTCGGTTGCGATGCCGTTGGCTCCCACTGTGGTCGCCAGCTTGTTTTCGGTGAAAGTCGCTGTTTTCATTGCTTTCGAATCTGTTACAACTTCAAACGTTACAACAAAAATCGATAAAAGGTCGGTCTTTTTATAAGACCTCCTTGTGCAACAAAACAAAGATTACAACTTTTCGAAAATAAACACGAGATCCCGTTTTGGTGCGGTCTCGCTTGCGTGGGTCTTTGGCCTGTGACGGGGATGTTGATATCCGTGGACCACCGGGGCAATCAGATCCGTTCCGGATAAATCGGACAGAGTTTCGTCGATCCGCGTGAGATCTAGAAACTTCTAATCCAGAAATATCGGACAGAACTTCGTCGATCCGCGTGAGATCTAGAAGTTCTAAGCGTATACCTCGGCTAAAGCGAGGTAATAGCTCTTCTTAGTATCAACGCTAAAGGCCGATACTAAGGAAAGAGGGGGGAAAGAGGGTGATGAAGGCTGATGTCAACCTCTCCTCCTTGGTTGAAGCGCTCGATGACTCTTTGCTGCAGCAGGGCTTCGCCAAGGCTCTCCAAAAATCCTCCTCCCAAAAGCAAGGGGTAAGGGGTCTATTTATAGGCATCAAGGCACCAAGGGGGGCTATTTATAGGGCTTTAGGAGGGGGCTAGGGGACCACAAACGTGAGGACACCCCTTGGGGTGTCTCGGAATTTCTGAGACACCCCTGGGGGTGTTTCGGAACTCCGAGACGTCCGTAGGTGTATTTGATCGTTTCACCCGTAGATTCTTCGTACGAACTCGGATTTGAGTGATTCCGGGTGCGTTGGATGCGTGACGAAGAGTTCGATCCGCTCTGATGATTGGATTGTCTTTAGAGTGGTCGAGGCACGGAGGGCATTGTCCTTTTTTGTGAGCAGTGCCGGGCTTCCGTTTGGCATGGATCTTCGTTGTTCCGAAGTCCTATCCGCTCACGTGGCTCGTCGATTCACTTTAATCGTTCATCGACGTTGATTAGGCTCATGTGGGCCGGATGGTGATGTTCATTGTCGCTTGTTAACACTGAATCGTTTGTGGAGACCTATAGGCAATTTTCGATGCCTACACCAAGGTCTTTTGTCGATGGCATGCCTTGGTTTTACCCTGAATATGTACCAAGATCTTTGGTGTTGGAGCCGATCGAGTCAAGGCGTGCCTTGGTTTTACCCCGAGAGGGTACCAAGGGCTTTTGTTGATGACGTACCTTGGTCTTACCCTGAGTAGGTGCCAAGATCTTTTTGAGTCAAAGCTCACTGAGTTGATGATGATCGATCGACGAGAGCTACACATAGATACAACAGGAAAAAATATTCTATTTGAAAATGGTACCATTAATTTAATTACCATGGAGAGAACTATATTTTCCTTAGGATTGTTCATGAAAATGACGCCAAGGTCTTTGGTTGAAGTATGCTAGGTTGATAGAGATCAACCTTGGCGACAACTTCTCATCTCAAGATTTGAGCATAAGGGGCCGTCAACCCTCAAGTAAAGGAGAGATGAAGGGCCCCACGATAAGCACAAAACCATTGATGTCAGTTATCAAGCAAGGAATTTATTTGAAGATTAACGTAGAGTCAGCGTCCTCAAACTCCTTCAGGCGGTTGGCTCCATAGATCATTATTCATCCGTACACATGAAATACTCGTTAGAGGTCAGAGGTGGATTCTCCCGTTGTTCCTCTGACGATCAAGTTAGTGTTTGAGCTTGTGTGGGGAGTATAAAATAAGGGAATAAATGCAGAGTTTTAGTGTTGCCTCTCCAAAAAAACCTCGTATAGTGCCACTTTCTTTTATAGTGGGCTGGAAGGGCAAAAAAGTAAATGTAGCCGAGTCCAGGCAAGTAGCTGAATTAGCAGACAGCTGACAGGTGTTAGCTGTGGGTAGCATGATTTATTCTTTTGATAACTAGTGTCAGCCACTAGCAAAGATGGTCATCCAGATAGCTAGTGTAAAAGACAACAACTGCTTGATGCTGACTGCGTCTAATGATTCATAAGGACTATGGGGGCTAGAGCAAAGATGATTTTGTCAAAGCAATTAATGCAAGGGCAGGTGGCTGTCAGTGTAGGGTTTGAGAAAACTACTACCTCTTTAGTCGTCTAGCTAATGACCGACAAACGCTACTTTTTTAGTCGGCTATGCAAGTTGTGGCTAATATAACGGGCCGAGTGTGGGTTATTCACAAAGACGATTAGTTGGGTTGGATGATAAATACTATCATTTTAGTCAGTCTCAAGGGTTATCGGCCAAAAGAGTCAGCCATAAGGGAAATTTGGGTCATTTGAGTCGTAAACAGATTTGGTTTGATGCTGGACACGTGTCGACATCTCGAGGAAGGTTAACAATTAAGTTATTTTTAGGCTATAATAGTTGTCAAATTTGATGAGCTTAACAAGCCTTATCAATGAAACCTATTTTGAGAATGATAGTGACTCATATAAATCAAAACCAATATGAGGGATATTACCACATATAAATCAAAACTAATGTGAGGATGACACCTCAGGTAAATTTGAGAGTATATGCACCCTCTATTAATCCAACACAAAGACATATGCCTCACCCCTTCATATTGATCAAAATTTTAAACTTGAGGGTGCATGTCAAAATTTCAATACATTGGTGTTGTAATGAGATCATAAGCCTTGGCAATGAAAGGTAACTCGAGGATGCTTACCCTCATACAAACCTAATTTCTGCTTGAAGGTAAATGGGCTCCTTATAACATTTATTTTAAGAAACACAAAAGATAAGAAAATAATCAGATGAGAAATGATTAGCAAAGAATATGTTCTATATGATAATCGAATCCAATAATCTTGATAAGGAGTTTCGATAAGGAAGTTATCATAACTCCCCCACCAATCCCTTTCCAACACCTAGAGATAACTTCTCCTTGCCTTCCTAAAAACTGATACCTCATTTTCCATTCAAAAAGGAGAAGAACAACAAAAAGATAGCAAAATAGAGATAGAGAAAAGATTGACAGAAATTGAAAAGAAAGAGAGACTTGAAGTTTAAAAAAAGCAATGACAAAGGCCTCTGTATTTTTATTTTGAAAGGGAGGAAGGCTCCATGATATAGTCTAGAGACCCAATATCCCATTTCATTTCCCTTAAATTTGTGATACATTAGAAAAATAATAAAATCAATATCTCGCTGCATTTGACTTTCGATGTTTGTTTAAATCTTTTCTTTCCACTAATCAGGAGTTTCTTTTAATAAGAGTAATTAATAGGAAGAAATAAATTTATGAAAGTATGCACCTCACAACCTTTTTACCTACGAAATGATACTAATATATATCTAAGGAGTAAATATTAGGGATTGCTCTAGTCTCCTTGAGATTGGTGATATAGCTTGGTCAAGAAGAGATTAGCCTACCTAAGTATTATTTATCCTTTGATGGATACTAGCACCACTTTGAAATTTTTGTAAAATATACACGTCAGGCATTCTGACACTTATACAAAATTTTTGGCGACCACAAAGGGAGCATGCTTTTTCCCTCACTTTTAGAAAATAAATATTAGATGACATCTTGTGCATAAAGCACTAAAAAAATTTATGTGCACAAAGCACTAAAATATTGTCTCCGCATTTATTGTTTGTAGGTGAAACGACAAATCACGTGAACAACTCAAAATGTTAATGGCACGACTCAAAAATTCATGTCCATGCAAATTAGTGCATTGTGGGTGCTGGTTCCCGTGGAGATGGCTATAGAGTAGAATAGTCCTCAATCAACACCATGCCCTAGTCCACAACGTGAATATCCTATTCATTCCAATACATGTTGAAGCAAATGATGATGGTTTTACTCCTATGGTGACTAAGGCTGTGAAGAAAAGGATGAGGAAATCACCTTCAGTCCAAGTTTCTATTGCTAATGTCAGAAGCTTAATGCAAACATGAGGAGTGCTGCTGGTATTATCATCGATGAGGGTCCCAAAGATACCCTTAACGACAAGAAGAAATCATCTACCTTTCATATTGGAAAGGGTAAGGGAGTGATGGAAGAAGTCACAGGTTCCACTTCGGTTGAAATAAGGCACTGTGTTGCTCAAAGGCGTTTCCTTCACATTGGATGCTCTTGAGACATGGAGGGTTTTGGATCAAATTCTTAGAATAGGGAGTTCCCTCCTCTTCAACTGTCCAATCCTCAACAACCAAAATGCCCTATCAAGAAGGAAAAATTTTCAAGAACCCTGAGTAGGATAGTGTCTGCCCCGGTGCAACAAGTTCAAGTTAATGACCCCACAAGGGAGACGTCAGAGCAACGTCCTACAAGCTCCTCTTTTGTTCACCTAGGGAGGCCTAGAGTGAGGGCTCATCAAAATGATGCTCCACATTCTTGGCACTATCAATTCTATTCTAGAAAATCTGCAAGTTTTAAATCTAAATATGATTCAACCCTATCCTCTCATAGTCGTGTATCTGAGTCAAATGAAGAATACTGGGAATGAAGATAATCTCCTCGATATCATTCTACAGAATCAACTTATTATGAGATTAGAGGACGATACTTCTTCGAACATCATGTGCAGCGTGTCATGCCTCAAAGAAATGAAAGGCAAGACATCCTCTTTATAACTATTATGAAAGCACCGATCATTAACATCAGTATTATTAACAACCAGCTTATCAATATGAAACAACATTGACGACCAGCTGAACGATCGTCGTGTAGTAACATGAATGATTTGTCGGCTAGAAGAATTATGCGACTACTCTTACAAGATAAGGCATGCCATGATCTTCAATAGAAATGTCTCTTGATGATAAATTGGTACAACTTCAAAGAGATCTCCAATAGAAAGAAGAAGAAATTTCTCAACTTGGGGCACAAATATTTGCAAATCCTTCTGCTCCAACGCTTTAGATGTTCAGCATCACTCAACTACAGTTTCACTTGATACATCATGAAAACTTATCACTGAAGAGGTCATGGCACGATTAATACAAAATCAGTATGCTATGAGACCAGGCTATATAAAGCCTTATCTTGCTGAGATTGACATGATTCCCTTCCCTGCAAATTACTGATAACCTTAATTTGCCAAATTCAATGCGAATGGTTCACCACATGAGCACATCGCTCATTCTCTAGCAGCATGCCAAGATACTGCTCATAATGGGGTCTCCTATTAAGATAGTTTGTTCAAACACTTTGAAGTCATGCATTCACATGGTATAGCAAGTTTCTGCTTGTAGCAATAAGAAACTGGGAGTGGATGCAAGAAGCCTTCTTACAATACCTCTATAGTACTCAAAGGACTATAGGCATCATTGAATTAACTTGAACTGAACAAGTACATAATAAGAGGACATATAATTTCATTAACAGATGGAGAAACTTGAGTCTCCATTATCCTCAGCCTATCACAGAACTAGAGGTTGTAAGGAGGTGCATGAACAATCTTTGACCAGAAATGGCAGTTCACCTTCAATGAGTACGGCCTATGATTTTTGAAGAGTTGGTATCTAAGTCAATTGATATAGAAAATTATCTCAATCAGTTGAATCGTTGCTCAGATAGAAGGAATCATAAATTCTTTGAACATGAAATAGACAAAGGAAAAAAGATCGCACTCATGATAATGGTGAGCATGTGATGGAGACATCTATGGCAATACAATATACAAAAACACAACCAAATGAGCCCAATGTCCAGTCAAAGAATTCAAATTTTAATGGTGTTGGGAAGCCAAGAAGTCTAAAAGATAGACTTTAAAGGGAATACTCCTTTCTTAAAGAAGTGGTTGAGGATTTCTTCAAGGTATTGACCACTATGAAGCTTATACAATTACCTGAACCTCGTTAGGTAAATAAAAAGGCTAAAAGACACGATGACGGATGATATTGCAAGTATCATTGCATGCCAGGACACACTTTGGAAGAGTGTTTTGTCTTTAAAGATAAAGTTCAAGAAATGATTAACGATGGAACACATTGATCATGCTCTGCCATTATGGTGTTTATTAGTCAAATAAAGGATTTCTTGAGTGCATAGACACTTTAACATTATCATCCTATGTAGTTCCTTATATACCACCATCATATTGCTCTATGGAGAACTCATCATCACCAGTGACTTCCTCAAAGATGTCACATCATGTAATCTATATAAAAGAATTGATGTCTCCTTCTACTCCACCAACAGTAATGAAGAGGAAAAATAGAACTCTAATGCCATTTCCTATCCTTATGTGTTCAATAAAACAATCTCCACCATCCCACTTAAAGAAGCATTTGTTTACTGAGGTTACAAAATTTAGCAGAGAAATTCTAGTTTTAATACAAGGTAAGAGTCAATCTTATCAGAAATCCCATTGCCTACAACAGATGATGAAGATTCGATGTTAGAACCTGAACAACTCTACACCAATCAAGGCAGACCTTATGTTAGCAAGAAACAAAAAAGAGACAGACTTTCGAAGAAAGGGTCAAACCTACAAGGAACAACCCTCTATCAACAGAGGCATCCTGACCTCCTTGTCCTAAAAAGAAAAGGACTCATAGATACAAAATACTTAGTAAAGTAACACCAAAGGAGGAAATTGAAGGATTCATTGCAAGGGTTTCTCATGAACTTTACATTAACAAGCCTTGAGTGGTGGATAATAATATCCCTTGGGTTGATAATTTGTATTGCAATACTATTGGAGTTATGGAAGTGTTACGGTGTTCCCACTTGTCAAAATACGATTTATTGTCAAATAACGGACATATGTATTTTTGCAATCAATGCCCTAATCAACATGGTGGCCCGAGCCTAATAGAGAGTCTGACTTAGCTGACTAGACGAATCAATATTCCTTTATGTCGACTTGAAAAGCATTACTAGTCAACCCTCTAGTCGAAGACAACTCACCAAGAGTCCACTTGGCTATTTGACTAACGCCTCATGAGGACGTCTCGAAAGGTGTTACTTCTCAGTGAAGCTAAAGGATAACTTCTGCTTCGAACTTATCCTCACTGACAACGTGTCCATGTTGCATTAAATGCTTAGTAGGCATTATCATGCCTCTAACCCCAATAGTATTTATGACCCATTGGACCACGTGGGCCATCGCCATACTCCCTCTCACTTCTTGTTTAATGCTGAGGAGATCCTCCCTCCAGTCGCCAGCCGACACATGTAAAGAAGAGGCTGACTCAGCTGCCAGCCCACACTTCGCTACTGCCCTTCTGTGCTCAATCGAAGTGACTAATCTACCCCTTAAATGTTGGACCCTAATGCCACTAAATTAAAACTTATTAACAAATATATTCTTGCAAGATAGATATACAACTAATTATGAGCAAGAATATGCAGAAAGAACAAAGGGCTATATCCTAACAATAAGATATACTATGAGATATATGCAAGGATATACAAAACACTCAAGGGTAAACAAACTAAACTACATAGAGCAATATACAAAGACGATATAAGATATGAACATAAAAAAAGTGCGCCAATGCAATCACAAACAAACGATATGTTCACGAGGTTCGGTCCTCACGACCTACGTCCTCGTTCCTCACCTCGAGGAGATCTCCACTATCACACCGGGTTTTCTACGCTTACCCGAAAAATGTTTACACCTCACAATACGGTTTTCTAGCTAACTGAAAACTCTACACACTCGGTTATCAAGTCAACCGAAAACTCTCACAAATCCTCACAAAGTACATACACAAGCTACAACCTCAAGTGTTGGTCCTCACGTATCGACTCCCTCAAGTGCTCGGAATTATCACCTCTCACTAGGCCACCGACGCCACTCCTCTCGGTATCGACTCCGTCCTCACCACACACTCCTCTCAGTATACAAGTGTATTACAAAGTGAACTTCATAATTTAAGCACACAAATATAAATTTGTTCTCTACAATAGATGAGAACACAATGTAGACTCACACTCAATGTTACTAGCACACAAATATAAATTTGTTCTCTACAATAGATGAGAACACAATGTAGACTCACACTCAATGTTACTATCTCTCACAACCCTAAATATATTATGAATGCAAATACTAAAAGCTCAAGTGGGTGTGTGTAACAATGAGATTAATCAAATCTAAACTCAATGTAAAACTAGCTTTAATAAGATGATAATCAAACAAATAAATATAAAGCTAGAAAAGAGTTTAGAAAACTTCTCAATAGATGACAAGAGATGGAGGGAGAATAGTTGATTGCTCAAACTCCAATAGATGATCTCCTCAAGCTCTTGTGGAATTGAATTCACAAACTCAAACCCTCAATTGCTTAAAAGCTTCTTAAACAAACTTAAACTAAACTTAAACCCCTGTTTAAAACTCTTTAAACTTGTTTAAAATATTTCTTAAGTACCCTTAGAGGTATGAGGGCATAGGGTATTTATAGGCTCATGAAACAACCCCAAAAACCAAGAAAAAACAACCAAAAAGACAAAATCCATCAAATCTAGAAAACTAGCCATTATAGGCTGAAAATCTCTGTTAAGTCGACTTGGGGAGAGATTAAGTCGACTTATAGAGAGCCGTTGGAACATTAACGATAGTTCTGGAATTTTGCGTATCTGAATTTGTAAAATCAATTAAAAATAGTAAAGCAATTCGAAAAATCATGAAATTTTAAGGGAAGGTTATGGATATGTAGATAAACATTTTAGACAACGAAATTTTGAAATATCATTTCCCAGTTGAGAGAAATAAATATTTGAACATAGATATACAGTTTCAGAAAAAACTGCTAAAAACTCGGTTTTGTAAATTCAATTAAAAATAACAAAACAACTCCAAAACTAGTAAAACTTGGGAAAATGTTTATATATATGAGTATAAACAAATAAACGAAGAAAATTTTCAAATCACATTTTCCAATTGTGAAAACGCATCAGTTTTGCAAAAACATGCACGAACATGTGCACGAACATAAGCTTATTAAAAACTTGATTTTATAAATTCAAATAAACATAACAAATTAATTCCAAAATTAATAAAACTTTGGGAAACATTTATAAACATGAAATTGAACATGTTAGAAAAATAATTTCTCAAATTAAATTTTCCATTTGTGAAAACTCATGTATTTTGCAAGTGTGTCCAAAACATGAAAATATGATATACATAAAATTTGATGTTTTGACATAAACAATGTTTTGAAACCCTATGAAATGATTTTATAGACTTAATAAAATATGTATACAATGATTGTTAAGTCCATAAACCAAAACTTGTGTATATATATAACTATATATATAAACACCAAATATGTGTGTGTATATATGATTGAGCTTAAAGTACTAACACACATAATATAAAAACTAAACTAAATATACCCAAGCTTGATAGATCTTTGATGTAGCTCAACTTGGTACACTTGTGGATGAAGCTAAAACTTGGATCTTCAATTTGAATTGCATAGGCTTCACTCCACAATTCCGCCAACCTCCATTTGATATAATCATGAATGCTCGATTCCATCCATCCTTCAACATGTTGTTTGTCTACAATTGATACAAAAACATGAACACTATACAAACAATATTAGAAGTAAATTATTTGTAAATTATCATCAAAACAAGAAGGACAACAATCTCTCCCTTTTTGATGATGACAAATAATTTACCAAAATGATATATGCATGAAAGGAAATGAATATACAATATTGTAATTATCATGCATATAAACAAAAAGAATATACTCCCAATATTTCTCCCCCTTTGACAACATCAAAAAGGAGAAACCAACAAGAATGAAGAGAGCGAAAGCCCCCCCTACAAATAAGCATGAGTGAGTATAAAACAAGTATAGGGATTGCTCCCCCTATCAAAATGCCTTAATGGATATATGAAATGAATGCTAAGGTAAAAACATGTGAGTAAGCATAAATGAAAGATATGCTAAATATAACTCACATACAAACAAGACAATGAGAACACATATAGAAATGTCATTATGAAATAATATCTCATTACTCAAACATAAAAACCATGTATGAATAAATTTATGAAAACAAAGGAATGAGGAAAACATGAGAACCATGAAAAAAGTTTTCAAATGAAAACAAATCACTCAAATGAAATCATAAATCAAGATTTGAGTCCAAAAACAATGTTTGATCAAAAAAGAAAATTTTCTTTATAGAACTTGATCAAACCACTTATAGAATACATTATAAGGCACGAATAGATGATCCATAAGCACAAACATATAAATATCATCATATAAGTGAAATATAATGAATTCAAAGTAACAAATCAAAACAAAATCTTTAACAAAAGAATTTCGAGAGAGGCAATAATATATCAAGCTCTTAAGCTTGTTCCAACCCATATAATCATTCTAGCATCCGGTAAACATGATTTGGGAATAAACACCCAATAAACCTGGGGGTTACATAAATATAAACCTCTCATGAAAAATCAAAACTAATAATCATGAAAACAAAATAATTGATCAAAGAAAAATTGTTTTCATGTTCAAAGACTTCAAAGTATAATTTCAAAACCAAGAAAAGGAAAATAAAAACACTAAAATTCTTGGTTTAAAGATCATCTTGGCACCCAAGCTTTCTTGGTGCCGGATTGTTTAGGGACATGACCCCTATCAATAAAGCTCAAAACCCTAGGGTTATGAACCCTCTTGGGTACATGTGGTACACTAACACGGTCAAAGCAATAATCATTTAAATGACTCTTTCGATTACAATTTGTATAATGAAAGAGATCCATTTGTTTTTGTGGACCATTAGCTCGTGCACGGGAATCATTTGCAAATAAAGATTATCTTTTATAAATATTTTGCAAATGAGAAACATTCTTAAACAATGGTCTATTTGGAACATATTGCAATTTAGAAGCTTTTTGCATATCATAACAAAATTTAGCAAGATATTCAAACCTACCACAAACATCACATTTAAAAGCATGTGGTCTACTAGAAGCATTTGGCAAACGAGATTTTATTTTCAAATCAAAACAATATTCGGCCAAATAACCAAAACGACCACAATGATCACATCTATACACATGAGCATGCTTATGATGAACAATGGGTGCATGTGTGTGTACATGTGATGAAGAAACTTGATGAGATGCACAAGGAGCATTGACATTTTTATGTTTGTGTGCATCCTAACAAAATTTAGCTATATGGCCTTTACGGCCGCAAATAGAGCACTTATAAACTTTTCTATATATGTGTGCATAATGAGTGGATGATGACTTGTTTGCACTAGACTTGGCACACATATTCATAAGCTTCTTATGGTTATCAATGCATATTCTCAAAGTTGAATCTAAAGATGAAATGCGTTTATTCACAAGATTCAAATCTTTATTATTAGACACATATGCACTTTTATTAGAAGTAGAACATAAATAGTTATTTATAAAAGAAGCAGTATCATTTTTTATGTTCTCAACTTCTAACATGGCATTATTTTTATCATGAGTCAAGTTAGCAATATCCAGTTTTAAATTATTATTTTCCAAATTTAACATATCATTGTTTACTTTAAGAGCATCATTTTCTTGAGTAATGATATAAAATTTGGAAGCTAACTTCTGGTGCGGCATAATTATGTACCAAAATTGCAAGTGCACAATTTATCAAGTTATAGTATAAAAAATATCGATCCCACGAGGAAGGTGATTTTAAGAGATTATTAGAAATGGTTCTTATGTTTTGTGCATGACAAATAGGAATAAAGAATAAATGTTATTGTGATGAGTGGTTGTTTTGATTTATGTGCAAGAGATAATAAATTGAATTTTAGAGAAGAAAGAATCAAAAAATAAATGAAATCACAAGGCAAGAAATATGAATTAATAAAATCAAGAAATAAAACCAAAAATGAAAAGAAAATTTAAGAAAGTCAAGATGGAGGATTCAAAAGAGGTAAGAAATCTAGAATATAATCCACTAACCAATTTCAATTACAAAATATAAACTATTCTCTTTTTATCATATTTCAACTTAGATTTATTAAGCATAGATTATCAAACCATTTAAGGAAAGTGTAACCTATCAAATTATCATCTAAGTTAAAATTACTATTCATGATAAGAACAACAACATGATAATAATCCTAGAATTCATAAGCATAACCTATCAAACCATTTAAGATAAGCATAGATTATCAAATTCTTCTTCTACCGATTAGTTCTCTAGTTGATTATCCTAAACATGAACATTTTAAGTGCAAGAGAATAATTCATACAATATAAAGGAAATTAGACTAGTTTCATACAATTCTAAGATTCCTACAAGAATTAAATTCACATCTTAAGAAATAAAAACAAGAAAAAGAAGACTAATTACAAAATTAAAAAGAAAAGAAAAATCTAAACTATGAACAAGAAATAAATCTAATTACAAAGAAAATAAAAATCTAAACTACAAAATAAATTGCAGAAATTAAATGCAAGAAAAATAAATCTACTCTACAAATTAAAGTGCAAAAAGAAATAAAAAGACAAGAAAATAAATCTACACTACAAGCATGAATTTAAATCTAACTAATAAGCAATAATAAAGAAATTACTAAAAAGAAATAAAAGAGACCCCTCACTCTCTACCCCTATTTATAGTAATCTTCAATGAATATGAGCCATTGGATTTGTCTTGAGCCCCAAGCAACAATCTCCACCTTTGAATTTGCTTTTTGTTCTTCTCTAGCCCAATATAGGAGGCCCATATGATTTATTTGATTTTCAACATTAAAATCTGCAGCCCAGTCCATTGATTGAAGAAAATTAAAAATGCAGAATCCGGCCCATTCTTCATTTGTTTTCAACTCCACCTCAAGTCCGGTCATGATTCTTTTGATTTTGAAAATCAAAGTTGAAGAGCTGCAGCAAAGTCCAGTCCAATGCTTTTGATTTTCGGCCCAAAGATGAAAGCAAGTCATAGCAGTCCAATGCTTTTGATTTTCGGCCCAAAGACGTGATTATCAAATAACTCCAAGTCCGGCCCATGCACACATTATTTCTCACAAATCAATTCTGCAGCCCACAATGAATTCGGTCCATCAAGTCTAATGAAATTTGCAGCAATCAAGGTCCATTGGCTGTAGGCATCAAAAAATGCTATAGGTATCCCAAACATAGAGAAGATCACTCAAAAAATCACAAGAATTGATCTCATACTGTATGAACTGTCTTACAAATGAGACAGACTTTGCTGTCTCGCCTACGAGACAATGTTTACTGTCTCGCCAGCGAGACAGTGTTTACTGTCTCACCAGCGAGACAGTGTTTTACTGTCTCGCCAGCGAGACAATATTGAAATGGTCAAAAACCACATTGGTAACTGCCCTACACGTGTCCATTAACTGCCAAGAGACGTGGGAAACATCATGGGTGAAAATCACGTGAATAACTGCCAAAATAACGGAGTTTGAGACGTGGGACAGCAGTTACATAAAAACCGCCAGGAATATTCCTTTTCTGAGATAGTATTTACTGTCTCGCGGGCCGAGACAGCAAACACTGTCTCGCGGCCTTAACGTGTTGTTTTGTTGTGTTTTTGCAGTTACAGGCCCCTGAGACTATAAATACCCCCTTAGGGTCATTTCTGAAGGGGATCGAGCATATTTTCGAGCAAACCAGAGCAGAGAGAGAGCAGACTTGAGTTTGGTGTGATTCCTTGAGATTTGAGCTTTGACTTAATCTTAAGAAGAACGATCAACTTACTTTGATAAGATACTCGTTTCAAATTCTCACTTCGATAAACGAAGGAAGAATCATTAAACCCCCTTCACGATCTGTGATTCGGCGGTCCATGAGTCAAAGCGCTCACGGCACAGGCAAAGTCCCACAAAAACAAGAATCGATAGACGGTTTTTGTGTTATTTTCCAAGAGAGTTGTAATTTGCTTATTTTTCGTTGTAATTCTCTGTAAACAAATTAAGTTTCAATGGAATCTACAATGAAAACAACTTTCGACGAAAACAAACTGGCGACCACAGTGGGACGGCCTCGCTGCCGAGGCCGCCGTGTCGCAACCAATCAAGATCGTTGTCAACGAAGAGATCGAATACGAATTCGATCAGGCGAAATTCGAGGAGTACTTGTCATCCTCATCATCAAAACTTTTCTCACCCTGCAAGTATAGGAAAGTTTCGTCTCCCAGAAAAAATTTCAAGTCTGCAGTGCCAATGAAGGCCGCAGGTGAAGGTTCTTGCCCGACTGCTGCTAAGGAATCTGCCTGCAACATCCCTGCTCCAAACGACTCCGTACCCATTAAGGAGTCGTTGATTAATGGCTCACCGGTGCTGACGAAAAGGGCTCGTCAGAGACAGCGCTAGCGCTGTGCTCGTCAATTGGCCAAGGCCATGCAACAAACCGACGGGGTCCATTATTATGCGGACCTAGAGTCGAGAAAGAATAAAGTGGTTCAGTTGCCTCAACGGTAAAATAATCATATTTCTGCACAGCTTACGACGGAGGAATGGACCCTCGTTAAAAGTGCTCGTTCAACCCTTAAGGAACGTATACAGAGGCGTCAAGCAAAAGCCGCTCGAGCTCGTGCCCGTCGTCAACAAATACAAGGAACCAAGAAAGAAATAGTGTCTGAAAAGCCACCAAATAACCATACAGTTTGGGTTCCGAAGGCGCCGCAAACATCCGTTCCGGGCCCGTCTACTGTATCACCAGTGAAACCATGGGTTAGTCCAGATTTATCAAAGTTCAAGATCACAATGGCGGATCGCCTCGGTCCTTCGGTTGACGATCGAGGCAAAGCCCCAGTCAAAGAACAATCAGATCCAGCAAATAAACCCTTGGTGGTTTCTTATGCTGGGGGTCGTAAACACCCTCCTGTCAGAACTGCACCAGTCCAGAACGAGAAAATACCAGTTCACTCTCGTTTAGGACCTATGAAAACTCCACACCCTCATGGGGGTGTATTTAAAAATTTAACCTTGGATCGCTCAGAGGTGACAACTAGTCATCCTGTGCATGTTAACAAGGTTCAAAAACAAAGGATAGGTTGCTCAAATCACAATAATGATGAGCTGTACTATCAATCGAGAAATAGAATTGTCCGAGAAGACGAGTCTCACTGCTCCTACGAGAGGCTCATTAAAGAAGTATTGACAGAATGCGGTTGCTCTAAAACTAATTCAACAAGAGTCTCCGTATTTCAAAGACTGTCTGCGGAAACGCCAAAACCCAAAGTGAGGCGCTTTAACAAGAAGAAACCTGCAATTCGGCGAGATGAATTCCCTGAGGTCACTATTAACATGACCGACAGAGGAAAGCAGCTATTAGTCAACCCTGACCCTGATTTCTCTCCAGAAGGGAGAGTTGAGCGGGGTCTATCTCAAAGAATGTCGCGGTTACAATGAAGAGCCAGTCGACGTCGGGACTATAGGAAAATGCACGAAGGGTTATCCTCAGACGAAGAACTGTCAGATACTTGTTCTGCCATTACGTCGGATGATACCACGTCCAGTGTTGGACGAGTCAGAGAATCTTTCGCAATCACGCCAGATCAATTGGCTCAAATACTGCAGGAAGCGTTAGCTAAACAACGTGAGGAAATTAGAGCCGAAATCAAAACCGAGATGGAGTTGACCATGCAGCAGGTTCGAGATTTGCAAGTTCAACAACATCAACCGGAATCAAGCCAAAAGGCGGAATCCAGCAAGCGTAACGCCAGACCTGTACGTACAACTGAGGACGATGATGAAGAAGACGAGACTATCTTTGCTGATCCTCCTCCTGATAAAGACAATTCTGGAAATAGCCCGGCCAAATAATCTACTCAACCTCCTTAAATTTACCTGAAGAAGAGTGAGGAAGAAGACAAAAAGATGCAGGATCTCGAGAGCAAAGTCAATGCTCTAAATTTACCTGAAGAAGAGTGAGGAAGAAGACAAAAAGATGCAGGATCTCGAGAGCAAAGTCAATGCTCTGATGACGGCCCAAGAAGTGAAGAAAACGGGTCGAGAGCAAAGTCAATGCTCTGATGACGGCCCAAGAAGTGAAGAAAACGGGCATTCCGTACCCGTACCAGAGGGAGTGGGATCTGATTCCTTATCCCCCAAAGTTTAATTTGATTAACTTTACTCCTTTTGATGGCAGGGGTTCACCAACTCAGCACTTGATTTATTTCAAGTCACATCTTGGCGCAATATCCGGAAACGAAGCCTTGATGGTCCGGTCATTCGTAGGAACCCTCCGTGGGCCTGCCTTCGATTGGTACCGACGTCTCAAACCTGGGAGCATCACTAGCTGGGAAGATATGGAAGGATTGTTCCTCACCAATTTCTTCGACGATGACACGGAGGTCTCTATTGGCACGTTGTTGGACGAGAAGCAGATAAACGGGGAGTCAGTTGATGTCTTCGTCAAACAATTCCGGAACAAAGCGTTAAACTGCCGAGATCCGCTCACAGAAGAGTTTATCCTACAGACATGTCACAATAACTTGTCGCTGGATGTGTTAGAAGTCATGGGGGTTGTGCCTTCTAAAACTTGGAAGGAGTTGAAAGTGAGAGGTGAACAAGCCGAGCGCTTTCTTAAGAGAAAGAAGTTGGAGAGGGGACTGCCACAAGATAATCCTCAAAAACAGAATTTTAATCCTCGAGGCAGAGGAAGAGGGTCTGGGGCTGCTGTTGATGCACATCAAACATCACAACAGCCACAACAACAACCACAGCAGTCATCCTTCCAATTGGCGCCGAATCAGAATCAACAGCCTCCGAAGCAATTTAAGGCCTCAGAGCCTAAATTCCCGAAGGAGTATTCTTTTAAGGATGATGAAGTGCCAGTTATCTTCAAGTATCTGTTAGATAACAACAAGATTAAGCTTCCACCGGTCACAAACCAAGAAGAAGCGAAGAAGACCAACGACCCGAAGTATTATGCATATCACCGAAGGGTCCACCATCACACTAAGGCGTGTTATGTCTTAAAAGACAAAATACAAACCTTAATCGATGTTGGAATCGTAACACCGAAACCAAAGGAGAAGAAAGTAGGTACAAATGCAGTGTCTATCAGCTTCGGATCGGTTCCTTTATCCTGGTTTCAGGCCGAACCAGTATCAAAAGTCAAGATGCAGACCATCAACGATGATCCTCATGGACAGCGCCAAAAAGGGCTTGTATCTCACACAACCCCCAACGGCGAAATCCTTTAGGTTCATTCGGATTTGCTTGAAGATGAACAGTGGACGACATCCACATCAAAGAAGAAATCATTTTGAAGAAGAGCAAGAATCTTTCGCTACAAGGGGTGGGAATGAATACCATTATAAATATCCTGAAACCTCTAACCCAAATGCTACAACTCTGACGGAACTGGGGGTAGTTGCAACTCCTCCTGTAGCTGCTGGAAAGCCGCAACAACCGACTAAGCAAAAAGAAAAAGAACCCCAACACAAAGAAGTTCAAATTCCGAAGCAGTCTCGTTTCAACCGACCGATCGGACGAGACAAACCGGAAAGTTCGAACGCACCATATCGTTTCGACGTTATGGCTCAGCTAGCTAACATCCCGGCAAGGATTACACTGTACGAGCTACTACGCCTCTCGAAAGATACCAGAGAAGCGTTGCAAGAAGCCTTGGCTGATTCTGAGGTATTCCTTACTCAGATTAAGCCAACTCCCGAAGAGCCAGAGTCGTCGATTCAGCATTGCAATCTGGCAGCCACGAAATTTCCTTGCATCGCTTTCACAAAAGAAGATATGCAAGTCAGAAATTCGAAACATGATAGGCCTCTATATTTCACTGGATATATTGGCTCGAGCGACTTCCTATAATTTGTTGTTGGGTCGCCCATGGATCCACAGTAATCTTATAGTTCCCTCTACCCTCCATCAGTGTCTGAAATATATCGACACTAATGATGAGGTCAAGACGGTGGTCGCGGATAAGCAACCATTCAAGGGGTTAGAAAATTACTTTACTGACTCCCTTCTTTATGGTGCTGAATCCGATACTGAACCATCGGCCCATGGTACGGACAGCGGAGAGGAAGCTGATACCGAAGCTGGGCTCGATTATAGTGAAGGTCTTGTGCTAAATGACATTGAACCTCTTGTAATCGATCTTGACGGTGGTAATTCGTCAGATGAAAGTTGTAACTGGCAGCTTGCCGATAAAATAATAAACAATGATTTAGAGTACTCGCGTTATCTCGATGATGTAATGTAAGAATTGTATGACGACCCTAGCCTACATATGCCGCTTCGTTCGTCTTGCACGACGACGAAACATATCCGAAGTTCAGTCGGAACAACTATGCTTCTACCCGCAAAGACAGGGGTTGACAAAGAAATAGTTTTCGGGAAAGGGGAACCATCCCCAACCCCAGATATTTTCTTAGACACTTATTCAGATGATGAAGAACCCGGGCGGCATTTCTCTCGGTACAGTTCACAAGCGAATGGTTACATGATGAGCCAAGGCTATAACCTCTCGCTCGGTGAAGGTCTTCATTTTGGTCAAGGTGTTAGGGTTCCACCCCGTCCTGCCTACGTACCAAAAGGGAGACATGATAATTATTACAGTCATAAAAGGAGTCTAGGTTATACTTCATCATCTGATGACGAATATGGCCAACAGATTATTAGCCAACTAATAAATAAGAGTGAGCATTCATCCGATACTTCAACCTGGGATTCTGACGTGAGCATTGGAGAAAGATTCAAAGCCCTAATGTCGAATATGGCGACAGTTGATCCTTCCACAACCGAAGAAGACGATCAGTTGCCTATTTGGGAAGATCCATGGATGCATTACATGAATATCCAATACGGCGATAGATTTGAGCAAAGAGAACCTCCTACCGAAGATAAAGTAGTCCAAGTTAATATGGGTGACGAAGCTAACCCAAAGCCTATATTTATCAGCGGTGATCTTCCAGCGGATGAAAAAGAGGAACTAATCGCCCTCGTTAAAGAGTATATCAACGTTTTCTCTTAGAACTACGAAGATATGCCGGGACTCGACCCAAATGTAGCAATGCATAGCCTTAACATTAAACTGGATGCCAAACTTGTCAAACAACAACAAAGACGGTTTCGTCCGCAGATTATGGAGGCAATAGAAACTAAAGTTAGGAAATTAATTGATTCGGGTTTTGTCAGAGAAGAACAACATCCTGAATGGTTGGCCAATATCGTTCCAGTTCTTAAAAAGAACGGAAAGATCAGAATTTGCATTGACTTTAGAGATCTAAACACTGCATGTCCTAAAGACGATTTCCCCTTACCGATCACAGATGTCATTATTGACAACACATGCGGGTTCGAGAGAATGTCGTTTATGGATGGATTTTCAGGGTACAATCAGATCAAAATGCACCCGGACGATGAAAAGCATACAGCATTCAGAACACCCCTTGGTGTCTTCTGTTACACTGTTATGCCTTTTGGTTTGAAGAACGCTGGTGCTACATACCAACGTGTGATGACGAAGATCTTTCAAGAACACCTTCGGAAGACCGTCGAATGCTATGTTGATGACCTGGTCGTTAAGAGCCGTGATAAAAACGACCACATTAAAGATTTGAAGACGATGTTCGATCTTATGAGGAATCACCAGTTAAAGATGAATCCAACTAAGTCCTTCCTTGGAATGTCCAGCGGTAAATTTCTTGGATTTGTCGTCACCACAAAAGATATTCATATCGATCCTAATAAAGTAAAGGCGATACATGAATTACAACCCCCGAGGAATCTTAAAGAACTCAGAGGGTTGCAAGGTCGATACATGAATTACAACCCCCGAGGAATCTTAAAGAACTCAGAGGGTTGCAAGGTCGATTGGCATATATTCGTCGATTTATATCGAATTTGTCTAGAAAATGTCAACCATTCTCTAAACTCGCGAAGAAAGGCGTGTCGTTCGTTTGGGACGAAGCATGCCAAAAGGCATTCGAAGATATTAAGAAATATCTGGCGAATCCACCTATTCTCGTTGCATTGAAATTAGGCAGACCGTTTTTGATCTATGTCAAAGCGACGAGCCATTCGTTAAGTGCATTACTCACACAAGACGACAATAACGGTCACGAACAAGCTGTATATTATCTGAGTCGCACACTGGTTGGAGCTGAATCTCATTATCTAATGATCGAGAAAGAATGCCTCGCCTTGGTATTCGCAATCCAAAAAATGCGACATTATTTGGTTGGATAGACAATTTATGTCATTTCTAACATAAACCCAATCCGGGTATTCATGACCCAACCAGCTTCCATGAATTGGCGTCTAGCCAGGTGGGCTCTACTGTTATCGCAATATGATCTGTATTTCAAACAACAAAAGTTAGTTAAGGGACGAGCTATTTGCGATCTTTTGGCGGAAAATCCTACGAAAGATGTAGTGGAGTTGTACGACGATCTGCCCGATGAAACTCACGAAGTTAATGTCACTTCACATCAACAAGTGTGGCAATTGTACTTCGATGGGGCTTCCCGAGCAACCAACGTGGCGAGCGCGCCCGGATGTTCTAAAATTTCCTCAGGAGTGGGGGTCGTTTTAGTTTCCCCGGGAAAGCATGTCTTACCTAGAGCATACTCGTTGACCGAACCATGCTCTAATAACGTACCCGAGTACAATGCATTGATAATTGGACTCAATTTTGCCAAAGAGCTAGGGGTCGAATACCTTGAAGCTTTTGGGGATTCTCAATTGGTAGTTAATCAGATTCGAGGAGAGTATGAAGTCAGAAATCGAGACTTGATTCCATACCACCAGGTGGCCATAGAGATGGCAAGCTCTTTTGAAGAATTTTTCATCGAGTATGTTCCGCGTCTCCAAAATGTATACGCAGACGCATTGACGGCATTGTCGGTATCTCTGGCTCAGCCTCCCGAGACAGAATAATTAATTACAGTGAGAACTCACCAACTGATTGTTCCTATCTACGACTCGGTTGCCAAAGAAGCATATTCAACAAGAGTTGAACCCGAAGTTCGAGATTAGCGTTTCCCTATTATTGATTATGTCCTACACGGTATCTTACCTGAAGACGTGAAAGAAAGGGATTCGATTCGGCTGAGAGCACCGAGATTTTACTATAACGCTGAATCACAAATGTTGTACCGACGGTCGTACGATGGTCTATTACTCCGTTGTCTATCCAATAAGGAAGCAGAACAAGTACTCAAAGAGGCGCATGAGGGGATATGTGGTGCACATCAACCCGGTCCTAAACTCTGCGACCGACTTAGGAGAATCGGATATTATTGGCCAACTATGGTAAAGGATGCAACTGACTACGCTCGACGATGTCAAGCATGTTAATTGCATGCAAATTATCTGCACCAGCCTCCAGAGCATCTGCACCCATCAGCAACGTCATGGCCGTTTGAGACATGGGGAATGGATATTGTTGGTCCTATAAATCCCCCGTCAGTCAAAGGTGATCGGTTCATCCTAGCAATCACCGATTACTTCTCCAAATGGGCTGAAGCGATTCCGCTCAGAGAAGTTAAAACGAGTAACATCATCGCATTCATCAAACACCATATCATCTACCGACATGGTGTCCCAAGACGAATCATACATGACAACGGTCCTCAATTCGTCAGCAACGCCTTCATCAGGTTTTGCGAGAAGTTCAGAATTCAGGACATTTCGTCAACGACTTACAATCCCACAGCAAATGGATTGGCTGAAGCCTTCAATAAAACAATCATAAAGCTCTTGTCAAAACTCGTGAAAACTAATAAACGAGATTGGGATGACAAGTTTGGTGCAGCTCTATGGGCCTATCGTACCACGATGCGTACACCAACGGGAGCGACCCCGTACTCGTTGGTATACGGATGTGAAGCCGTTCTTCCATTGGAAATACAAATTCCATCTTTTCGGATTACTCTCGCAACCCAGATAACAACCGAAGAATAACATCAGAAACGTTTTGAAGAACTCGAGATGCTCGACGAAAAGCGCCTAGAAGCTCAACAGCATATAGAGTTCTATTAAGCCAGAATTTCCCAAGCCTTCGACAAAAAGGTTCGACAACGGAGTTTTAAAGAAGGAGATTTGGTCCTAGCTGAAAGACGGCCTATGATCCTTAACTCCAAGAAGAAAGGAAAATTCGAACCCAAATGGGAAGGACCGTTTGTGATAGAAACAGTCTATTCAAATGGTACTTACCGCCTGATTACCCAAGATGGCAGTAAATTGATGATGCCAATAAATGGGAAGTTCCTGAAAAAATATTATCCGTAATATGTTCAGGATAACCTATGCAGAACGGGAAGTTCCTAGAGAATCCTGTATAGGATATTTCGGGATAACCCGAGATTAGTTGATTGTTCTAAATATGAAACTGATCTTTCAAATAATATGTTTTTGATTATCATAAAGTTCTTTTACAGCTTTTGTTGAGATGAGATTCAAATCTGTAAACAGTCAATCTTTACTCACAAAACTCCTCACCGGTCAAATCGATTGACGAAGAGTACACCAAAATCCGTCATGGATTAAAATCATTCCAACCCCCACTGCTCATTTGGTCAAACCTTTAAACAGTTAGGACCAAAGCCAAAATCCCCTCTCGATTCCTTCAATGAACGAGAGACCTACAAATTGAGCGATCAAACCTTCTTACAGTTAAGATCATCTCAAAACTCTCACTTGGTCAAACCTTACTACAGTTAGGACCACAATCAAAATCTCCTTTCGATTCATTTCATGAACGAAAGATCCACTTCTGAATTGAATAATCAAACCTTATGACAGTTAGGATTATTCAAGCCAGTCCAGATTCTTTAAGTGGAGATCCCACTTTAAGTTTCTTTTGCAATAGGAGATAGAATATAAAATTCTTCCTCTCCGATTTTGGGTTTATCTCTACCAACAAACAAGAGACTAGGAGATAGAATATAAAATTCTTCCTCTCCGATTTTGGGTTTATCTCTACCAACAAACAAGAGACCAGAAGATAGAATATGAAATTCTTCCTCTCCGATTTTGGGTTTATCTCTACCAACAAACAAGAGACTAGGAGATAGAATATAAAATTCTTCCTCTCCGATTTTGGGTTTATCTCTACCAACAAACAAGAGACCAGGAGATGGAATATAAAATTATTCCTATCCGATTCTAGGGTATATCTCTACCAACAAACAAGAGATTGAAAGATAGAATACCTAATTCTTTCTTTATAATACCAGGTTTGTTATCCTACATAGGAAACACAACCTATTTACACTTTAAAATCCATGTCGTTCATGCATGGGGGACGTTATCTCAATCCCTTATTAGAGATAAGTCTATATCTAACACATGTAGCCTACATATTCAATATTGTAGTTCAAAGCCTAAAAGAGTTTAATTCTTTTAGCCTAACGTTATATGTGAAACGAACTTAGATAATTCACATACTAGCCCGACTCAAACGGTAGTCGGTAAAGGCATATCAAATCCGTTGATGGCTGAGGATTTGCCAAAAATCCTATAAGTATTAGGGTTATTTATTCTAAACAAGAATGAGTAATCATAATAAAATCTTAATGAGCAAGAGGGTTCACTATATTGACCAAAAGCGTTCAAACAAAGCTACAAAAATATATGTTCTCCAATCACAAGAGTTTATATTGACGAATCTGATCTTCAACCTGCGAAAGCTCTAACGCATAAGCCTGTTCAAGCTCAGTTGCTAATTTAATTTTGAAATCTTCTTCGTCAACACTTTGAAGCTCGACAATCTCTTGTTCCTTTTCAGCAAGTATTTTATCCTGAAGATTCAGTTGCTGAAACAGGTCTTCTTCAGCTTGAGTTACCTTAAGTTGCTCTTCTAAGCGAGCTATCTCCGCTTGATTCGACTCTAAGTCCCGGCGCAGGTTAACCTTGGCGTGTGTTTTCCTGCCAACACTCACCCTAAGTTGATTACTGCGGGCTCTTAGCTTTTGGAGTTCGGAGTTAGCAGATTTTTGAGAATCACGCCACGCTTGCAACCTGGAGTCCATGTGAGAAGCAATATAGGAGGGTACGCCTTTGGTACGGAGATCCTTCAGAAGTTCAACACGTTGCTTCAAGTCGACCAAATAGGTGTTGATCGAATCAGCTAACTCATTATATCCTTCCTCTCGAATTTCCCATATGTAATGATCAAGGGGTCTCTTAAAATTCTCAAAATACG
The DNA here is from genome assembly GCF_001876935.1 of Asparagus officinalis. Classification (NCBI taxonomy): domain Eukaryota; kingdom Viridiplantae; phylum Streptophyta; class Magnoliopsida; order Asparagales; family Asparagaceae; genus Asparagus; species Asparagus officinalis. Next base: position 53,390,840 of record NC_033798.1, read on the forward strand.
AGCCCTTGAAGAGAATACGATCGACCATAGCATTTAAAAAAGAGATGAAGCCTTGAAGATCAGAGCAAATGACAGCTTTATCCGAGTCCTCGTTTGCCAATAAAGCCTGGATTTGATTTAATAATGCTGAGGAAGGAGCTGTGATGAGGACAAATATGTTAGTACAAAATATATGTGTGCATGCATAACGGCAAGTTGAAGCATACCAAGTTTAACAGAAGAGCCTTCAGCATGACTTTGTTCACCCAATAGTGGTAGTCCGGCCTCCTGAACATCCAAAGTTGGTTCAGGATTGACAGCCTTTGACGTACCTACTACATCAGAAGATTTTTCAACTTCAACCTCAGAGAATTTCGGGTCCAAGTTAAGAGGTTCCTTAGGAGAATATTCTGTAAACAAGAGAATCACAATAAGTATGACGGAATGTTGATCGTAAATTCAAAACAAATTATGGGTAAAACTTACCAGCTCTAGGCACAACATCTGCTGACGTACCGGCTTCTTCAGTCGGTCTCGCTTTTGTAATGACAGGGCTAATCTGGGGAGTGACAGTGACTTCTATCATTATGAGGTCCATAGGAGTAGTAGGTTGAGATTCAAGAACTGACGATTGCAAATCAACCTCAGTTCCTGCCCATGGCACGAGGTCACGACCCTCCGGTTGATCAGACGTCCCAGTAATTATAACTGTATCAGTTCTGGTAACTGGTCCTATAATTCGAACATTTATATGATTAATCAAGTAAAAAAAAGTATATATATATACTCCAACGGTTGGTCCTGTAGTCGCACCAGGAGTTTTCCCCGATAATAAATCAGAGATATACTGATGGTCATCTTCAGAGAGATCAAGATCGAGGTGGTGCTCATTGAATTCCTCGACCTCTGTTGCATGTGTGGCCGCTCCTCCAACAGATTCTTTCATTATGGTATCTACAGAACGTGTAGAGTCATAAACAACATATAGACTTAAACGAATTTGCTCAAGACGAAGATTAATTTTACCTTTGTCGATCGGGACGGATTCGAGAGTTCCACTACCTGCACCCGCTTCTTTTAGTTTGACTAAAAGGAGACAAAGCGCACAAGTCATTAGAGGAGGCACACGGTCCGACTCATTCATTTCTCGGATTTCTCTTCCGAAAGGGGAAAGATCAGTACCTGCGTCTGAAGCAGATGGATCAACGTCAGAAGTTGGTGGAACACCAGCTGTTTCATCTTTCAGAGCATCCTGCATTTGTTGGACAAAGCTGGGCTCCTCAACCTCCTTGCCTCCGGGAGATGCAGCGTCGGCTGGCAATTCTCCTTCTTCTTGACTCCCTACAGAAGTTGAACATGGAATGAGTTTGAACGTTAAGAAGTATGAGAGCGATAAAGACGAATACTTACCTTGTTCGGCAGAAGAAGCACTACGATCAGACGTCTCCTCTAAAGCAGGAAGACGAACACGTGGCTTAGAAACAGCTTTCTTTCGTCTTTTCAGAGGACGCGCTTCATCCTGGGCTCCAGATCCTTCATGACGATATTTGGTGCGTAATTCAGTGCTGGGAGGGACCTGGGTTTGAACTTGAGTGGAAGGTCGCGATCTTTGCCGGCGAGCAAGAGGCACTTCATCCTCTTCATCCTCTTCATCCCCACTGTGAACCTCTACCATCATCCGGTTGGGATAAGTCATAACGACTCTCTCCCTTCTTTTCGGAGTACAAGTCCTCTTTCAAAGAAAGAATGAGGAAGACCAGTTGCACCCTTGGAACTTGAACCAGTTTCACCCCCCTCCTCAGAGGTTTCTGTTTCCTCAGAATCAAACTCTTCTTCGCTACCAGTTGGGAGGGCCAGTTCCTTTCCTTTTCTTGAAGATTCAGCAACCTCTTTTCCCCGGGGCGACATCACAGCTTCACGGGTCACTTCTGTTGCTTGCCGTGGAGCTACCTCTTCCTATGAGTCTGATATTCTCCTACGTCAAGTGACGATATTGGCGGCTATCAACCACTTACAATATAGGAAAGTCATCCGTAGAGGCGGTGCTTCCAAAGGGAGGTCGAACTCAGCATTCGTGCAGCCGACAATGCTCCAAAACCAAGCCCTCGCCCCATCAATAAGTCCACCTCGAACACTAAGGTGACGGTTCGGGTTGCCGACGTACATTTGATCATAGCCGAATTGACGAGCAAATCGACATGGAAGATAAGGTTCAATATGACAAACATCTCTTACCCTGAATAATAGATAACCAGGTCGAATGTTCATCAGCCATCTGAAGCACCCGACATCTAAGATAGTACAATTCTGCCTTGGGTCTTCAGCATCCAGTAAAGTTGTATTGTACGTACCGGAGAATCGAGGAAAGCAGGGAAAGAACTCCCAACATTTGTGAACCTTAAAATGCCTCGTTATATCCGCCCATCGATGTTTGACCCATTTACAACCCTCAAGATTCTGCAACAGAGGGAGACTGGGGTCCACCGTCTCGGGAGCCTCCATCAAATCTGGCCGGTGAAGTACCAACCAGGTCATTAAATAGGTGTAGGGTAGCTCCAGCTTCGGAACGGATACACTGGCAGGAAGTTTTCTTTTCTCCTGAGTGAACACGGAGATTAATTGTCATAATCCACTGTGAATAGCAGCCACCATAGCAGGAAGCAAGGATAATTTGCGACCTGTAGCCAACTGGACGGCTGGATATAACACTTCCACTAGCATAGAATCAGAGGATTGATGGGGAACTACACACCGTTTCAACCATAAAGCTAAGAAACCAGCCAATAGAGTGGTGGGATGAATCGGAACACCAGCTTGCCACAGATAAGAACGGAATTTGGTACCATGCGGAAATCCGTCTTCTGAGTGAGAGGTGTAAGATTGGGCGTTCATTTTCTCTAACAGCCGGTTGATTTCATTCGGAGTCAAAGGAGATAACCCGCACACTTCTTCTGAACGATTATCGAGGTTCTTGAACAGATAATCGGCGAATTGTTTCAAGCTGATCTGGGGAGATTTCTTCCTAGCTTTAGTATCCATTCCGGCCATGGCTATATGATAATGATAGGTCAATTCCCATAAAGTGTCGTGGGTTAAGGTTGACCGATCTTTCATCTTATTCAGCTGACTTGTAGTTAGGAAGAACTCTTGATATGGAACATCACCTATAGGCAAACCAGACACCTTCATCATTTCGTGCAGCGGTAACCCGAGCTCCCCGTTCTTAGTGAAGAATGTATTGGTGTCAGGGTTGTAAGTCTCGAACAAACAAAGGAAATGGCCTACACTAATCTGCAGACCAAACATACTGGCACGGATCGGGACTGACAACCCTAACTCTGCCAATTCTCGCCCCCAACGATTCAACACATATCGAGTCATCCTGGTCCACCATTTGTCTCCAAAATAATGAACCCATCCATAGCATCTGAAGTGCTCGTGGGGTAATTTCTTCCTCATTGCAGCTAAACGATTCTTCACGGTGTTCGCTTGTGCAGCCGTCTCATTCTGAGGTATATTATCCTGGCCTAGGATACCTGGATGAAGTCCTCGTACAGAGGCTCTGTCACTAGAACCCGGGGTAGCCTCCTTCCCAATGAAACCACAGTGGATACGCTCGTGGTTTTCGGTCAACCTCCAGAACATTTCACGACCAACGGACAGGTTTCTGAACTTTAAAAGCGAATGCTCTCGAGGAATCCAGGGCAGATATGAGAATGATGACCTGCTTTGATGCAACCACTGTGCAGACCTGCAGGCAATGATCTCCGGATCTTTTACGGAGTCACCAAATAAAAAGTCTGGTTTCCTTATGCACTGGTTCGAGTCTTGGATCTCCGGATCTTTTACGGAGTCACCAAATAAAAAGTCTGGTTTCCTTATGCACTGGTTCGAGTCTTGCTCTGAAATTAAAGTAGTGTCCGTGATTATCCGACGCAGAATACGACAACTACCCCCATTGAATCAATTCTTGGGCTCCTTCGCTGTAATCTGACTTGAATTAGGGAGCTAATTCGATTAATAGGAGCCCCTCATAATAAGAGTGGGTAACGCTACTCTGGCCCGTAACCGCATCAGCAGTAAAGACGGTAGAAGGAAATTAGACTGATAAAGAAAACATACACATAAATTGTGCAAGAATAGTCCTAAAATTTTAGAGAAAGCGGTATATCTTACTCTATAAGATATAGTCGCTATCTCATAACAGGTGTGACGATTTTCCATCTACCACATGTATAAAGGAGATATGCGTTACTATGTACGGGCATTATAACGACATATCGAAACCTTTCAACACACGTGGGATGATATGAAATCGCCCGTGTATGTACTGAAGTGCGTTTTGTCCAAGAAAAACAAGCACTTTTAAGCGTCGATCCCCTCAAAGGAGGATACCGGCTCTTCTCGAAGGTATCTCAAAGGATACAAATGAGGATCTGCATACAAACACAGATATATGCACACGAAATTGACGAAATACAGTATGTAAATTCGTGAGAGGGCAAAAGAAATATACCCCCATGTGAAACGGTAGCGGGACCAGCCTCTTCAGGAGACTGGACAGTCGAACGACCCCGAGGAGTGCGAGATCTTCATGGCGACATGATGAGTACACAAGCTACATTGAAACCCAATGAGAAAGTTAGGGTTTTGATCATAGAATTGTCCAAAATATCACAAAATATGGCTGAAACAGTGCATGAAAAGTTGAAATCAAAGAAAATCAAGACTTCAAAGAAGAGAGGGAGTACAAACCTAGAAGAACTTGTCAAAATCTGAATGGAATCTCCCCCAAACGAAGCTCTACCCAAGTCAGCAACAAAGAGGAGAAGAAATAGCAGAAAACTGACAGAAAATCGCCCAAGAAAATCGCTAGAAATCGCCTCAAACTCGATGTGAAAAGATCAAAAAAACCCTAAGTCCGACTTATATACTGGCTGTCTCGTAGCACGAGACAAAAAACTCTGTCTCGCTGAGCGAGATAGAAAAATCTGTCTCGCTGAATGAGACAGAAAACTCTGTCTCGCACTGCAAGACAGAGAACTCTGTCTCGCTGAGCGAGACAGCAAATCCTTCTGTCTCGCACCATGAGACAACAAACACTGCCTCACAGCATGAGACAGTGGATATTCTCTTAGTCAAAAGCCAAATACGATACAGATGGATACTCCAATAGGTACACGAGTCTAAACTGTTTCCCTACCCTCAACAGGAAGTTTCTGGAGAATATTAATATGAATATTCTTAAGGATAACCTGGTGAGCTCTCAATGGATGTATCAATTCAGTGACAAAAGCTGAACCCACAAGAACAAATACCAGCTTCGATTCAAGGTCTCAACAACGGTGAAGCGATAAACGCGATGCCGGGAGAACATTAGCTATTCTATAAAGAACTGAATAGACTAAAAGCAGAAGAGATCAAGCATTGAAGCCATTTACAAGTCCTTCCACACGATCTACTCAACCAAGCATTGAAGGGATCGTAAGTAAAATCTATCTTATCCAAAGTATCACATGCTCCTTTATAAAAGAATGAGTCTGGAATACTTTGGAGGGGGTATCTGTAGGCATCAAAAAATGCTATAGGTATCCCAAACATAGAGAAGATCACTCAAAAAATCATAAGAATTGATCTCATACTGTATAAAATGTCTCACAAATGAGACAGACTTTGCTGTCTCGCCAGCGAGATAGACTTTGCTGTCTCGCCAGCGAGACAGACTTTGCTGTCTCGCCAGCGAGACAGTGTTGAAATAGTCAAAAACCACCTTGATAACTGCCCTACACGTGTCCATTAACTGCCAAGGGACGTGGGAAACATCGTGGGCGAAAATCACGTGAATAACTGCCAAAATAACGGAGTTTGAGACGTGGGACAGCAGTTACATAAAAACCGCCAGGAATATTCCTTTTCTGAGACAGTATTTACTGTCTCGCGGGCTGAGACAACAAACACTGTCTCGCCCGCCGAGACAGTAAACACTGTCTCACGGCCTGAGACAACAAACACTGTCTCGCCCGCCGAGACAGTAAACACTATATCGCGGCCTTAACGTGTTGTTTTGTTGTGTTTTTGCAGTTACAGGCCCCTGAGACTATAAATACCCCCTTAGGGTCATTTCTGAAGGGGATCGAGCATATTTTCGAGCAAACCAGAGCAGAGAGAGAGCAGACTTGAGTTTGGTATGATTCCTTGAGATTTGAGCTTTGACTTAATCTTAAGAAGAACGATCATCTTACTTTGATAAGATCCTCATTTCAAATTCTTACTTCGATAAACGAAGGAAGAATCATTAAACCCCCTTCACGATCTGTGATTCAGCGGTCCACGAGTCAAAGCGCTCACGGCACAGGCAAAGTCCCACAAAAACAAGAATCGATAGACGATTTTTGTGTTATTTTCCAAGAGAGTTGTAATTTGCTTATTTTTCGTTGTAATTCTCTGTAAACAAATTAAGTTTCAATGGAATCTATAATGAAAACAACTTTCGATGAAAACTTTGGCATTTTGAAAGTTTGGCCTATTCATGTGAATTAAAAGCCAGGTCCCTTTGCTTTTGAACATCCAGCAGCCGGTCTTAATTTCCCTTGGTGTAATCTTTTTGCTTTGGGCCTTCAAAAAGTCAAAAATTTCACTTTGGCTTCTTGAATCATTTCTTCATTTAATCAATGGGTTTTTATTGAGAGATGGGAAGTTGAGATTTATTCTTTATTAACCAACAATTAAAAGATAAAAACAATCATTAGTGGTATATTTATTTATATAAAATAGATAATAAGGGTATAAAATTATAATAAAATTTGATTATCAAATAACCCCACACCTAAACTTTTGCTAGTCCTCTAGCAAAGAAAAAAAATAAAAAGAAAATTCTAACTCATTTTCGCAGGAATCGCGGTTGTATTTAGCGCATACAACAAGCCTTTAAACCCCTAGGTTACCCTAGTGGACGAGTTATAGTCTCGTGAGGGTTTGTAGTGAATATACCTACAAAATTTGGTCAACTTGCCAAGTTAAATAAGTCAGTAAATAACAGATTTTCCTTAATATATTTAGTTATTCTAATTGAAGCTAGTTAATAATCAAGAAAACGTTTTTATATATAACTCCAATGCAAATCCCTTAGAAAATCTTTTTCATTATAGCAATACAAAACCAAGTCAAATCTTAGAATTTTAATTAAAAAGTTTTGAAAAGAACATGCCAACTCTTTGTTTTAAATAACTTTCAAGTCTCTTGATCAAAAATTGTTTTTCAAGACCATATATACAAAACAACAATATATAAAAACAATGGTTAGTGTTATATATATATATATATATATATTGACCATTTAACGAGTTTTGGGCCAATGAATCCCAACCCAATTGGGTTTAGGTCATTAAGTATAGAGATACTCCTTAGGCTTAATTGCTCAGTCAACTTAGGCTTTATAAGATAGAATCACCTTGAATTTAAGAGGTGTTTTTTTTATGCCCATTTTTCGCACTATTCTTTTATAAGGTTAGTTTTTTTAATATATATATGTGTAAGTATATATAGTCTTTAAAAAAAATGTGTAAATCAAGATGACTTGAAAAAAAATATTTTCAACTCTAAGTTAAGCATGCAAAAATTTTATTATTTTTAATTAAAAATCTAAGGTAAGACTTAAGTAAAGTATACTAGTTGAAAAATTATTTCTTAAGAATTTTATTTGGAGTTATCATAAAAGGTGAACTTGAATATGTCACTAACTAAGAATTAGAAAATTTAAAATCTATCAATTTGATCAATTATTACTTAACTCTATTAATTTGGCAAGTGATAATATTTTTATAATTTTTTTAACAAAAAGAAAGAAAAAAGCAACTAAAAAGGTAAAATAAAGAGGAAAATATGTATTTCTCACCCCCACACCTAAATTTTGCATTATCCTTAATGCAAATTCACTGAAGCACAAAGTAAAGCAGATAAAATTGAAGAACTTATAGTTGTTTGGTTGACAATGATGATAAGGATCTGCAATTACTGTTAGTATGAGGATGAAGAAATCAAATAAAAGGAAAATTATAAGTAATTATTTTTATATTTTTTTACTTTTTATTTTTTTATAAGAAAAAGAACTTTTTTTTGGCTAACAAAAAAAAATTATTAACTAAGAAACAAAAGAAAAATTATTTTTTTTACAGATAATGAGGTTCATGAAGAACCAACACCTCTTCCTCTCCGAGCGTAGAAAATTCTAAAAATGGTTTCATACATTGACCATTTATTTTAAAAGTATTACCATTTTTAGGATTTTCTATCTCGACAGCTCCATGTGGAAAAACTTGTTTAACAAAAAATGGACCTGTCCATCTTGATCTCAATTTTCCCGGAAAAAGATACAATTTTGAATTGTACAATAAAACTTTCTGTCCTGGAGAGAAATTTTTTCGCAAAATTGATTTGTCATGAAAAATTTTTGTTTTCTCTTTGTAAATTTTTGAGTTTATGTATGCATCATTCCGAATTTCTTCCAACTCATTTATTTGAAGCAATCTGTTCTTACCTGCCGAGTCTGAGTCAAAATTTAGCTGTTTTATGCCCACATTGCTCGATGTTCCAATTCTACTGGTAGGTGGCAAGCTTTTCCGAATACTAGTCTGTATGGTGACATCCCCAAATTGGCCTTAAAAGTTGTTCTATACGCCCACAGAGCATCACATAATTTTACAGACCAATCTTTTCTGTTATGGTTAACTGTTTTTTCTAAGATTTGTTTGATCTGCCTGTTTGTGACCTCTACTTGTCCACTGGTTTGGGGGTGATAAGGAGTTGACAATTTGTGTGTGATTGAATATTTTCTCATCAGAGCCTCGAAAGAGTGGTTACAGAAATGTGTACCGTTGTCACTGATGATCGCTCGTGGTACTCCAAACCGGGCAAAAATGTTCTCTTTCAAAAATTTGACAACAACCTTGTTGTCATTAGTTTTGCAAGCTACCGCCTCAACCCATTTTAACATGTATTCAACGGCTACTAGAATGTAGACATTTCCAAAGGAATTTGGAAATGGTCCCATGAAATCGATACCCCACAGATCAAAAAGTTCAACGGATAAAATAGGTTGTAGGGGCATCATATTTCTTCTAGTGACCTTCCCTAAAAGCTGACAACGGTTACAGGTTTTGCAAAACTCAAATGAATCCTAGAAGAGAGTGGGCCAATACAGCCCAGATTGGAGAACTTTTTCAACTGTTTTTCTCGGGCCAAAGTGGCCCCCACAGGCTTGCTCGTGACAAAAGGATAGAACACTCCTAGTTTCTTCAGTGGGAACACACCTCCTAAAGATCTGATCAGGACAGTATTTGAACAGATATGGATCATCCCAGTAAAAGTATTTTACTTGGGAGAGAAAACGGGATTTATCCTGTTTGGACCAATGAGAAGGGATCTGGTTCATGACTATGTAGTTCACAATGTCAGCAAACCAGGGAACATATTGGATTTCTAGGAGTTGTTCATCTGGAAAATGTTCATTGATTAGAACGGTTGATGTTGGTGCATTTGGGAGTCGAGAGAGGTGATCTGCTACAGGGTTCTCTGTTCCCCTTTTGTCAAGAATTTGAATGTCAAACTCTTGAAGAAGGAGAATCCATCTAATGAGCCGTGCTTTAGCATCTTTTTTGGTCAGAAGATACTTTAGTGCGGCATGATCTGTGAAAACTTTGGTTAAGGAACCGATGAGGTAGGACCTGAATTTTTCTAAGGCAAAGACTACAACTAAAAACTCTTTTTCTATGACAGAGTAGTTTTGCTGGGCATCATTCAGAGTCCTACTGGCGTAGTAGATCACATGCGGTTTTCCATCAAACCGTTGTCCTAAAACAGCTCCAATCGCAGAATCGGATGCATCACACATCAGTTCAAAGGGTAATGTCCAGTCCGGTGCATGAATGATAGGAGCTGTGGTTAGCTCCTTTTTTAGGTATTCGAAAGCTTTGAGGCAGTCGGGAGAGAAGACAAATGATGTATCCTTGGCTAAGAGATTGGTCAAGGGTCTAGCAATTTTGCTGAAATCCTTGATGAAACGTCGGTAAAAAGATTGGTCAAGGGTCTAGCAATTTTGCTGAAATCCTTGATGAAACGTCGGTAAAAACCAGCATGACCAGGAAATGATCTGATATCTTTGACTGTTTTGGGAGGAGGGAGATTAGAAATGAGATCTACCTTAGCTTTGTCCACCTCAATTCCCCTATTAGAAACTACATGTCCTAAGACAATGCCTTGTTTGACCATAAAATGACATTTCTCCCAATTGAGAGTCAGATTTTTCTCCCTACACCGTTCTAGAACCAGTTTAAGATGATGCAAACATTGGGAAAATGTGTCACCAAAAATGGAAAAGTCATCCATGAAAATTTCGAGAAATCGCTCTACCATATCGGAAAAAAATACTGATCATGCAACGTTGGAATGTGGTTGGTGCATTGTACAGGGCCAAAAGGCATGCGTCGGTATGCGAATGTTCCATACGGGCAAGTGAAGGTGGTTTTCTCCTGATCTTCGGGAGCGATAGGGATTTGATTGTAACCTGAATATCCATCCAGGAAACAATAGAACTCGTGTCCTGCTAAACGCTCTAACATTTGGTCAATGAAAGGAAGAGGGAAGTGATCTTTCTGAGTGGCTAAGTTGAGCTTTCGGTAGTCAATACAGACTCGCCATCCGGTTTGGATCTGAGTGGGAATCAACTCATTAGCCTAATTTTGGATCACGGTGATCCCAGATTTCTTTGGAACAACTTGGACTGGACTCACCCATGAACTATCAGAAATGGGATAAATGATCCCATGATCAAGACATTTCAGAATGTCTTTCCTAACGGCTTCTTTCATCACTGGGTTTAACCTACGTTGAGCATCTCTAGTAGGTTTGGCGTCATCTATCAAATGGATTCAGTGTTGAACAATGGTTGGACTAATCCCTTTGATATCAGCCATGGTCCATCCAATGGCTTCCCTATTCTCTCTTAAAACAGCTAAGAGAGCTTCCTTTTGACCGGTAGTCAACTCAGAAGAAATGATAACTGGTAAAGACTCGTTCTCCCCTAAGTAGGCATACTCTAGATTTTCGGGTAGAGGTTTGAGCTCTAACTTAGGGGGTTCCTCCACAGATGGGCGAAGCTGGACTCGGGGTTCTATCTCTAAAGGTTCTCGTTGCCAGCCAACAGCAAAAACATGATTGACCAGCGGTTCTATCTCAAGTTCGTCATCAGAAAGCTCCTCAATCATTAAATCAGATGCATTTGAATCAGACTCACACTCTCCCTCTTGTTGTTCACTGGATATTCCTTGAATGAAATTCACTTCCATGGGTTCATCAGATGGATCACTAGGCTGTCTCCCTAAGTTGAAGATATTGAGGTCAACAGTCATATTCCCAAAAGATAGTTTCATCTGACCGGTTCTACAGTTTATCAAAGCATTTGAGGTGGCTAAGAACGGTCTTCCTAGAATGACGGGGATTTGACTTTTAAGATTGGAAACGGGCTGCGTTTCCAAGACAATAAAATCAACAGGGAAAATGAACTCTCCAACTTTGATCAGAACATCCTCTACCTCTCCTTTGGGGATTTTTACAGATCTATCAGCTAACTGTAGAGTGCATCTTGTCGGTTTAAGGTCTCCTACACCTAGCTATTGATAGACTGAATATGGAAGGAGGTTGACGCTGGCTCCCAAGTCTAGAAGTGCCTTATCAATGTGAGTGTTACCTATGACGCATGGAATTATGGGACAACCAGGGTCCTTGTATTTCAACGACATGGGTTTTGAAAAAATTTCACTGAGGTTGGCAGCTAAGAAGACTTTCTTGGGGACGTTGGTGGTTCTCTTCTTAGTGCATAAGTCCTTCAAGAACTTTGCATAAGAGGGAATTTGTTCGATTGCATCTAGGAGAGGGATGTTGATCTTGACCTGTTTAAACGTTTCTAGGATTTTCTCAACCTGCGGGGAGTTTTTCCTAGGTTTGAGTCTATCTGGAAAGGGGGCAACGGGCCTATACCTATCTAGATCAGGCTCAATCTTAAGTTCAGCATTTTGGTCATCGAAAGGAATTGCTTCATCGGAAGGAGTGTTTTGAATGGGAGAAGGGGTTTGATCCGGTGGCATTCTAACCTGATTGTCTATTTGTTTTCCTGATCGCAGTGTGTGTATTGCATTCACATGAGCTGGATGGTTGGAACTGGATCCAGTGTCTTTAGGATTTGTAACAGGTTGACTTGGAAATTTTCCTTTTTCTCTCTCACTCATGGCAGCGGCTAGTTGCCCAAGTTAGGTTTCTAACCGGGCTATGATTTGTGTGTTCGAGTTGAGCACTTGGCCAGTGGTTTGCATGAATGAATTTAGAGCGGTGGATGATTGGGTCAACATGTTGGTAGTTTGTGTAGAAGCTTTGATCATAGCTTCTAAACCCTTTTCTAAGACACTCAAACGTTTGTCATGATCGGAATTTGAAGGATTTGTAGGATGGTGAGGATGAGGATGTTGGTTTGGAAAAGGTGGGTTAGAAAAATTGTTCGGTGCATTAAACGGGACAGTGTTTCCCCTCGGGAATTGCAGGTTTGACGCGGGAATGAAGTTTTGATTTCCGGGAGAGTTTCCTTGGTTCCAAGCAAAGTTAGGATGATTTCTCCAACCTGGATTGTAGGTTGGAGAGAATGGATCATTTCTAGGGCGCTGGAATGCAGCGTTCATCTGTTCTAAAGCATGGTTGTTTCCTAGAAGAGGACATTCCTCTGAAACGTGGGTAGGAGACTGACAGTTATGACATCCCGGGGCAGAAATGTGATTGATTTGAGCCGGAGCTCGTTCCTTAACTTCTAAGGCTTCTAACCTCCACATAATTATCGCCATTTTTGCTTCAGAAGCAATGTTTGACTCCAGGGAAAGACCACTAGACTTAGACTGGGGAACAGATGAAACCCTGTCATCACAGTGTTCCCACCGCATTGTTTTCTCGGATAAACTCTCTAAAAATTTCCAAGCTTCATTTGTGTTTTTTCTCATAAAATCTCCCTGACACATCGATTCTAAAGATGTTTTTGAAGAATAGTCCAATCCTTCATATATGATTTGGCACAATCGCCATTTTTTTAGACCGTGAGGAGGACATTGGATTAAAAGATCTTTAAATCGGTCGAAATATTTCCAGAATGGCTCTCCCGGGACAATTTTGAAATTCTGAATGCTGTTCCTAAGCTTTACCGTTTTGTGAATAGGGAAAAATTTCTTGAGAAAAACGGTGACAAATTCCTCCCAAGTTGTGATGGAATTTGTCGGTAAGCTGTACAACCATTTTTTAGCTTTGTCCATAAGGGCAAATGGAATAAATCTAAGCTTAATTGCATCTTCAGTTAATTCCCTCATTTTAATCATAATACATACTTCCTCAAATTCCGAGATAAATATATATGCATCTTCTGTTTCATTACCTAGGAATTTGGGAAGCATGTTTATGAAATGCGGTCTAAGCTCGAAATTTGCTCCATTTACTTCGGGGAGTCTTATGCAAGATGGAATTGCATTTCTGGTGGGGTAACACATATTCTGAAGAACTGGTTGATTTGTTATTTCTTGGATTGGTTCAACACGGATTAAGCGATGAAAATTATCCCGAACCCAAATTTGCATATACCAAAACAATTTTTTTTTTAAAGGAAAGAAAGAAAATTAGTTTTTTTAAGGAAAGAAAGAAAATTAGTTTTTTTTTCTTTTAAGGAAAGAAAGAAAATTAGTTTTTTTTTATATGAAAAGATAAAGAAAAAGAAAAATCCTAACTAAAACAAATCAAGGCAATCACTTTTCAATCAACTCTAACTCTAGGGTTTAGCCTAACTCCACTAGACCAGCTCCTAACAAAAAATTCCTACAGTGAAAAGATTAAAGTTTTACCCAGGTAGTTAGCCAGGTAAGGATAGTACTAGAGGGTGATCAAAGATCAATTAAGTACCTCTTTCCTTGCGGAGCGCTTTACGTAACCCCTAAACCTTGCCTTAGACACCAACTATTCTGAGAAAACTTAAACCGGTTCACGTAAGGATTTCTTGTTCCTTATTAAGCTCGAATCCTTAGGGGCCAACGTCTAATGAGGTTTAGAAGGCTAGGGTTTGTGAAGTGAGGAATTAGTGATTTGTGGGCTAAGGAAATGGTGATGAAATCCCTTACCTTATCTTGATTAGGGTTTTGCCCTTAAGAATGTTTTAAGTGTGTGCCAAATCAAGTGCAACAATCACTTTGGTGAATTCCTACACTATATGAAATACAACCCTAGAAATTAAAAGCGACTAAAAAGGATGATAAAAAGAAAATCTTTATATTTTTTTAATTATGGTCAACAACAATCAAATGTGAGAAGATGATTCATGTTTGAATTTATTATATTGTTAGTTAATGTCCAAGTGAAAGATGAATTTTATTATGGTCAACAAAAATAAAATCTTTTTTTTAAAATCCTAATTGTCTCTAATTGTGAAGATTGCTAAAGAGGGTGGAATTGAAAACTAGAAGGAAGACTTACCCGAAAGCAATGCTCCAAATTCTTGATCTTCAATCCAAGATTTTTAAGCTCCAAGCGGTTCCTTCACAAGAAAAACACATAAGTTAAAGAACCAAATTAATAAAATCCTATTTTAGCACCTTCCCCGGCAACGACACCAAAAACTTGGTGCGGCATAATTATGTACCAAAATTGCAAGTGCACAATTTATCAAGTTATAGTATAAAAAATATCGATCCCACGAGAAAGGTGATTTTAAGAGATTATTAGAAATGGTTCTTATGTTTTGTGCATGACAAATAGGAATAAAGAATAAGTGTGATTGTGTTAAGATGAAGGATTCAAAAGAGGTAAGAAATCTAGAATATAATCCACTAACCAATTTCAATTACAAAATATAAACTATTCTCTTTTTATCATATTTCAACTTAGATTTATTAAGCATAGATTATCAAACCATTTAAGGAAAGTGTAACCTATCAAATTATCATCTAAGTTAAAATTACTATTCATGATAAGAACAACAACATGATAATAATCCTAGAATTCATAAGCATAACCTATCAAACCATTTAAGATAAGCATAGATTATCAAATTCTTCTTCTACCGATTAGTTCTCTAGTTGATTATCCTAAACATGAACATTTTAAGTACAAGAGAATAATTCATACAATATAAAGGAAATTAGACTAGTTTCATATAATTCTAAACTTCCTACAAGAATTAAATTCTTATCTTTAAGAAATAAAAACAAGAAAAGGAACTAATTACAAAATAAAAAGAAAAGAAAAATCCAAACTATGAACAAGAAACAAATCTAATTACAAAGAAAATAAAAATCTAAACTACAAAATAAATTGCAGAAATTAAATGAAAGAAAAATAAATCTACTCTACAAATTAAAGTACAAAAAGAAATAAAAAGATAAGAAAATAAATCTACACTACAAGCATGAATTTAAATCTAACTAATAAGCAATAATAAAGAAATTACTAAAAAGAAATAAAAGAGAAAAGAAATGCAAACCTTCAAATTGCTCTTCATCTCATCCTCATCATTCAACAAAGAGGAGAAAGAACAAATTTAAAGAGGAAAAAAAATTATTTTTATTAATTACAACTGAAGTTATAATTTTTGGAAGGCCTTCTCAATTAAGAGTAGCCCTCCTCTCTAAAAGGAGTTACAAAACTTTTCACATCTCTAACCCCTCACTCTCTACCCCTATTTATAGTAATCTTCAATGAATATGAGCCATTGGATTTGTCTTGAGCCCCAAGCAACAATCTCCACCTTTGAATTTTCTTTTTGTTCTTCTCTAGCCCAAATAGGAGGCCCATATGATTTATTTGATTTTCAACATTAAAATCTGCAGCCCAGTTCATTGATTGAAGAAAATTAAAACTGCAGAATCCGGCCCATTCTTCATTTGTTTTCAACTCCACCTCAAGTCCGGTCATGATTCTTTTGATTTTGAAAATCAAAGTTGAAGAGCTACAGCAAAGTCCAGTCCAATGCTTTTGATTTTCGGCCCAAAGATGAAAGCAAGTCATAGCAGTCCAATGCTTTTGATTTTCAGCCCAAAGATGTGATTATCAAATAACTCCAAGTCCGGCCCATGCACACATTATTTCTCACAAATCAATTCTGCAGCCCACAATGAATTCGGTCCATCAAGTCTAATGAAATTTGCAGCAATCAAGGTACATTGGCATTTTGAAAGTTTGGCCTATTCATGTGAATTAAAAGCCAGGTCCCTTTGCTTTTGAACATCCAGCAGCCGGTCTTAATTTCCCTTGGTGTAATATTTTTGCTTTGGGCCTTCAAAAAGTCGAAAATTTCACTTTGGCTTCTTGAATCATTTCTTCATTTAATCAATGGGTTTTTATTGAGAGATGGGAAGTTGAGATTTATTCTTTATTAACCTACAATTAAAAGATAAAAATAATTATTAGTGGTATATTTATTTATATAAAATAGATAATGAGGGTATAAAATTATAATAAAATGTGATTATCAACTTCTCATGATCGAATTTTAAACATTCATGCTTGCTTTGTAAATCAATAAAATTTTTATGCAATTTGTTATAGGCATGCAATAATTTTTCACTAGCACAGGCGAGTTCATCAAAAGATAAATCATATTCGGATTCAGACTCGCTTACCACACTAGGGTTATCCCCTAGTGGACGTGTGCATGATGCTCCACTATTACTTAAAGTCGATTCCGCCATGACACGTCGAATCTCCTCCAAGTCACCTTGATGTGCTTCAAAAAGTTTCCATATTGTGTAAGCACTATCAAAATGAGCAAGTTCGTTAGAAATACATGGTTCAAAAGCATTAAGCATGAATTCTAACACTAACTTGTTTATTGTAAACATCTTTGGATTTCTCCAACGTGGGCACAGTATAAGCATTGTCAATAACTTCCCATAAATTAATATTTTTAGATTTAACAAATATTTTAAATCTAAAGCACCATTGAGCATAAGAGAAGTTTCTATATTTTGGAGCAACACTCGGATCATAGTCTAAACAAGATGCTTCATTCATATTCATAATTTATAAAAATATGCAAGCAAGATACAATAATCAAAAATTAGATTAGCACAAAAAGATAACTTGGATCTTTAACTCAAGGCGATTAGACCTTAAATCAAAGAGCACCAAGCTCTGATACCAATTGTTGGACCCTAATGCCACTAGGAAAGAACCCTAAATTGGGGGTGAATAGGGTTTATGCTAATCTAATCCGATTTAATACAAATTAAAACTTATTAACAAATATATTCTTGTAAGATAGATATACAACTAATTATGAGCAAGAATATGCAGAAAGAACAAAGGGATATATCCTAACAATAAGATATATGCAAGGATATACAAAACACTCAAGGGTAAACAAACTAAACTAGATAGAGCAATATACAAAGGCGATATAAAATATGAACATAAAAAAAAGTGCGCCAATGCAATCACAAACAAACAATATGTTCACGAGGTTCGGTTCCCACGACCTACGTCCCCGCTCCTCACCTCGAGGAGATCTCCACTATCACACCGGGTTTTCTACGCTTACCCGAAAAACGTTTACACCTCATAATATGATTTTCTAGCTAACCAAAAACTCTACACACTCGGTTATCAAGCCAACCGACAACTCTCATAAATCCTTACAAAGTACATACACAAGCTACAACCTCAAGTGTTGGTCCTCACGTATCGACTCCCTCAAGTGCTCGGAATTATCACCTGTCACTAGGCCACCGACGCCACTCCTCTCGGTATCGACTCCGTCCTCACCACACACTCCTCTCAGTATACAAGTGTATTACAAATTGAACTTCATAATTTAAGCACACAAATATAAATTTGTTCTCTACAATAGATGAGAACACAATGTAGACTCACACTTAATGTTACTATCTCTCACAACCCCAAATATATTATGAATGCAAATACTAAAAGTTCAAGTGGGTGTGTGTAACAATGAGATTAATCAAATCTAAACTCAATGTAAAACTAGCTTTACTAAGATGATAATCAAACAAATAAATATAAAGCTAGAAAAGAGTTTAGAAAACTTCTCAATAGATGACAAGAGATGGAGGGAGAATAGTTGATTGCTCAAACTCCAATAGATGATCTCCTCAAGCTCTTGTGGAATTGAATTCACAAACTCAAACCCTCAATTGCTTAAAATCTTCTTAAACAAACTTAAACTAAACTTAAACCCCTGTTTAAAACTCTTT
Source organism: Asparagus officinalis (assembly GCF_001876935.1). Taxonomy (NCBI): domain Eukaryota; kingdom Viridiplantae; phylum Streptophyta; class Magnoliopsida; order Asparagales; family Asparagaceae; genus Asparagus; species Asparagus officinalis. Next base: position 53,409,100 of record NC_033798.1, read on the forward strand.
AAACTTGTTTAAAATATTTCTTAAGTACCCTTAGAGGTATGAGGGCATAGGGTATTTATAGGCTCATGAAACAACCCCAAAAACCAAGAGAAAACAAGCAAAAAGACAAAATCCATTAAATCTAGAAAACTAGCCATTATAGGCTGAAAATCTCTATTAAGTCGACTTGGGGAGAGATTAAGTCGACTTATAGAGAGCCGTTGGAACAGTAACGATAGTTCTGGAATTTTGCGTATCTGAATTTGTAAAATCAATTAAAAATAATAAAGCAATTCTAAAAATCATGAAATTTTGAGGGAAGGTTCTAGATATGTAGATAAACATTTTAGAGAAATAATTTCTAAAATATCACTTCCCAGTTGAGAGAAATAAATGTTTGAACACAGATATACAATTTCTGAAAAAAACTGCTAAAAACTCGGTTTTGTAAATTCAATTAAAAATAACAAAACTCCAAAATTAGTAAAACTTGGTAAAATGTTTATATGTATGAGTATAAACATGTAAACGAAGAAATTTTTTAAATCACATTTCCCAATTGTGAAAACGCATCAGTTTTGCAAAAACATGCACAAACATGTGCATGAACATGAGCTTATTATAAACTTGATTTTGTAAATTCAAATAAACATAACAACTTAATTCCAAAATTGATAAAACTTTAAGAAACATTTATAAACATGAAATTGAATATGTTAGAAAAATGATTTCTCAAATTAAATTTCCCATTGTGAAAACTCATATATTTTGCAAGTGTGTCCAAAACATGAAAAATGTGATATACATAAAATTTGATGTTTTGACATAAACAATGTTTTGAAACCCTATGAAATGATTTTATAGACTTAATGAAATATGTATACAATGATTGTTAAGTCCATAAACCAAAACTTGTGTATATATATAACTATATATATAAAAACCAAATGTGTGTGTGTGTATATATGATTGTGCTTAAAGTACTAACACACATAATATAAAACCTAAACTAAATATACCCAAGCTTGATAGATCATCGATGTAGCTCAACTTGGTACACTTATGGATGAAGCTAGAACTTGGATCTTTAATTTGAATTGTATAGGCTTCACTCCACAATTCCGCCAACCTCCATTTGATATGATCGTGAATGCTCGATTCCATCCATCCTCCAACATGTTGTTTGTCTACAATTGATACAAAAACACAAATACTAGACAAACAATATTAGAAGTAAATTATTTATAAATCATCATCAAAACAAGAAGGCCAACATTATACACTGAGTATAAATACATGTACTATTTTAACATTAAAGGGGTTCACATATGTGATCCTCTAATGCATACATTGCATAATTACAAGAACACAGTTCTTTCTTGACCCCATTCAAGTTCATCAACTAACTTGATCATTGGAGGCACAATGGGGGAACCGATTCCTGCCCTCTCATGAATTTCTATTGGTGCAGATTCCTCAGATACCCAACTCAAGAAACGGATATAAAGTCAGAGAAGAAAGTGGCCCTCTTCAACATTGAACAAACTAATCCTATCTTAGATTTGACTATGTGATCATATAAATCATCAATAGTTTGGCACCCACCGTGGGGTCATCTTTCTTTTTTGAGAAAAGATGTCAGGTTTTGAGCAAGGGTTTGATCAATCCAGGGTTTGATCAATCCAACATTAAAGAACAATATCAAAGCTACGTTACCAGAGCCCAGCTCAAGGAAACTGCTCACAAGCTTTCTCAGTCTATCCAAGAGCAGTTCACCACTTTTACTCGCGAACTCCTTAGTCGGCTCCCGCAGCCACAACAAGACACTTCATTGCCTCCCCGCTCAAAAGACCAACGGTCGGAGGCTTACCCTTCTGGAGCACAACAGGTGCTCCCTCTCTGGACTCCTCATGCTGCTAAGCAGCTGGGGAATTGTGTCAAGTACACATCCATGCTGCCTCGTAGGACGACTCACACTGATGAGCCTCACCGACACCACCACCGTCATCAGGAGACATCTGGCGAGAGTCCCTATCTTAATCATTTTGAGGACCGTCCTAGGGGAGTGACCTCTAAGACTCTCCACTATCATCGTGCCTCTCCTACCCCTTCAATTACCTTAGGGGCCTCTGGCTATGACCGAGTGTATCGACTGGTTGTCGACACCATTGGGGGTAATACCCCTCTCTCTGATGACATCATGAATATCCCATGTGAGAAATTCAAGATACCTCACATGGAGAAGTATAAAGGCGAGGGAGACCCCTCTGAGCATTGTCAGGTTTTGAGCAAGGGTTTGATCAATCCAGGGTTTGATCAATCCAACATTAAAGAACAATATCAAAGCTACGTTACCAGAGCCCAGCTCAAGGAAACTGCTCACAAGCTTTCTCAGTCTATCCAAGAGCAGTTCACCACTTTTACTCGCGAACTCCTTAGTCGGCTCCCGCAGCCACAACAAGACACTTCATTGCCTCCCCGCTCAAAAGACCAACGGTCGGAGGCTTACCCTTCTGGAGCACAACAGGTGCTCCCTCTCTGGACTCCTCATGCTGCTAAGCAGCTGGGGAATTGTGTCAAGTACACATCCATGCTGCCTCGTAGGACGACTCACACTGATGAGCCTCACCGACACCACCACCGTCATCAGGAGACATCTGGCGAGAGTCCCTATCTTAATCATTTTGAGGACCGTCCTAGGGGAGTGACCTCTAAGACTCTCCACTATCATCGTGCCTCTCCTACCCCTTCAATTACCTTAGGGGCCTCTGGCTATGACCGAGTGTATCGACTGGTTGTCGACACCATTGGGGGTAATACCCCTCTCTCTGATGACATCATGAATATCCCATGTGAGAAATTCAAGATACCTCACATGGAGAAGTATAAAGGCGAGGGAGACCCCTCTGAGCATGTTTAGAATTACTATGATGTGATGAGCATGCTCCAAGCTTCGGAAGTGGCCATTTGTCGATGCTTTCCAATCACTCTTTTAGGGAGTGCCAAGCTCTGGTGGAATGTTCTAGAGAAGAAAATCTATCTGCAACTTCCAACAACTCAGTCAAAAATTTATCCATCACTTCCTGGCTGACACCAAACAAAAGTTGCCCCCTCATGTGTTGATTCAAATGAGGCAGGGGCCCGAAGAGAGCCTTCGAACCTACTTCAAGAGGTTCCAAACAAAAATGTTGGAGGTCAATAATCCAGGGAGTGCAGTTGCCATGCCGCACTCGTTACCGGCCTACAAAACAATGAGTTGGACGACTCGCTTGCCAAAAAGCCAGTTGCTAATTATGAGCAGTTAATGACCAAAGCCCATGGGTATATTGACATGGAAAAC
>NC_033798.1:53412428-53413062 GCF_001876935.1 Asparagus officinalis
AGCCTATAAGGCATTGGCTAGGGTTGCAAAGACTTCCACAACCATGACTTTACCCTCTCCAGCAATACCGATCATCTTACCGACTATGACAGCAATACCGGTGGTGGCACCAATGCCCGAGCTGACCAAAAACTCCCCTGTAATGTAGGAGTGGCCGAGAGACCTCCCGATGGTCGACCCTCGTTCCAATCAGTCCAATAGGAGGGACCGACAGAGGGACCATGCACCAAAGGAAAACCTCACCATCTTCAGTACCTCTCTCACCAATGCTCTCACTATAGTTCAAAAGAAGAGACACCTCAAGGAGCTAGCCTCTAAAATGAGGTCGAATCCACATAACCGAGACACCGACAATTCTGCCAGTATCATCAGGATCATGGTCACCTTACTAATGACTGCTGTATCCTCAAGATGGATATTGAGGACTTAAAAGAGAGAGGATACTGGAAGAATCTTGCCTCTCAGCGGGATCGCAGGGAAGCCGACCCGCCCAGAATAGACAAGAGACCCTATTCGCGGTCACATCATCCTCATCCGCAGCAAGACAGTTAACCCCCAGAGCCTAGTCACAAGGGGGTCATCAACATAATTAGTGGTAGTCCTACTTTTGGAGGGTCGTCCAACAATGCTCGGA
>NC_033798.1:53413072-53428245 GCF_001876935.1 Asparagus officinalis
TCTCTCTGAACTTCCTTTGGTCCCTAAACCCTCTCCTCCTATTTCCATTCACTCTGATTCTAGATCTACCATAGAGCTTTGTAGGCTGTCTAAAAATCACAACAGATAGCTGATCCCCATCAAACACCGATGACGGAAGTTACAATCTGATGACTTCTATAAGGCTACAATTTGAGGACTTTCACATAGATCGCTGAAGGTTACAAGCTGACGACCTTCACGACAACGGATGAAAGCTCTAATTCAACAGCCTTCACAATCAACATCGGGAGTTACAATCTGATGACTCTCAAATTTTTAAGGAGCTAAGACGAAGGTTACAAGGTGTCGATCTTTGCAACGTTCTAGCAAAAGAGACTACAAATTGACGGTCTCTTCATATTAAAACGCAGATATCTCTCAAACCGTAAGAAATTTGGCGAAATGGAGGAAGCGAACCGAAGCCTTTGGCTAGGTTCGGATGGTTCCGTCTCGTCGAGATAGCCGATTTTCATATATAATTCGTCCAATTCTGACTTACGGTTTGAACGTTATGACCTGTTCTTCGCAGCAAGTTATGTTCTGAAGTCCGTCTGTAAGACTGGACTTCGTCAGAACATTGGACTTAGCCTGAAGCTCACCAAGCCCGCCTAAGATTCGCCTCTACATTACAGAGTCAAAACACACAGGTCGAACCAGCATTATAACCTCAAAACCCAGAGGTTATCCTCGTGATATAACATCAAAACGTAGAGTTACGGCCCAACTGTGCGTTTTCAGCCTAAAACAGGCCCAACTCTGCGTTTTCAGCCTAAAACGCAGAGTTCATCTCTAAAATAGCACGACCTGTGCGTTCTCAGCCTAAAACAGGCCCAACTCTGCGTTTTTAGCCTAAAATAGGCCCAACTCTGCGTTTTCAGCCTAAAGCGCAGAGTTCATCTCTAAAACAGCACGGCCTGTGCGTTTCAACTCCTAACGAGCGCCCAACTCTGCGTCTCATCTCCATGACACAGAGTTAAGGTTCGAAACGCAAGCGGCCTGTGCGTTCCAACTCCTAGCGATCGCCCAACTCTGCGTCTCATCTCTAAGATGTAGAGTTAAGATCCAGAACGCCAATTTAGGCGTTTGACTCGTTCAAACACGAACTGAACAGTTCCAGGAACTGTTTTTCCCCACGATTTGAGGGATTTCCGCCCTACTTAGGAGCGGATTAAGGGGGCAGTTACCATCCTTAATCCCCTATAAATATGAGAAACTCAATTGAGTTAAGGGATCGGATTTTGCCTCATCAACAGAGGGAGATTCGGTCAAGAGCAAGCTTGGTAGCAAAGAAGAGCCTTCATCCTTCGGCTGGGATTTTGGAGATCGACAATAGGAGCTTCTCCATCCTTGGCTTATAACCGACTTTCGGTTAAATCAACTATTCCATAGAGTTTCAAACTCGTTCAGAGTTATCAACTCGATCAGAGTTCAAAACTTGCTCTGCAAGTTCTTCTAAAACTCGCTCTGAGTTATCAACTCGTTAAGAGTTATTTTCAAACTTGCCACGCAAGTTCTCCACAACGTCAAATTGTGAGGAGAAAGTCACGTTCTAGTAAATCAAGACGTGCGGATCATCAACGGAGAGCAAACTCGATGCGAGCATTCAAGGGAGACACTCCATCGCTACCGTGAAGAACCCAGATTTAAACAAAGGGGAGAATCAAATTCATTCTCCTCTCTTTTGTAATCGGAATCCAAATTATAATTGATTTTGAGAGGAATACAAGTCGATTTTTCTTTCATTGTCTTTTTACTGCAAATTTTCTAACAAACAAAAGATGGCGACTCTGCTGGGGACTAGCTTCTATGACGAAGAAGTGCTGGCGTAATCCGATGTTCATCTCACTGGAACGACCGTTGAAACTCTGATTATCGAGTTTGATCAAGCCAAGTACGAGGAGGCCCTCTCCTCCGGATCCCTTAGCCCCAAGGCTATGCGCAAGATCCACAAAGTTTCCGAGGAGACTAAAGCTCCAGTTGTAGCCAACTCATCTAAAGACTATCTCCCATGAGTACGAGGAGGCCCTCTCCTCCGGATCCCTTAGCCCCAAGGCTATGCGCAAGATCCACAAAGTTTCCGAGGAGACTAAAGCTCCAGTTGTAGCCAACTCATCTAAAGACTATCTCCCATGGGGGTTGCACTGTTCATACAGTCCCCTCTCTAAAGGAGAAGACTCAACTTTGGCACAACGCCAAAAAAGCCGATCCTCCAATCAATGCGAATTTCGCGTTTGTGAGCCTCAACATGAGCTCTGCATAAGCCAAGCCAAACGCAACCCTCAGGTGTGCGTTTCCCAGATAGAACACAGCCTTCAGAGGCGCGTTCTAACATCAAAACGCAGACCTCAAAACTGCGTTGATCTGGCTAAACGCAACTCTCAAGAGTGCGTCCCAGAACCAAAACGCAACTCTCAGGCGTGCGTTCCAACATTTAAACGCAGACATCAAACCTGCGTTGATCTGGCTGAACGCAACTCTCAAGAGTGCATCCCAGAACCAAAACGCAACTCTCAGGAGTGCGTTTCACAAACTGAACGCAACTCTCAGGAGTGCGTTTCAGAATCTGAACGCAGATCACAGGACTGCGTTTCACTAGCAAAACGCAGACTTTGGTCTTGCGTTAATCAAGCTAAACACGACCCTCGTGTTCCTTCTTTGGAACACGATGTGATTCGTCGTGTTCAAAATGATCAACATGGATTTAAAATTCATGTTTACCAAGAACCAGTCCCATCCTTTAACGGACAGGGGGTTCCATCTCTACCCTCACGCTCTGTGAGAGGTGCCAAGGAGACTAAAGCTCCAAAGGTTGCTCCTATGCCAAAGGAAACCCTCTCCTTTAGTCGCCGAGATTACTCGAGCAGCCCTACCTCTAAAGGAGTGGGCTCAGTTTATGCCAAACGCAGCCCTCAGTGGTGCGTTGTGCAATCAAAACGCAGCCTTCAAAACTGCGTTGATTTGGCAGAACGCAACTCTCAGGAGTGCGTTTCAGAACCAAAACGCAACTCTCAGGAGTGCGTTCAAGATCCAAAACGCAGACTTACAAACTGCGTTAACCAACAAAAACGCAACCGGCAAAGGTGCGTTTCATCAACAAAACGCAGACTTCGGTCTAGCGTTAGTAAAACAGAACACGACCCTCGTGTTTCTTCTTCAGAACACGATGCGATTCGTCGTGTTCAAAAAGATCAACGTGGACTCAAGATCCATGTTCACCAGGAGCCAGTCTCATCCTTTAATGGACAGGGGGTTCCATCTCTACCCTCACGCTCTGTGAGAGGTTCATCCCAAGTCTCTGACTTGCGGGAATTGCTGTCGATGTTCAACCGACCGACGAATGTCGTTTTGCTCAATAATCGACGACATCCTCACAGGAAGAAGACTTTAGAGGATGAATACCTTGGAGTCAATTCTAACATGGTTGGTAGAGGGAGATCATCAACCCTTAGTTCTGACGAGTCAGAGACAGATCGTTCTCCAAGCGTCAGAGAAATCACTAACGAGTTTGAAGGAGTCTACCAACGCACTCGGACGCGAACAAGAGCCATTCCCCCTGTCAACTATCGGAGTTTAGCCAGAGGAGCTAATTCCGATGATGAACACTCAGCCATTGCGAAGTTCCAATCATCAAGCTCTTTCATTGGGCATGAGAGCTTCGCCCACATGACAGGACATTCTGAAGATCTTTCAAAGAGGGTTGATGAGCAGGAGGCCATGCTCAAATCTCAACAGGAGGCCATTAATGAACTCATGGCCATGTTGACTCAAATCGTCGTATATAAGGCCAAATCTCAGGAGACAGATTCGCCGCTTAGGCAAGAATCTTCCCGGAGAGGAAAAATGTCTTCATCCCGACCTCACACAAGCAAAGGGAAGGGAAAAGTGGTTGATGATGCGGCTTCTGACCAAGAAGCCCACAGCCTAGAATCTTCCTCTGATGAAGGAAGAGAGACTGAGAACGAGCAGAATTTTCAGTCTGCCAAAATGGAAGAATTGGAAGCCCGCCTTAAAGCCATTGCTAACAGAAGCGAGCTCCAAGATGAGGGAGTTATCAGGCCCTATCCTGCCGAATGGGATGCAGCCCCTTATCCTCCAAAGTTTGAGGTCCCGACGCTACAAACTTTTGACGGCACGGGATCACCGAACCAACATATTTATCATTTCAAGTCACAGACTGGAAATGTAATATCAAACGATGCCATACTGGCTCGATTGTTCATTGGCACCCTCAAGGGAATTGCCTTTGAATGGTTCAGGAAACTGCCCGTGGGATGTATCCAAAAGTGGACAGATCTAGAGAGACTCTTCCTATCAAGATTCTTTGAAGAGGATACAGAAGTCTCCATTCATACCCTTCTCACTACTAAGCAGAAGAAGAGGGAGTCCGTCAAAGCCTTCCTCAGAAGGTTTCGAACCATGGCTCTCCGGTGTTCCTCAGGTATGACACAGTCTACCTTAGTAGAGACCCGTCGACACAACTTGCAAACCGACCTCCTAGCCCGAATAGGAGTTGCCGAATGCCGTTCTTAGAGACAACTAATCTCTTAAGGTGAGCAGGCTCAAAAAATCATTGCCATGATCAAAGCTGAAGAACAAAGTAGGCAGGATCAGCCCGAGCAATCAGACCAAGCCCATTCTTCTCCTGAGCAACCGGACCAGACTCACTCTTCCCAGTCAGAAGGGAAAGATACTACGGCCACTGAAGTCAATCCTCTTCAGTAGGATGGCGGGTCCAACAACTATCACGTTAACAGTTACCTCTGATAGTCAAACTCGTTAGATAATGGCTCACTAGGCGATGTGCTATGTCTACTCTTTTTTCCCCATGCACTTATTCAAGACTGGGGGTTGGTTTATTTGTAGTCCATTGGATTATGAATAATAAATTTTCTGAGTGGTCATGATCAATAAAATACCTCTGTCAACCATAAAATCTACAACAAAACTATCATGTTAACAGTTACCTCTGATAGTCCATCAACTTGCCAATCTTCTTTAATAGGATGGCAGGTCCATAAAACTATCACGTTAACAGTTACCTCTGATAGTCAACCTCATCAGATAATGGCCTACCTGGTGATGTGACTCTATTCTGACTTCATGGATAGTGCCTCACTAGGTGATGTGCATTGTCTACCTCTTTTTATTCCCCTGCTAAGTCTTAATCAAGACTGGGGGTTGATTACTTAGAATCCACTGGATTAAGAGTAACGAATCTTTCACATCGTCGAGTTAACATTATACTTCTGACGATCATAATCCCCACAGAGTATGCATTCAGTTTGCATCACTCCCAATTTGTTACGTTAACAATACACCTCTGACAATCAACTTATCAATCCTTATCAATAGGATGATAAGTCCCCAAAATTGCTTAAATCGCAATCTTCCCTAGCAAGACACTAAGTCTTCAAAATACTATCGCTTCTGATAATAAAATCACCTAGCAAGTCTCCCCAGCGAGACGCTAATCCCCAAAATCTTGTGCAAGTCACAAGTACATTCCGAAATCTTGTCACGTTAACAATACACCTCTGACAACCCACTTATCAATACTCGTCAATAGGATGATAAGTCCCCAAAGTTACTCCAATCGCAACATAAATCTTGTCACGTTAACAATACACCTCTGACAACCCACTTATCAATCCTCGTCAATAGGATGATAAGTCCCCAAAGTTGCTCCAATCGCAACACAAATCTTGTCACGTTAACAATACACCTCTGACAACCCACTTATCAATCCTCGTCAATAGGATGATAAGTCCCCAAAGTTGCTCCAATCGCAACACAAATCTTGTCACGTTAACAATACACCTCTGACAAATTCACTTATCAATCCTCGTCAATAGGATGATAAGTCTACAAAGTTGCTCTGATCGAAACACAAATCCTATCACGTTAACACTACACCTCTGACAAAATCAACTTATCGACTCTCGTCAATAGAACGATAAGTCCTCAAAATTGCCCGATCGCAAAGTCTTCTTGTCACGTTAATATCACACCTCTGACAAAATCCACTTATCGACTCTCTTCAATGGAGCGATAGGTCCACAAACCCGTCAAGTTAACACCACACCTCTGACGACCAAATCAACTTTTTGACTCTCTTCAATAGAGCGATAGGTTCATAAAATACTGTTAGGTTAACATAACACCTCTAACAGTCAACCCCCCTATTGAACTTGTTAATCCTTTTTTCAACAAGAATAGCAAGTTTTCATTATAAAATCCCCAGCGGATTAAAGATTTTCTGGAATTATCCTAGTGATAATAAATTTTTTTTTTTGAATTTCACTTTAGGGGAAAATTCATGCCAAATTAATACTATACCTCTGGCACTTCCAACTTTCTTTCGGTGTTTCAAGCCACACAGGAAGAAACGACACCAAAAATCCATGCCTTCACGCATGGGGACTTTATCTCGATCCCTAATTAGAGATAAGTCTGCATCTAACACATGCTGCCGGGTAGCCTATTCCCGTAATAATGGCAAAACCTACGTACAGTTAGTCTTTCGTCGTGAAAAGAACATCAAAATCCATGCCTCACATGCATGGGGGATTTTATCTCGATTCCTAATTAGAGATAAGCCTACGCCTAACACGCGTTGCCGGTTAGTCTTTTCCCGTGAAAATGACAAAGTCTATGTATTCAAAATCATAGCATCAAGTCTAAGAGGGTTCATTCTCTTAGCACAACGTTACATGTGGAACGGACTTAGACAATCCACATGCTAGCCCGACTCAAACGGTAGTCGGTTAGGCTTATCAAATCCGTTGACGACTGAGGGTTTGCCAAAAATCCTATTCATGTTTGCAGGTTTAGCAGCTTGATGGACGTGAGCCGAGATTTGAAACATATGGGCTAAAGATAAGTCTCAAAGACTTAGTCAAAAATGCATGAAAGCCACCTCCGCATCTCAAGTCGAAACGTCAAGGTCAGACCCGCGTTGCAAACACCGAAATGCCGAGGTCACACCCGTGTTCCAAATTCAAAATGCAAGGGATCCTACGGGTCAAATCCTTTCAACCAAGGTGCCTTCGAAGCGAGTGTAAAGAACAACTCCTTTATGGCAAAGACTCTACAGCTCCAAGATCAGAGTTGAGATCCAAAGTATTCCGAAAATTCGTCCTAGTCAACCGCGAACTTTCAAAAACTTTGAAGGGGGTTCTGTAGGCTGTCTAAAAATCACAACAGATAACTGATCCCCATCAAACATCGACGACGGAAGTTACAATCTGACGACTTCCATAAGGCTACAATTTGAGGACTTTCACGTAGATCGCTGAAGGTTACAATCTGACGACCTTCACGACAACGGATGAAAGCTCTAATTCAACAGCCTTCACAATCAACATCGGGAGTTACAATCTGATGACTCTCATATTTTTAAGGAGCCAAGACGAAGGTTACAAGGTGTCGATCTTTGCAACGGTCTAGCAAAAGAGACTACAAATTGACGGTCTCTTCATATTAAAACGCAGATATCTCTCAAACCGTAAGGAATTTGGCGAAATGGAGGAATCAAACTGAAGCCTTTGGCTAGGTTCGGATGGCTCCGTCTCATCGAGATAGCCAATTTTCATATATAATTCGTCCAATTCTGACTTACGGTTTGAAAGTTATGACCTGTTCTTCACAGCAAGTTATGTTCTGAAGTCCATCTGCAAGACCGGACATCGTCAGAACATTGGACTTAGCCTGAAGCTCGCCAAGCCCGCCTAAGGTTCACCTCTGTATTATAGAGTCAAAACGCACAGGTCGAACCAGCGTTATAACCTCAAAACGCAGAGGTTATCCTCGTGATATAACATCAAAACACAGAGTTACGGCCCAACTGTGCGTTTTCAGCCTAAAACAGGCCCAACTCTGCGTTTTCAGCCTAAAACACAGAGTTTATCTCTAAAACAGCATGACCTGTGCGTTATCAGCCTAAAACAGGTCCAACTCTGCGTTTTCAGCCTAAAACGCAGAGTTCATCTCTAAAACAGCACGGCCTGTGCGTTTCAACTCCCAACGAGCGCCCAACTCTGCGTCTCATCTCCACGACATAGAGTTAAGGTCCAAAACGCAAGCGGCCTGTGCGTTCCAACTCCCAGCAAGCGCCCAACTCTGCGTCTCATCTCTAAGATGCAGAGTTAAGGTCCAGAACGCCAATTTAGGCGTTTGACTCGTTCAAACACGAACTGAACAGTTCCAGGAACTGTTTTTCCCCATGATTTGAGGGATTTCTGCCCCACTTAGGAGCGGATTAAGGGGGCAGTTACCACCCTTAATCCCCTATAAATATGAGAAACTCAATTGAGTTAAGGGATCATATTTTGTCTCATCAACGGAGGGAGATTCGGTCAAGAGCAAGCTTGGTAGCAAAGAAGAGCCTTCATCCTTCGGCTGGGATTTTGGAGATCGATAATAGGAGCTTCTCCATCCTTGGCTTATAACCGACTTTCGGTTAAATCAACTCTTCCATAGAGTTTCAAACTCGTTCAGAGTTATCAACTCGATAAGAGTTCAAAACTTGCTCTGCAAGTTCTTCTAAAACTCGCTTTGAGTTATCAACTCGTTAAGAGTTATTTTCAAACTTGCCACGCAAGTTCTCCACAACGTCAAATCGTGAGGAGAAAATCACGTTCTAGTAAATCAAGACGTGGGGATCGTCAACGGAGAGAAAACTCGACGCGAGCATTCGAGGGAGACACTCCATCGCCACCGTGAAGAACCCAGATTTAAACAAAGGGGAGAATCAAATTCATTCTCCTCTTTTTTGTAATCGGAATCTAAATTGTAATTGATTTTGAGAGGAATACAAGTCGATTTTTCTTTCATTGTCTTTTTACTGCAAATTTTCTAACAAACAAAAGATGGCGACTCTGCTGGGGACTAGCTTCTCTGACGAAGAAGTGGTGGCGCAATCCGATGTTCATCTCACTGGAACGACCGTTGAAACTCTGATTATCGAGTTTGATCAAGTCAAGTATGAGGAGGCCCTCTCCTCTGGATCCCTTAGCCCCAAGGCTATGCTCAAGATCCACAAAGTTTCCGAGGAGACTAAAGCTCCAGTTGTAGCCAACTCATCTAAAGACTATCTCCCATGGGGGTTGCACTGTTCATAGAGTCCCCTCTCTAAAGGAGAAGGCTCGACTTCGGCACAACGCCAAAAAAGCCGATCCTCCAATCAACGCGAACTCCACGTTTGTGAGCCTCAACATGAGCTCTGCATAAGCCAAGCTAAACGCAACCCTCAGGTGTGCGTTTCCCAGATAGAACACAGCCTTCAGAGGCGCGTTCTAACATCAAAACGTAGACCTCAAAACTGCGTTGATCTGGCTGAACAAAACTCTCAAGAGTGCGTCCCAGAACCAAAACGCAACTCTCAGGAGTGCGTTCCAACATTTAAACACAGACATCAAACCTGCGTTGATCTGGCTGAACGCAACTCTCAAGAGTGCATCCCAGAACCAAAACGCAACTCTCAGAAGTGCGTTTCACAAACTGAACGCAACTCTTAGGAGTGCGTTTCAGAATCCGAACGCAAATCGCAGGACTGCATTTCACTAGCAAAACGCAGACTTTGGTCTTGCGTTAATCAAGCTAAACACGACCCTCGTGTTCCTTCTTTGGAACACGATGTGATTCGTCGTGTTCAAAATGATAAACATGGATTTAAAATTCATGTTTGCCAAGAACCAGTCCCATCCTTTAACAGACATGGGGTTCCATCTTTACCCTCACGCTCCGTGAGAGGTTCATCCCAAGTCTCTGACTTGCAGGAATTGCTCTCGATGTTCAACCGACCGACGAATGTCGTTTTGCTTAATAATCAACGACATCCTTACAGGAAGAAGACTTTAGAGGATGAATACCTTGGAGTCACTTCTAACATGGTTGGTAGAGGGAGATCATCAACCCTTAGTTCTAACGAGTCAGAGACAGATCGTTCTCCAAGCGTCAGAGAAATCACTAACGAGTTTGAAGGAGTCTACCAACGCACTCGGACGCGAACATGAGCCATTCCCCCTGTCAACTATCGGAGTTTATCCAGAGGAACTAATTCCGATGACGAACACTCAGCCATTACGGAGTCCCAATCATCAAGCTCTTTCGTTGGGCATGAGAGCTTCGCCCACATGGCAGGACATTCTGAAGATCTTTCAAAGAGGGTTGATGAGCAGGAGGCCATGCTCAAATCTCAACAGGAGGCCATCAATGAACTCATGGCCATGTTGACTCAAATCGTCGCAGACAAGGCCAAATCTCAGGAGACAGATTCGCCGCTTAGGCAAGAATCTTCCCAGAGAGGAAAAGCATCTTCATCCCGACCTCACACAAGCAAAGGGAAGGGAAAAGTGGTTGATGATGCGGCTTCTGACCAAGAAGCCCACAGCCTGGAATCTTCCTCTGATGAAGGAAGAGAGACTGAGAACGAGCAGAATCTTCAGTCTATCTTCCCAGAGAGGAAAATCGTCTTCATCCCGACCTCACACAAGCAAAGGGAAGGGAAAAGTGGTTGATGATGCGGCTTCTGACCAAGAAGCCCACAACCTGGAATCTTCCTCTGATGAAGGAAAAGAGACTGAGAACGAGTAGAATCTTCAGTCTGCCAAAATGGAAGAATTGGAAGCCCGCCTTAAAGCCATTGCTAACAGAAGCGAGCTCCAAGATGATGGAGTTATCAGGCCCTATCCTGCCGAATGGAATGCAGCCCCTTATCCTTCAAAGTTTGAGGTCCCGACGCTATAAACTTTTGATGGCACGGGATCACCGAACCAACATATTTATCATTTCAAGTCACAGACTGGGAATATAATATCAAACGATACCATACTGGCTCGATTGTTTATTGGCACCCTCAAGGGAGTTACCTTTGAATGGTTCAGGAAACTTCCCGTGGGATGTATCCAAAAGTGGAAAGATCTAGAGAGACTCTTCCTGTCAATCATCCCCTTCTCGCCACTAAGCAGAAGAAGAGGGAGTCCGTCAAAGCCTTCGTCAAAAGGTTCCGAACCATGGCTCTCCGGTGTTCGTCAGGTATGACATAGTCTACCTTAGTAGGGACCTGTCGACAGAACTTGCAAACCGACCTCCTAGCCCGAATAGGAGTTGCAGAATGCCGTTCTTGGAGACAACTAATCTCTCAAGGCGAGCAGGCTCAAAAAATCATTGCCAAGATCAAAGCTGAAGAACAAAGTAGGCAGGATCAGCCCGAGCAATCAGACCAAGCCCATTCTTCTCCTGAGCAACCGGACCAGGCTCACTCTTCCCAGTCAGAAGGGAAAGATACTACAGCCACTGAAGTCAATCCTCTTCAGTAGGATGGCGGGTCCAACAACTATCACGTTAACAGTTACCTCTGATAGTCAAACTCATCAAATAATGGCCTACCTGGTGATGTGACTCTACTCCGACTTCATGGATAGTACCCCATTATGAATAATAAATTTTCTGAGTGGTCATGTTCAATAAAATACCTCTGTCAACCACAAAATCTACCATAAAACTATCATGTTAACAGTTACCTCTGATAGTCTATCAACTTGCCAATCTTCTTTAATAAGATGGCAGGTCCATAAAACTATCACGTTAACAGTTACCTCTGATAGTCAAACTCATCAGATAATGGCCTACCTGATGATGTGACTCTATTCCGACTTTATGGATAGTGCCTCACTAGGTGATGTGCCTTGTCTACCTCTTTTTATTCCCCTGCTAAGTCTTAATTAAGACTGGGGTTGATTACTTGGAATCCACTGGATTAAGAGTAACGAATCTTTCACATCGTCGAGTTATCATTATACTTCTGACGATCATAATCCCCACAGAGTATGCATTCAGTTTGCATCACTCCTAATTTGTCACGTTAACAATACACCTCTGACAATCAACTTATCAATCCTTGTCAATAGGATGATAAGTCCTCAATATTGCTTAAATCGCAATCTTCCCTAGCAAGACACTAAGTCTTCAAAATACTATCACTTCTGATGATAAACTCACCTATAGCAAGTCTCCCCAGCGAGACGCTAATCCCCAAAATCTTGTGCAAGTCACAAGTACATTCCAAAATCTTGTCACAATAACAATACACCTCTGACAACCCACTTATCAATCCTCGTCAATAGGATGATAAGTCCCTAAAGTTGCTCCAATCGCAACACAAATCTTGTCACGTTAATAATATACCTCTGACAACCCACTTATCAATCCTCGTCAATAGGATGATAAGTCCCCAAAGTTGCTCCAATCGCAACACAAATCTTGTCACGTTAACAATACACCTCTGACAAATTCACTTATCAATCCTCGTCAATAGGATGATAAGTCCCCAAAGTTGCTCCAATCACAACACAAATATTGTCACGTTAACAATACACCTTTGACAAATTCACTTATCAATCCTCATCAATAGAATGATAAGTCTACAAAGTTGCTCTGATCGCAACACAAATCCTGTCACGTTAACACTACACCTCTGACAAAATCAACTTATCGACTCTCGTCAATAGAGCGATAAGTCCTCAAAATTGCCCGATCGCAAATTCTTCTTGTCACGTTAATATCACACCTCTGACAAAATTCACTTATTAACTCTCTTCAATGGAGCGATAGGTCCACAAACCCGTCAAGTTAACACCACACCTCTGACGTCCAAATCAACTTATCAACTCTCTTCAATAGAGCGATAGGTCCATAAAATACTGTTAGGTTAACATAACACCTCTAACAGTCAACCCCCCTAATGAACTTGTTAATCTTTTTTTTAACAAGAATAGCAAGTTTTCATTATAAAATCCCCAGCAGATTAAAGATTTTCTAGAATTATCCTAGTGATAATAAAGAAAATTTTTGAATTTCACTTTAGGTGAAAATTCATGCCAAGTTAATACTATACCGCTGGCACTTCTAACTTTCTTTCAAAGTTTCAAGCCACACAGGAAGAAACGACACCAAAAAATCCATGCCTTCACGCATGGGGGACTTTATCTCGATCCCTAATTAGAGATAAGTCTACGCCTAACACGCGTTGCCGGTTAGTCTTTTACCGTGAAAAGGACATCAAAATCCATGCCTCACATGCTAGCCCGACTCAAACGGTAGTCGGTAAAGGCTTATCAAATCCGTTGACGACTGAGGGTTTGCCAAAAATCCTATTCATGTTTGCAGGTTTAGCAGCTTGATGGACGTGAGCCGAGACTTGAAACATATGGGCTAAAGATAAGTCTCAAAGACTTAGTCAAAAATGCATGAAAGCCACCTCCGCATCTCAAGTCGAAACGTCAAGGTCAGACCCGCGTTGCAAACACCAAAACGCCGAGGTCACACCCGTGTTCCAAATTCAAAATGCAAGGGATCCTACGGGTCAAATCCTTTCAACCAAGGTGCCTTCGAAGCGAGTGTAAAGAACAAATTGACGGGTTTGTGGACCTATCGCACTAGCAAAAGAGACTACAAATTGACGGTCTCTTCATATTAAAACGCAGATATCTCTCAAACCGTAAGAAATTTGGAAAAATGGAGGAAGCGAACCAAAGCCTTTGGCTAGGTTCGGATGGCTCAGTCTCGTCGAGATAGCCGATTTTCATATATAATTCATCCAATTCCGACTTACGGTTTGAAAGTTATGACCTGTTCTTCGCAGCAAGTTATGTTCTGAAGTCCGTCTGCAAGACCAGACTTCGTTAGAACATTGGACTTAGCCTGAAGCTCGCCAAGCCCGCCTAAGGTTCGCCTCTGCATTATAGAGTCAAAACGCACAGGTCGAACCAGCGTTATAACCTCAAAACACAGAGGTTATCCTCGTGATATAACATCAAAACGCAGAGTTACGGCCCAACTGTGTGTTTTCAGCCTAAAACAGGTCCAACTCTGCGTTTTCAGCCTAAAACACGGAGTTCATCTCTAAAACAGCACGACCTATGCATTCTTAGCCTAAAACAGGCCCAACTCTGCGTTTTCAGCCTAAAATAGGCCCAACTCTGCGTTTTCAGCCTAAAACGCAGAGTTCATCTCTAAAACAGCACGGCCTGTGCGTTTCAACTCCCAACGAGCGCCCAACTCTGTGTCTCATCTCCATGATGCAGAGTTAAGGTCCGAAACGCAAGCGGTCTGTGCGTTCCAACTCCCAGCGAGCGCCCAACTCTGTGTCTCATCTTTAAGACGTAGAGTTAAGGTCCAGAACGCCAATTTAGGCGTTTGACTCGTTCAAACACGAACTGAACAGTTCTAGGAACTATTTTTCCCCATGATTTGAGGGATTTCCGTCCCACTTAGGAGCAGATTAAGGGGGCAGTTACCACCCTTGATCCCCTATAAATATGAGAAACTCAATTGAGTTAAGGGATCGGATTTTGTCTCATCAACAGAGGGAGATTCGGTCAAGAGCAAGCTTGGTAGCAAAGAAGAGCCTTCATCCTTCAGCTGGGATTTTGGAGATCGACAATAGGAGCTTCTCCATCCTTGGCTTATAACCGACTTTCGGTTAAATCAACTCTTCCATAGAGTTTCAAACTCGTTCAGAGTTATCAACTCGATCAGAGTTCAAAACTTGCTCTGCAAGTTCTTCTAAAACTCGCTCTGAGTTATCAACTCATTAAGAGTTATTTTCAAACTTGCCATGCAAGTTCTCCACAACGTCAAATCATGAGGAGAAAATCATGTTCTAGTAAATCAAGACGTGCGGATCGTCAACGGAGAGCAAACTCGACGCGAGCATTCGAGGGAGGCACTCCATCGCCACCGTGAAGAACCCAGATTTAAACAAAGGGGAGAATCAAATTCATTCTCCTCTCTTTTGTAATCAGAATCCAAATTGTAATTGATTTTGAGAGGAATACAAGTCGATTTTTCTTTCATTGTCTTTTTACTGCAAAATTTCTAACAAACAGCCGACAAACAAGGTATGGAGACACCTCATGATGACCCTATCATCATATCCGGAGTAATTGATGGCTATCAGGTGAAGTAGATCATGGTCGACACAGGGATCTCGGTGGACATCCTGTATGTCAGCGCCTTCAATCAGATGGGCAGAGACAAATCCCGTTTGCTCCCTTGTAAAGGACCCCTCGTCGGATTTACCGGACATTCTCTCCCGCTAGAAAGTATGATCACCCTCCCCCTATAGATGAAATTTCTTATCGTGGTGGTTG
>NC_033798.1:53428256-53438256 GCF_001876935.1 Asparagus officinalis
ATATCGTGGGTTTTGTATGTAAGTCCCTAGTCTGCCACTTTTGTGTACCCCAGTCCTTTGTGACTGACAACGGTACGCAATTTGATAGCAGAGGTTTTCGCAGCTTTTGCGAGGAATACAACATTCACCTCAAGTTCTCCTCTATCGCCCATCCTAAATCCAACGGACTTGCAGAAGCTGCTAGCCAATACATCCTTCAAGCATTAAAGAAGAAGGTGGATGTGATAGTAGGGAATTGGGTTGAAGAGCTACCTAGTATCCTCTGGTCATACCGCACGACCCACAAGAACTTAACTGGGGAGACTCCGTTTAAGCTAGCATATGGCGTCGAGGTAGTCACTTCCGTCGAAGTAGGCATGCCGACCATTCGACTACAACACTTCAACGAGGATATGAACTCAGAAGGACTTCGGATCGGCCTTGACCTCCTTGACGAGATCCAAGAGAAAGCGCTCCGGACCCAAATCACCAATTAGCAGCGAATCGCCCACTACTATAACACCAGAATTCGACCAAGGAGATTCAATGCTGGTGACCTCATCCTCCACAAAGCCGCTTTCAATAGGGATACCCGACGAGGCAAGCTAGCTCTCATCTGGGAAGGTCCTTACACAGTCCTATGAGAGGTGCAGGCCGGCACCTATCGACTAAGGGCCCCAAACAGGAGAGCTTTACAACATCAATAGAACATCGAGCATTTGAGACGATATTTTTAATAACTCTATAAATTTTGTTTAGTTGTAATGAAATTCTTATTGAAACTAACTCAAATGCAGTCTCACACCCCTGTAGTGCTCAATCTAATGCATGAATTAAAAGCCCATGGTGCCTTTTCAGGAATAAACCCAAGGCACTAACCATATGGTCGAATTTTACAGTTGCCTATCAACCATTATGAGGATATTTGAAGACCCAGGTGTTCACGTAAGACCTAGGCACCCAACCTCAGGGTTTTTATTTCACCATTTTGCCCCTAGGGTGGCCCGCTGCACACTACAAGAAATATGGTATTTAACGACCAAAATTAGTAAATG
This sequence comes from Asparagus officinalis, assembly GCF_001876935.1. Classification (NCBI taxonomy): domain Eukaryota; kingdom Viridiplantae; phylum Streptophyta; class Magnoliopsida; order Asparagales; family Asparagaceae; genus Asparagus; species Asparagus officinalis. The sequence goes on from NC_033798.1 coordinate 53,429,291, forward strand.
GACCAGTTGGCCATTATTAATGTGCATATAATAACGACAAGTTTTTAAAACCTTCATCGAGTGATTACAAATATTATAGAAATGATGTGAGATGAGATAACGGTTTTCTAATCCCTTCATTAATTTAATCCTAATACCGTTGTTATTGGGTCTCCTTAAAGACGAAGGGGTCCATTACCTTCATTAATCATAAGTCCTAATCATAACAGGAGTATTAATCAAAATTAATATAAATAACCCGAAACTCAAATCACCCTCTAACTACAACTATATATATTAAACTAAACCCTAGATTAATAATTAACTTTACTGTTCATCTCCTTCTTCAATTACTCACCGACCACCGTCCCTGCCCTAGCCGCCCCTACCATCGCCTCTTCTCCAGCGCTGCTCAATCACCAACCACCACCCCTCGCCACCAGTGACGAACTGCGTCACTTAGGGAGAGATCCAGTTGTAAACTCTCGTCACCCTAACATCAGTGATCGTCGGCCGTCATCCGACCAACCTCGTCGCCCGACCAACCTCGTCGCCCGACCAACCTCGTCGCCCCGTCGTCGGCCAAGCATTGCCACGTCACCGCTCTAGCCCTGTCGTCGCCTCAAGATCGACGATAAACACCAATAGCTGTTTCATTGTTTGATATATTTGCACTCAAGTCCCCTATAGTTTATCCTACTTTGCACTTTTGCATAAAATACCCTATAGTTTTGTTTGGATCTCAATTATAGAACAAATAATCTAAGAAAGAGACGACATGTCTTATACTCCCTATAGTTTTTTATTGCCACACAAACCCATTTTAAAGGTGTTTAATGTACAAATTGAAATTCAAATGTGGTTCGTGCAGAATTACGCTATTTTTTAGGGCGGTTTCTATGAAAAAACCTTACCTTATCTACAATTTGTCACTCGAGCTTCATATCCTGCCGTGACAATCACAAATGTTGCCTTCTTGATGAAAAATTAAAGATGAAACATGTAAATGGAACCCTCATGTTAATATGATGTAGTAATAGTAATGTTCCTCACGCTCTATCTAGTGTGTGCTGCGAACTCTTAAACTCTAGAAGCACTAGGAATGTCATTCCATGTCAAGATGGATAATCAGATATTGAATCATTTTGGTTGTTCCATTTTTTTACCTCTCAGAAAATAATCCCATCATCCTCAACAATCTATTTTGGATATAATCTTTGTTGTTGAACTTTTCTCTTCAGGATCTATCTGACGCACAATGGAGAAACTTTCACGGAAACATACCTGTATTAGGTGTTGTTTTTGGAATTTTTGTGAATGTGGCAAATACCCTCAGAAGTCAATATCACTTGAAAAGGAGAGGGATGTCAATTATATGGATTTTGTTATCTTTGAGTTATTTAGCATATCTACATGGAGCCTGGTATGCTTCTTATGTCAATTATATGGATTTTGTTATCTTTGAGTTATTTAGCATATCTACATGGAGCCTGGTATGCTTCTTGATCACCTAAAACCTTTAGCATATCTACATGGAGCCTGGTATGCTTCTTGATCACCTAAAACCTTTCATGATTTGTCAAATATCATGGTCTCATACATTTTTTTAAATTGCAGTATTATCTTTCTGCCTTCAATTGCTACATTGAACTTCATCCTAGCCAAGGTTGATTTGCTTAACAGTATTTTCTCTTATGCTTCCAGTGATACTCTGTTGATACTGTTAGATGACTATCTGTATTGTGTTCTTTCTTTATTTCAAAACTCAGTTCAATTAATTATAATAATTATTCCCTAATTATTTCTAATTTTCCCTAATTGTTTCTTAATTAATTCTTAATTTCCTCCCTAACCCTAATCCTCTTATATAAATATTTCTTTCTCTCTCTCTCTCTCTCTCTCTCTCTCTCTCTCTCTCTCTCTCTCTCTCTCTCTCTCTCTCTCTTTCTCACACATGTTTGATTGTTCACCCTAATTGAAAAAATAATAAGATTTTATTTTTGCATTCTTTTGTAGTTGCTTTTAATTCTTAAGGTTGTATTGCAAATAGTTAGTAGGAATTCACCAAAGTTATTTGTGTATTTTGATTTGAGCACTCAATCGAAAATGTTCTTAAGGGTAAAAACCTCCTTATCAAGATTAGGTGAGGGGTTTCCTTAGCCTACACATCTCTAATTCCTCACTACATAAACCTAACCCTTATAAAACTTATTAGACGTTGGCCCCCAAGGACTTAGGCTCATTAAGGGACAAGAAATCTTTATATGAACTTGTTTAAGTTTACATGAATCCTAGTGTCAAATGTAATTGTTAGGGGTTGCGTAAAGCGCTTCGCAAGGAAAGAGGACTTAATTGGTTTTTGACCTCCCTCTATTAAACTTTAACCTTTCTCATGTATCTTTGACATCTTTTAGTATTCCTTATGAAAAAAAGAAGAAAAACCAGCCAAATTTTTTTTTTCTACTTAACTTTTATTTTTCCTAGATCCTTTTTTGTAATTTTTTTAGATACACAAGTAAAAAATTTAAAAAGAATTTTTTTAGTGTATGTGAGTTTGGGTTAGGGACAATACCAATCATTTAATCCGTGTTGAACCTAATTTTTAGACTAAAGAAATGACAAATCTAAATGCACCAATTCTTCTAGAGTTGTGTTACCCAACTAGGATGGCAATATATTATTGTATGAAGCTTCCTAATGTTAATAGAGCTAGTTTTAAGCTTAGATCTAACTTCATAGATATACTTCTGAAATTATTGGAAAATGAATATAACGATGAATATATTTTTATATCCGAATTTGTGGAAGTTTGTCTTATAATTAAGATTAAAGAGTTATTTGAGGATGTAATTAAGCCTAAATTATCCACAGGCCATTGGCCTCGTAGGCAAGATCCCTATTTCCTCGTTTATTATTACGTACACTTTTTAGATTTGTTAATTGTGCATAAGATTCCCATTCTAGATTAGTTTATTACAATTCTTATATTTGTCGTGCGAATTTATATTTTTTTAACTGTTATTTATTAGAATTTTGGATCAGTTAATAATTATCTGCATGGATTTGATGAATAATATTAAATAAATTATAATTATCTAATAAATAGTATTTTTAGAATAATCATAATAAATTTAAAAATTTATTTTAATAGCAAGATTATTTTAAAATAATTATAATATTTTTTAGAATTTATTTTGTGAAAGGAAATCATTTTAGAATGATAAATATTTTTAAAAGAAATTATTTTGGGAAAATAGACTATTTTGAATTAATGATATTTTTAAAAGAAATTATTTTGGGAAAATAGACTATTTTGAATTAATGAGAATTTATCTTGTAAAAATATTATTTTTGAATTTATTGAATTAATGAGAATTTATCTTGTAAAAATATTATTTTTGAATTTATGAATTTATTATTTTAAAAGATAATTTTTAGAATAATTATTGTGAGAGACAATTTGACAGGAATTTATTTTGCAAAAGAATTATTTATTTTAAATTAATTTAGTTTATGAATAAGTGATGGATGGTTGTTGACCACGATTTTTTATGTGCAAAACATCCACTGATTCCATGATTCTTATTTTAATTACATGATATACCATGTTTTAGTTACATAGAATTAGCTGCATTTATTATTTCCTTCTTATGATTGAGAACCATTAGTAGTTCATGACTTAGTGGCATTGCGTGTCATGAACAAGACTTAGTGATATATGTGAGTGCGTTGACTAAATTAGGAGGTGAACTAGAACTCTATTATAGGTCGTGTTTGTTGACTTAGAAAAACAAGAGATGTTGGGATTGGAAAGTCTTGGTTCGCATGATCGGATGTGGTTGTTGATTTATCTTCTAGACTCGCACCAGTGACCTTTTTCATCCTGGGGTTGGTTTGTTGGACCAAGTGGCCTGTTTCGTTACTTTGGTCAATGACCTGTTTCGTTACCTGAGCTTTGCCTGAGTTCGGACCAGGTTAAGATCGGATTACATGTAGTCCTTTTACCGACTGTTTCCTGGGATTAGATGCACGTAGGGGTTGTGAACAATCAGTTTTTTGGTAATGCAAACTTTGACCTATTAGAGATGTGGACCAGTGAGCTATTATAGAATGGTTAGTAGCATGACCCATTCCTGGATGATTTGATTGATTATTATAATCTATTAGTGATTTGCATCTAGTGGTTAGAATTACAGTTGCATACTTCTATTTTTATTCTTACTGTCATTGTATTGGTCATTCGACCGTTTCTCTTCTCCCTTGTGGGATCTTAACGTGTGCCGTGCACACTAACGTACACTTGTTTTCTCTGGTGTATGTTAGATTTTGAGGACGGATATGTCCAGTATGGAGATGCCTTGCAGTCGGAGTGTATTCCAGATGGAGCAGAAGAGAAAGCTGGAGCTTAGTCTTTTCTTTCCGTAGTTACTGACGGATATTAGATTATTCATATAGTACTTTCTCTTTTAGTATTTGAGGGATTTAGATATTTTTGCAGTACTTCTGTTTATGCTGCTGGACTATGTATTCTTCATATTTTGTTGGACTATTTTATAATAAGGGCATGTTTGACCCAAACTTTATGTTTCGGATGATATTCCATTTGTGATGTGACTTTTCTATTTTGATTTGTTTATTATATTCTTACTAATTATGATCGGGGACCTGTGACTTTGCATTTTATATTGCTTGACGTTTAGCGTATTAGGTTAAGAAGAAATATTTTTATTTATTCTCCTCAATCTAATACGTCACGAGCTTGTTCGTGTTTTGATTCCCCGGTATTTTGGGAAGCGGGACGTGACAGGTTTTTATGGTGATCCATGCAGATCACAGTCCCGAGTTCCTACCAGTGAGAGTATAATAGATAATTTAGACGCATATCATATTTCATCCGTAAGACTATAGTTAGCCCTTATTCTATCATCTCGATGAATTATGTCTTAGTCCCTACCTTATCACTTTTTGACTTTGGAACTTTTTACTGTTTCTTACATCGTCACTTCCCGACTACACTCTTTTCCTATAACTTCTCTTTTCTCGTACCGGTTATTATTTTATGTGTTATTATTTTTACACTATATTTTCTTTGATTTGACTCGTGTGATGTTTGATTGTATTGATTTTTGTATTATTTATTATATTATTTTATCTATCACACACAGTGTTATATTATATGCTTTTCATTAAAAACGTACAAGTAACATAGTCTAATGAAAATCATTACTTATACATTTTCAATTGTTCAAATCATGTTCATTAAGTGCTTCACATTGCTCTAGATTTCACATATACATCACGTAGCATATCTGATATTCAGATTATTTTCTTGTGTTTAAATATATTTTCGCATATCTAAATTGTGTATGTGTGCACTTTTTCTATCATACCATCTATTATTTACTTATGTTTTAGATTATTATATATTTTTCGTATTTTTTAGTGATATACATTAATAAGTTTATGATTTTAATATTCTATATATGCATTACATTCTTATTCTTTATTTTTTAACTCACAACATTTTCAGTACATAGTTATCTTATCAGTCAGTATGTCTTGTTAGGATATTTTAGTATGTTCACATTGGTTTCATTATTTCTAAGAACAATGTATTTCTATTTTAATATTCAAGCAATTATTCATATTATTAAGTTTAGAGTCAAGTTACTAATTATAAAGTTATTTTGTTACATTAGTTATTATTTTTTTATAACTAATATAAAAATAATTCAAAATAGGGTTTGTGGGTATGCATGGTATTTACTCATGGGTTATTAATAGTATATTTGCATATTTGTTGTTGTTTCTTCATTTTTTATATGTATTATCTTGTCATATCGGCAATATTCGATGTATACGCATATTATTTTTTTAGTGTTTATTTTATAGTGTTTTTAGATTTTTATGTCTTTTTGTGTTATTATTTGTTGTTTATTCTCTATTCATGATTTTTGTTTACTTGTGTTATGTTTTACTTTTTTATTCTTTTATACTTACTATTCTCTTTTTCATTATAATGTATTCACGTAGATTATTATATTTACGATGTATAAATTTTTATTGATTTATAGTCATTCATCATTTCTAGTACCAACCGTGTTTAGTCTTGTTCTATTTCATGTATTATCAGTGTTTATGTTCACATGTTTATTAATCATTCATTGTATATTTATCTACAATATATCGGTGTTTTTATTATATGAATTTATGACTTCTTAAGTTTCCATTTGTTTATAAATCTATTTTATCTTTTATAGTTCATGTTTTATGTATTATACATCTTTATTTATGTATATTTATGCTGATTGTAATTATGTGATTTTGACTACTATGCTATATATTGCTACATCTTAAATATATTATTATTATTATTATTATTATTATTATTATTGTTATATCTTGTTATATTTATTATTTTACCTTATGAATATTACTAATATGTATGATTTATTATATTATTTGTGGAATACATATATAATTATGTCCTTTTTGTGTTTTATATAATATGCCTATTTTGAATCGCTTGTTTACTCTTACGTCTATTTTTATCATATAATATTTTATGACTATTTCCATCATAATTTATCTTGTTAGCATGATTAGTACTATGAGTATTCAGACTTTTTATATGCTTATTATTATGTATATGTTTTCATTTTAACGCTTATTATACATGATGATTATATTTGCTATATACATCATATGTTTCTGAATCTTGTTTACCTATTTTGCTTTAATATCTTTTGTTTTTATGCTTTGATTCTATTTGTGTTTCTTTGAATCTGTCTATGATTTTGCATTATTTACTTGTGCTATATAACTGTTTGTATGCTAAAAATTATTGTGTATTGTTTCATCCTACTATTGATTATCACTATGATTTACCTCTGCTTGTTTGTCTATATGTATTGTGTGTTTTTATCTATATTTATTTATTTTACTTAATGTTATTTTCAATTGTTATTATGTACGTTTTGTATACCTTATTATAATTCTTATTGTCCTTCTGCCTGATTTGTTCTACGTTCTTGTCTTATACCTTATGCTTTTTAGTAATATTGCATGCTACATTTGTTTATGACTCTTTGAATATTGATATTTATTTATATGTATATCTGTATTTTATACTTTTAGTGTTTATTATCATCATGTTCTATCTTTACTGTTATTATATCTATGCTTCCTTACGTGCGTTTATGTTTTTGACAGTTTTATACATATGTTGCTATAATACTATCTCTGAACCTTTTTAACATAATTGAAATTTTTTATTTTTTTCGGAATTTGTGCCTTATATGTCTTATTTAGTTGAAAGTAATTTACTGATTGCATACATGTGTTTTGTTTGTAATTATACTTTTGTATATCTTGAATGTCTATTCTACTAAATGATTATATGATATTCTATTGTGATTTAATTTTGTCTATTATATTTGTCTAAACTATATGTATGTTTGATTCTTTGCTATTTTGTTTTGCTTACATACTCTTCAAATGTTTCTTTTGCTTTTGCTTGTATATGATTCATTTGTTATTTGTATTATGTTTTTATGTTTTTGTGTTTTATCATATTTATCATCTGCTTACGTATAAGTAATTTATATTTTGTTGAGATCTTTTTATCTTTTATCTTCTTTATGCTCTTCTTTTAATTATTTATATGTTGAGTTGATATACTTTATCATATATTCTAGTAATTGATAATTGTTTGAATTATGTATTTATATCAAATTTTGTATGCTATATATTTGTTTTATTTTGCCAATTCAGTGTTATTGATTATATTTTAACACTGTGATGTATTGTCTTATGATACTATATCAAAAACATCATATATATATATATATAGATATATATATTATATTTTTCTATGATTGTATATTTACTGTTGACTTCCTTGCTATTATGCTATGTTTGACTGATACTTATATTTTGCCTATGCCTAGATGTTTGGGTTATTTTATAATTTGATACGTATTAACTATTTTATTTACAATATACATGCTTCTTTATACCTGTGCAATCTCTTCCAAATATATGTTCACTCTCTTCATGTTTTACTTACCTCATTCTTATTATTTATACTCATTATATTACCTCAATGATACCTTTTGAAAATGATTGATCAAGTATATTTTCTGATTCTGTGTATTTGTATTCATACATACCCTTTTAATTATCTGTACTTCCATTAATTTTAAGTGCATATTATACTTTTGATTAATTATGTGATTTTTTATTATGTTGCGTGTGATTTATCTATGTTAAGATTATATTTTATTTATACGCTATGATTAATACATGTGTATATTTATTAACTTTTGATGAATTAGTTTAACAATTAATATTGGTTCCGTTTTGTTGTGATTAATTTTGTGTGTAGAGTATGCTTTGTAGTATTGTATTTGACTAACTTTGTTATTTGTATGCTAAATCTCAGCTGTCACATCTTATATTTTATATCGTTATTGTTTTACATTCTCCTCTGCTTATGGATATCGTTCCATATATGTCCTTGAGTTCTTATTTTAATTCTGAGGATGAAATTTATTTTAAGGGGGTAGAATGTAATGACCATGAATTTTTGATACTAGTTTAAATAACTTTTTAGGTATTTCAATATTAAATTATTATTTTCATAAGAGTATTTATATTTTCTTGAATTTTTAGAATTTTCTATGATTTAAAAATCTAATTTTATATTTATTTAATAATTTTGGTAATTATAAATTAACTTGTTGCAGTGAAAACTTTTAAAAATATATGTTTTATCATTGTTTTTGTTATTATAAATATTTTTATTAATTATAATAATTATTCCCTAATCATTTCTAATTTTCCCTAATTGTTTCTTAATTAATTCTTAATTTTCTCGCTAACCCTAATCATCCTATATAAATATTTCTTCTCTCTCTCTCTCTCTCTCTCTCTCTCTCTCTCTCTCTCTCTCTCTCTCTCTCTCTCTCTCTTTCTCACCTCTCAAT
>NC_033798.1:53438281-53521781 GCF_001876935.1 Asparagus officinalis
AGCCCCACTTCGCTACCGATCCTCTTGGCCCAGATCCGCTGCCACCATTGCCGTCATCTCCCCTGTAGCAGTGACGTCGCACCCCTCCACCCACTCAGATTCGTCATGCCGCATCAGCAGCAGCGTTGTTGCCTCGTCCACTTACCCTTGGCCTCGTAGGTAATATCCTTATTTTCTCGTTTATTATTTCGTACAATTTTTAGATTTGTTAATTGTACGTAAGATTTCGATTCTAGATTAGTTTATTGCAATTCTTATATTTGTCGTACGAATTTACATTTTTTAACTGTTATTTATTAGAATTTTGGATCTATTAATAATTATCTGTGTGGATTTGATGAATAATATTAAATAAATTGTAATTATGTGATAAATAGTATTTTCAAAATAATTATAATAAATTAAAGAATTTATTTTGATAGCGAGATTATTTAAGAATAATTATAATATTTTTTTTAGAATTTATTTTGTGAAAGGAAATCATTTTAGAATGATAAATATTTTTAAAAGAAATTATTTTAGGAAAATAGACTATTTTGAATTATTAAGAATTTATCTTGTAAAAAGATTATTTTTGAATTTATGAATTTATTATTTTAAAAGATTATTTTTAGAATAATTATGGTGAGAGACAATTTGAAAGGAATTTATTTATAATTATGGTGAGAGACAATTTGAAAGGAATTTATTTTGCAAAAGAATTATTTATTTTGAATTAATTTAGTTTATGAATGAGAGACAATTTGAAAGGAATTTATTTTGCAAAAGAATTATTTATTTTGAATTAATTTAGTTTATGAATATGTGATGGATGGTTGTTGACCGCGACATTTAATCTGTAAAACATCCGTTGATTCTATGATTCTTATTTTAATTACGTGATATATCATGTTTTAATTACATAGAATTAGCTGCATTTATTATTTCCTTCTTGTGATTGAGAACTATTAGTAGTTCATGACTTAGTGGCCTTGCGCGTTATGAACAAGACTTGGTGACATGTGTGGATACGTTGACTAAATTAGGAGGTGAACCAGAACTCTATTATAGGTCATGTTTGTTAACTTAGAAAAACAAGAGATGTTAGGATGGGAAAGTCTTGGTTCGTATGATCGGATGTGGTTGTTGATTTATCTTCCAGATTCGCACCAGTGACCTTTTTCGTCCCGGGGTTGGTTTGTTGGACCATATGGTCTGTTTCGTCACTTTAGCTAGTGACCTGTTTCGTCACCTGAGCTTTGCCTGAGTTCAGACCAGGCCGAGATCGGATTGCGTGTAGTCCTTTCACAGACTATTTCTGGGGATTGGATGCACGTAGGAGTTGTGAACAATCAATTTTTCGGTAATGCAAACTTTGACCTATTTGAGATGTGGACCAGTAAGCTATTATAGGATGATTAGTAACATGTAAAACTCCGTAAATATAAATATTTTATGATAAATAATGATAATGTTATATGGTTAAAATAATATATTTTGATGTTTGAGTATGATAAGAATTGATTTAAGATCAATTCAATGTATATTTGTGAAAATATGAGTGTAAATGCACAAAATATATGATAAGAATTGATTTAAGATCAATTCAATGTATATTTGTGAAAATATGAGTGTAAATGCACAAAATATGCACAAAGGCCAAAAGAGTGAAAATTTCAATGTATATTTGTGAAAATATGAGTGTAAATGCACAAAATATGCACAAAGGCCAAAAGAGTGAAAATCTGGGAATAATGACTAGTTAAGATTTTCTATGTTTCACACATCGATGTAGTCAGAATCTAGAAAAGTGTAAAAGACCAAAGTTGTAGGTCTCTTCAATAGCTTTCCAAAAAACCTTAGATCAACTCATTCCAAGGTCCGATGAGAAAGTTATAGTCTTTTTACCAAACCCCAGTCTGAGCACGACCCAAAAACCTATGCAGTCGACCGCGGCGGTCAATCGCTGAGTGAATCTATTTCTGCTAGGTTTGTTTTGGGTTGGGTTTTGTTTAAACCGAACCTAGTTGTTACCCTATGTAAATATACTCGTTTTAAAGCTCTTTTAACCCTATTTCACGTGAGATTAACACCAGCAACCTTCCTCCTCAAACCCTAACCCTAATTGTGTGTTTTGGGAGAGATCTCGGGGTGTTTGTCGAAGGAAAGGTGAGGAATTGTGATGTTTGTCATCTAGAGATCATTTGCTGTTCGTTTCAGAGGCTTGTTCAGGTGCAAAGGCAAAATCACTTGCATCCAAACCCATCCCCATAGTTAAATAACTAGCTTAAAAGTTTAATTTGTGTTCACATGCTTAGATCTTAATCTAATGTGAAAAAGATTAGATTTTTGTTGTTAGATCTGAAACAAATGTTAGATCTACATGTTTTTCTTTCTGTTTATAATAAAAACGTGATCATGATCATTAGGGTTGTTCTTAATTTAATTTTTATCTTGTTAATCATGTTCTAATCATGTTTAAACCCTAATTTGACATTTAATTGAGTTTACATGTGGATTAAAGATGAGAAAACCCTAGGTTTGTGATACCTAAGTGTTAAAAAATATGATTTATTGAATGTATATCTTTCTGAGATATTTGGCAATCATGCTTATGTTTAATATTTTAAAGGTCCAAGCCTTAAATTAAAGAATTTTGTTAATTAGGTTGAAAACCCCTAATTAGATTAACACAAGAGTTTGATTTATGTTCAAGATAATTTCAGCAAGTGATTATCAAAGTTTAAGTATTGTTATATGTTTTATATATGTTTTAGTATGTTTTAAACATATTTGAATCACAAGTCGGCATGAACTCAACACTGTGCAGAAACCTGCACGTTTTGAAATTTTCGGGCACGGTTAACCGCGATGTGAGCGACGGTCGACCGCGTGCAGGACAGAGGCTTGGGTAGGCCTTAGAACCCATCGCGGTCGACCGATATGTGCGGTTGACTGCCACTCAGTCTTTGGCCCGTGGATGTTTGTTTGGTTTTGTTTTGGTTTTCGAGAGAGTTTCTCAATCTTGTATTGTTATAATACAATGCTTAAGTATTGTTTAACATCTAAGATTTGTGTACATGAGTTGACTACGAACATGAGTCTTAGATTTATTCACTGGAGTATGAGAGTGAATAGTATATATGCTTTTACTTGTATCTGGTCAATGCATGATATTAATCGTATGCAGTCCATGCGTTGGACATTTGTCGATTGCGGCCCATGTGTTGGACATTTACCCATTTCAGTCCATGTGTTGGACCTTAATCATATAGTCCATGTGTTGGACATTTACTCATTTCAGTCCATATGTTGGACCTTAATCATATAGTCTATGTGTTGGACATTTACCCATTTCAGTCCATGTGTTGGGCTTTTACCTGTTACAGTCCATGTGTTGGGCTTTTACCTGTTACAGTCCATGTGTTAGGCACTTATGATATGCAATCTATGTGTTGGACATTTATCTGAGTTGTTTTTATTTAACATATAGTAGTTGAAGTCCTTGTGTTGGACTATAAACCATTGAAGTCTTCGTGTTGGACTTTAAGATTTTGCAGTCCATGTATTAAACATAAACCTATTGTCACAGAACATTTGAGTAAGAGTATTACAAGAGTTTCGCTATTGCATAAGGAGATGCACACATATATGTATTATCAGTTGTAGTTACTCCCATGTTAGATTACCCATGAGTAGGGTACATTCTTTGATTTGTGGCATACATGATATGACCTATGGTGATTTTTGAGTTGGATGATATTCTCTTATTATTGCGCCAACTACTTAAGAAGTAGTTCGAGATTTATGGTTGAGGCTTGGAGTATTTCTTTTGAGTATTGTTTTTATTCATAGAGTTGGAATTGGTATTTATGGATCTACAATTTGAGACATATGGTATATATATGAGGGTTTCCTTGTTTAGATTATTTTGCTCGATGTACTACGTCTTATCTTGTAGGTGTCTAAATATTAACTCTATTAGATACGGGAAAAATGATATAGATATACTATGCTTAATAGATAGAGACTCCACTTCATATAACAGCCCTTCCCCTGGGGACGGATGGAGGTGATCTTGTTGTAGCGCTCTGACTCTCTTGTCGTTGTTCTTTTTGTTTAAATTATCTCTTTCAGGCGGATCAGAGTTTCGGATAGCCACAGGATGACGGAGTTCTAGCATAGTCGTCGTCGTACAGTCTTAGTAGCTGAAGCTCCACTGTATAGTTATGTTTATTGTTCAGACTTTAGAGTTGTATTCATTTTGTAGAGGCTGAGTGCCCTAGTGAGGTTTCATTTGACTCATTGTATTAAGGTGTATTTCAGACTCAGAGATATTTTCATTCTATTTTAGTTTGGCTCATTTATTGATATATTTTTTCTGTGCATATCTGATTTTTTACTACTTCTATTATTTGCCTGTTTTGTACCATCACCTATTTGTTGATTCCACTAGAGAGATAGCGACTATGATGGTAAAACATGTCGTAGCATGGTGTTTGGTGCTTGGTAGGTTTGACAATCTGGGTTTCAACTTAGACTGCAGTCTTGTGTGAACCCTGGGGCGTCACAGTTGGTATCAGAGCTCTAGTTCCAGTATCCTTAGGATCATTCCTGTGTCAAATTGTGGAGCTAGGATAGAGTTTTTTAGGATTCATGTATAGAGTCCGCTAAGAATTTCCTAGTTACTATGTTCATTAAGCTCTGCTCTTTATATTATAAATGTTGGGACGAGGATGCGGTCAAGATAAAACTCGTACCTGGAAAGCTGGGCAAGCAAAGCCTGAGCCACAGCAGGCTCTATAGTATTTGATCGATTTTATGGCACCGTTTGCAATAAGATTTTATAACACTCGAGGAGCAAGAGGCACATCTGTTTTCATCAGTAGTATTATTTTCTGGAATTGCACTACCAATTGTGCTTGTCATACCTATTGAAGAGGCAATACCTATGATTTTATCATCACCACAACCATCTATTGATAGAGCCACAGAGCAGGAGGCTTGGCTCTATAAGAATAGTAAAGATATCAGACACTAAGAACGTTATAGTGTTGGGCACACTGGATTCATGTGCAGCTTATAAATAAAAAGGAATATGTGAAAATTTCTTAACGTAGACTCAGTACCAAACCAGAGGTTAAAAATATTCAGCATAGAGGACATCACCGGGGAATAGAAGCAAAGGATAGCTACGATTTCATTTTTTTTACCGGGACAATGAATATCACTTATTTGGAAAAAAATTTGTTTACTTCTTTAACAAGCAGTTAGAGCTAGTTCGATTAAGGCGGTGAGATATGCCCATAGTTAATTATAAAATCAAGACTAGCATGATGGTAATGATAAGAGCAAGAGACCTATTGTGGGATCTAGAGGACACAACAACGGGGTAAGGATTTTTACCATCAGCAACAAAGACGTTATAAGAAGAGAGCACAACATGATTCGATAGTGACGGAGCAGCGCAGGATTTAGGATACATGATACAATTGTAACAAGATCAAACATATAGCGAAGGATTGTCACAGTACACCAGCAGGAGACCAGCATGACAGAGGTCAGGGTAAATAGTCTTAGGGCCATGGTTACGACCAGCATCGGAGGATAGATGTACTACCGGTTATTCCGAGGATTTAAGGGCCTATAGGCAAGAATTGCGCTATTCAGAGTATTCATCAGTGTCAGATGGACCCATGTGTTTCACCACTAGCAGTACAGCAGGCGCCGACTACCAGCAGAGTTTATGTAGTCATACCGCGTGAGCATAGTGCAAGCGAAGTTTTCATAGTAAATTCTTATCCAGCTCGAATCTTGTTTGATTCAGGAACTTCATATTCTTTCATATTTCATGCCTTCATGTATAAGCTTCAGTTAGTTACACATCCCTTAGACGTTCTGTTATTAGTTTCTACTCCTCTAGGGGAGGTGTCCCTGTTAGAGAGTTTATGTAAGAGATGTGTCATCAGTATAGATGAGTTTGAGTTCATCTTTGACCTGGTCGTTTTGTGGATGTCGGATTTCAACGTAATTCTTGGTATGAAACGGTATCATCCTATAATATAAGTATCAGCTATTTTTCTAAAATAGTACGCTTGTGAGCATTCATTGGGATTGTATAGATAGTAGCAACCTCATAGGGTAATCAGAATGCAGAGTCATTTCTGGCATACATCGTGAAGGTGATGATACGGGATCGGGGTGTAGTTTTGAGCGAGACCGGAGTCATCTCAGAGTATCAGGATGTCTTTCAAGATATACCTATGTTTTCTCCAGTAAGAGAGGTTGTTTCCCTGCATCGAGTTGCAGTAGACACCATACCGATATTCCGAGCACCCTATCATATCATATGGCACCCGTTGAGATGGGGGAGCTACAGACTCAGCTAGATAAGTTGTTAACTCTAGATTTTATTATCAGGAGTCATTTTTTTATAGGAGCACTGGTCCTCTTCGTGGAGAAGAAGGACGGTAACATGCATTATGTATAGATTATTGTGAGTTGAGCAAGTCACTATCCGGATCAGGTATCCACTATCGAGGATTTATGACTTGCTCGACCAGCTATGGGGAGCGTAATATTTTTCGAAGATTGATCTTCGTTCTAGTTATTTTTAGTTGCGAGTACGGTAAATGGATATTTCCAAAATCACATTTTCTGACTTGATATGGGTCTTTTGAGTTCTTGTCATGCCATTTGGGCTGACCAATGCACCCGTGATATTCATAGATTTGATGAACCGGGTTTTCCATCCATGTTAGAATCAGTTCGTAGTTGTTTTATCGACGACATCCTTATCTTTTTGAGATCGGAGGCAAAACACGAGTAGCATCCGCTATTGGCATTGCGAGCATAGCAGACAGTCGAGATTAGAGACATTATAGATTGCTTATTCATTGGGCAGAATTATAAAAAAGTTTTTTGCTTAGACAAGAGCTTGTGAGGCAGACTATAGGGAAGGTAGCAGAGATTCGGGAAAGCATTCTTGCAGTGCATAGTCATTGGAAGAGTTACGCAGACTAAAGATAATGACTGTTAGAGTTCTAGATTAGGAACTATGTTTTATTGAAAATACCGCAGATGAGTTCAGTGACTCGGTAGACAGGGAAAGTTTACCCCAAGGTATATTGGTCCATTCATGAGAGTTGAACATTTTGGAGCCATTTCGTATCGGATAGATCTTTTAACATCGATGTCGAATATACACGATATTTTCCATGTTTTGATAATTAAGAAGCATTTGCGCGATAAGGAGCAGTAGAGGGTGATTCATGCATCAAAATTTTGAGTTTCAGATAGGTTTAACTACCGTAGAGATCATGAGTTGTATTCTTACTAGAGAGGATGAGAGGCTTAGAAAAAAAGTAATACCTTAAGTTAAAGTTCAATAGAGATGGAAAAGAGCTGAGGAGGCTTCTAGGAGCGCGAGGAGGATACGAGTGGAGACTACCCGCACCTATTCGAGTGCGTAAAATGATTTGGTTATAGCTTATCAATGTTTATGATTTTAAATTTTTCTATATGGTCATATTAATACTTAACTCTAGAATGGGGGTATTAACATTTAGCTCCTAATCTTTTGGAACACATGATATATATATGGGGGGTTACTTATTTAGATTTTTCGCCCGGCGTACTAGTTCCGTTCAGTTAGGGATTAAGTGAGAGTATTTGCATTATAGATTGTTAAGCATAGATATTGCTAGTGATTTATATCTAGGGATTAATGATATAAGATGTGTATGAGAGGGTTTCCTTGTCTGGATTATCCCCTCTTAGTGCTTTTCTCATATTATTAATTCCTAAGATACGATTGCAGAATTTCAGGGACGAAATTCTTTTAAGGGGAGAAGAATGTAAAATCCCATAAATTTGAATATTTTGTGATAAATATTGATAAATATGATATATGGTGAAAATAATATATTTTGATGTTTGAGTCTGATAAGAATTGATTTGAGATCAATTCAATGTATATTTGTGAAAATATGAGTGCAAATGCACAAAACATGCACAAAGGCTAAAAGAGTGAAAATCTAAAAATAATGACCAGTTAAGAGTTTGTATAATTTACATATCGATATAGTCAGAATTTAGAAAACTATAGAAGACCAAATTTGTAGGTCTCTTCAATAGCTTTCCAACAAAGCTTAGATCAGCTCATTTCGAGATAGGAAGAGAAAGTTATAGCATTTTTACTAAACCCTAGTCTGAGCATAGCTCAGAAACCTGCGTAGTCGACTGTGGCGGTCGACCGCTGGGCGAATCTATTTCTACCAGGTTTGTTTTGGGTTGAGTTTTGTTTATACTGAACCAAGTTGTTACCCTATGTATATATACTCGTTTTAAAGCTCTTTTAACCCTCTTTCAAGTGAGATTAACACCAACAACCTTCCTCCTCAAACCCTAACCCTAATTGTGAGTTTTAGGAGAGATCTCGGGGTGTTTGTCGAAGGAAGGTGAGGAATTGTGATGTTTGGCATCTAGAGATCATTTGTTGTTCGTTTCAGAGGCTTGTTCAGGTGCAAAGGTAAAATCACTTGCATCCAAACCCATCCCCATAGTTAAATAACTAGCTTAAAAGTTTAATTCGTGTTTACATGCTTAGATCTTAATCTAATGTGAAAAAGATTAGATTTTTGTTATTAGATCTGAAACAAATGTTAGATCTACATGCTTTTCTTGTTGTTTATAATAGAAACGTGATCAAGATTATTAGGGTTGTTCTTAATTTTGTTTTTATCTTGTTAATCATGTTCTAATCATGTTTAAACCCTAATTTGATATTTAATTGAGTTTACATGTGGATTAAAGATGAGAAAACCCTAGGTTTATGATACGTAAGTGTTAAAAATATAATTTAATGAATGTATAAATTTCTGAGATGTTTGGCAATCATGCTTATGTTTAATATGTTAAAAGTTCATACTTTAAATTGAAGAATTTGGTTAATTAGGTTGAAAACCCCTAATTAGATTAACACAAGAGTTTGATTTATGTTTGAGATAATTTCAGCAAGTAATTATCAAAGTTTAAGTGTTGTTATATATTTTATATATGTTTCAGTATGTTTTAAACATGTTTGAATCACAAGTCGGCATGAACTCAACACTGTGCAGAAACCTGCACGTTCTAAAATTATCGGGTACGATCAACCACGATGTGAGTGACGGTCGACTGCGTATAGGACAGAGGCCTGGGTAGGCCCTGGAACCCATCACAGTCGACTGTCGTACATGTGCGGTCGACCGCCACTCAATCTTGGGCCTGTGCATGTTTGTTTGGCTTTGTTTTGGTTTTCGAGAGAGTTCCTCGATCTTGTATTGTTATAATACAATGCTTAAGTGTTGTTTAACATCTAAGATTTGTGTACATGAGTTGACTACGAACATGAGTCTTAGATTTATTCACTGGGGTATGAGAGTGAATAGTGTATACGCTTTTACTTGTATCTGTTCATTGCATGATATTAATCATATGCAGTCCATGCGTTGGACATTTGTCTATTGCGGCCCATATATTGGACATTTACCCATTTCAGTCCTTGTGTTGGACCTTAATCATATAGTCTATGTATTGGACATTTACCCATTTCAGTCCATGCGTTGGACCTTAATCATATAGTTCATGTGTTGGACATTTACCCATTTCAGTCTATGTGTTGGACCTTAATCATATTGTCCATGTGTTGGACATTTACTCATTACAGTCCATATGTTGGGATTTTACCTGTTACAGTCTATGTGTTGGGCTTTTACCTGTTACAGTCTATGTGTTGGGCATTTATCATATGTAGTCCATGTGTTGGACATTTATCTGAGTTATTTTTATTTAACAGATAGTAGTTGAAGTCCTTGTGTTGGACTATAAACCATTAAAGTCTTCCTGTTGGACTTTAGATTTTGCAGTCCATGTATTGAACATAAACCTATTGCCGTAGAACGTTTGAGTAAGAGTATCACAAGAGTATCGGTATTGCACAAGGAGATGTACACATATATGTATTATTAGTTATAGTTACTCCCATGTTAGAATACCCATGAGTAGGGTACATTCTTTGATTTGTGGCATACATGATATGACCTATGGTGATTTTTGAGTTGGATGATATTCTCTTATTATTGCGCTGATTTGTGGCATACATGATATGACCTATGGTGATTTTTGAGTTGGATGATATTCTCTTATTATTGCGCCAACTACTTGAGAAGTAGGATGATATTCTCTTATTATTGCGCCAACTACTTGAGAAGTAGTTCGAGATTTTGACATTGGTTCTATATAGTTGAGGCTTGGAGTATTTTTTTTTTGAGTGTTGTTTTTATCCATAGAGTTGGAATTGGTATTTAGGGATTTATAATTTGAGACATATGGTATATATATGGGTGTTTTCTTATTTGGATTATTTCGCTCGATGTACTATGTCTCGTCTTGTAGGCGTCTAAATATTAACTATATTAGATATGGGGGAAATGATATAGGTAGACTATGCTTAATAGATAGAGCCTCCACTTCATCTAGCAGGCCTTCCCCTGGGGGTGGATGGAGATGATCTTGTTGTAGCGTTCTGACACTCTTGTTGTTGTTCTTTTTGTTTAAATTGTTTGTTTCAGGCAGATCA
This sequence comes from Asparagus officinalis, assembly GCF_001876935.1. Lineage (NCBI taxonomy): Eukaryota > Viridiplantae > Streptophyta > Magnoliopsida > Asparagales > Asparagaceae > Asparagus > Asparagus officinalis. Next base: position 53,448,882 of record NC_033798.1, read on the forward strand.
GAGTTTCGAAGAGCCGCAGGATGACGGAGTTTTAGCATAGTTGCCGTCGCACAGTCTTAGTAACTGAAGCTCCACTGTATAGTTATTTTTATTATTCAGACTTTAGAGTTGTATTCATTTTGTAGAGGCTGAGTGCCCTAGTGAGGTTTCATTTGACTCATTGTATTAAAATGTATTTCAGACTCAGAGATATTTTCATTCTATTTTAGTTGGGCTTATTTATTAATATATTTTTTCTGTGCATATCTGATTTTGTACTTCTTCTATTATTTACATGTTTTGTACCATCACCTATTTATTGATTCTACTAGAGAGATAGTGATTGTGATGGTGAAACATATCGTAGCATGGTATTTGATGCTTGGCAGGTTTAACAATCCGGGTTTTACCTTAGACTGCAACCTTGTGTGAACCCTGGGGCGTCACATAGCATGACCCCATTCCTGGATGATCTGATTGATTATTATAATCTAGTAGTGATTTGCATCTAGTAAGCAAAGAAAAATCCCTAAGTTTTGTTTCTAAGTGTTCTTGAGCTCAAACTTTTAAATCTTCATTCTCAATTGTTTTTAAGTTTTTGGTTTCTCAATTCTACATCTCACAAATCCTTAAGCTTGATTTGTTTATCTCTTGATCCTTGTCATAGGATTGTTGTGAGAGATTTTCTTTTATTTCATCTTGTGATTGTGTGGTGAGATTGATCTCGAGGAGATCGTTGTGAGGGTTGTAAGATCTTGTGGGGAGATCATTGTGAAGAAGTTTTGGCTTCCAAACCGGGTGTGATAGTGAAGTTATTATCGGGAGAGGTGGTCGGGGATGTAGGTCGGAGGACTGAACCTCGTGAACATATCGATGTGTCACCTTGGATAACTATTCTCTAAATTTCCTCCTTATTTATTACCATAGCGTTTAATTTGTATCTTGTGTTGCATTGAATTTTATTTATTGCATATTTATTATTTTATTACCCTATTCACCACCCTCTAGGGTAATTTCATTAGGAATTGCCTCCTAATCTAAAGTAGATCAGGAGATGACCTCACCTCATAAAATAAATTTGGAGACACTAAGCTTCTTCCTTGTTTTAAAATTTTATTCTCAAGATGCTATGGGGGGTTCAAGTATGGAATTAAAAACTTCAGAACGTGGGACCATGTGTTGGACCCTAGAGAGGGGGAGAATAGGGTCTTATGCTAATCTAATCCGATTTTATGCCAATTAAAACAAATTATTCTTGCAAGATAGATATACAAGAGTTATGTGCAAGAATAAACAATATGAACAAATAGATATATCCTAGCAAAGAGATATATTATGAGATATATATGCAAGGATATGAAACTAAGGGTGATATAAACATAAACAAGATAAACAAGATAGTGGACAATATAAACTAAGAGCAAATGACAAAGGCGATATAAATAATAAGCATGAATGTAAAAGAACGCCAATGATAAACTCAAACAATCCATATGATCACGGAGTTCGGTCCCCACGAGATACGTCTCCGCTCCTCACCTCGAGGAGATCTCCACTATCATCACACCCAATTTGGAAGCTGGAACTTCTCTACACATTCGGTTTTCTAGCTAACCGAAAACTCTACAACACTCACAATGTATACACACTAACTACCACCTCAAGTGTTGGTCTCTAGCCCGTGTCTCCCTCAAGTGCTCGGATTTACTACCTCTCTCTAGGCTTTTACTACCGACGCCACTCCTCTTCGGACAACCCTGTCTCTCACCATATACTCCTCTCGGTGTACTAGTGTAATACAATGTGATCTTACAATTTAGGCTCACAATACAAATAAATTGTTCTCTAAAATAGATGAGAACTCAATTTAGCACAACTCAATATTACAATCTCTCATAACCCTAGTTATACTATGTATGTAAATACTAAAAGCTCAAGTGGGTGTGTGTATGTGACGCCCCTGGGTTCACACAAGGCTGCAGTCCAAGGTGAAACCAAGAATGTCAAACCTGCCATGCACCACACCGTGCAACAACATGTTTCACCATCACAATTAACATCTATCTAGTAGAGTCAACAACAGGTGTAGGTACAAAAGCAAGTAAAAGATAATACAAGAGATGACTGATTGGAATACTCAACAAGTCTCAAATACAAATATCTGACAAGAAGGAAATAAGGCACACAGCCTTTACAACCTCTAGAATAGACTCTCAAATGTCTAAACAAAAGTCTACTGTGGAGCTCCAAAAGAAAATATATAACTAAATAGACAGCTGAAGCTAAAATGCATCGCCATCAACCTGCGACTCTCCGGGCTCCTGGCTCACTACCTGAAAGGGGGAGGGACAACGAGCGTCAAAGCGCTAGCGAGTAACATCACAACCAACCCCAAGGGCACAGGGCTTGTTGTATAAGAAAATACAAATAATACGTAATAGATCAAAAATCATCGATCTAACTAAAGAGGATTTTAGTATTTAGAAATTTACAACACGAGCATAGGTACGTCGAGCGAAATAATCCAAACAAGGAAACCCTCATGTACATACCTTATATCTCAAATTGTAAGTCCCTAAACACCAAACTTGAGGTTCTAATACAGGAACAATAATAAAAGAAATACAACAAATATCAGAGCATAAATACGGTGCCATGACATGGCCTACATGAGTATCATGTTATTACTTACATGAATATCATGTCAAAATCTACATAAGTGTCATGTCATAAACTACTGGAAGAAAGTCATATGCAGGGTTAAGAACTATGTCCGATACAGGAACTATATACTGTAGTTTCAAACTCATGGAATAAGTAGCAAATGTCCAACACGAGGACTTCTATGGATTATAGTCCAACACGAGGACTTCTATGGATTATAGTCCAACACGAGGACTGTGAAATTGTGAAAATGTCGCTTTGATACATAGTGAAATTTACTTATATCAATTCACACTCAAATCAGTGTGTAAATCCCCAATTTGTACCCCCAGATCAGCTATCATGCATTAATACATAGATACCTAGTAAGACTGGGAACTAATGCCAGATGGTCGAGGCAAATGCTCGAACCAGATGTAAAATATCACAGAAAATTATGTGCTCAGAACTGTGCGACGGTCGACCGCCCCGGTCGACCGTACTCGGAGCAGAAGTTCACTGCTTAGCAGAAACCCTTGCGGTCGATTTAAAATCTGAAACATTTGATTTTCATATCATATGTCATAAGGAATCTATTGTATCTATAAAATACGATTTTAGGCCCCATAAAACAAAATAAAAACTCAAATTTTAAACATGAAAACAAAAAGGGTGAAGTTGGGCGAGATGTTACTCGCCTTTGGTGAGAAATAAGCTCCTAGATCTGCAGGAGGGTGATCCCCTTAGCTGAAACCCAACAAAAATCCGCTGAAAACCCTTTAAAATTCCTCCAAAATCACCAAAAACGAAAACTAAGGTTTGAGGGGGAAGAGGGGGGGCTAGGGTTTTTATTTTCAGATCCAAAGAGGGCTCTCTCGGGTTCATTAGATTATATACTAACCCCTCAACCCGACCCGAAACCCGTTAAGACCCAAAACTGAGAAAACAACCTGTCTGCTGTGCGGTCGACCGCCGCGGTCAACCGCAAGACCCAAAACTGAGAAAACAACCTGTCTGCTGCGCGGTCGACCGCCGCGGTCAACCGCCACGGTCGACCGTGCAGCGAAAATTTGCCTGCTGGGAGATAATTCATATGCTGGTCATTTTACTTGATTCCTCTCACATAGAATCACTTGATGGTTTCTCAAACACAGAGATTATCACATTCATCATATATATATATATGATTATTTATCACCAAGGAATTATTTATTACTAATAATTCACATATATTCATCATAAAAGTTACGAGGTTTTACTTTCTTCCCCCCTTAAAAGAATTTCGTCCTCGAAATTCGAAAATCATACGGATCTCGAAATATGAACTACTAGATGAACATATAAAATTATTTATATCTAACGATCTAAAATGGTAATACTCCTGCTCGAACCCTAATCTAGTGGAACTAGTACATCGGGTGAAAAATCCAAACAAGGAACACCCCATATATATACCATGTGTTCCGAAAGATTAAGAATTAAGCATGAATATTCCCATTCTAGTGTTAAATGTAAATATAACTAAAGATATAAACTGTTAGCCCTTATGTTTTGATGATGTTTTACAACCACCATTAACGGTACTAATGGCTTATTGAGTGCAAATGCACTAAATTTATTTATCAAGCTTGTTAGTGCCATTTATGGAGGATGGATGGAATATATGCTACAACGATGATATCCAAAGGAGGAGGAGGCATAATGATGAAGCAATGTTATTCCAAGAACAACAAATTTATATAGAAGCTTCATCAAAATTAAAGCTATATCAAGACTCAAGAACTTTATTCTATGTGAGGATATTAGCTAGTTTTTTATTTTCTCTCTAGTGCTAGAATGTAGGCAAAGAGTTACTGATTTTACTTGAAGCTATTGGGAATCACACACACGTTTTCATACTTATGTTTTTAAGCGTTTTTCACAAAATATTATTTATCACAAGTATGAGGACCTATCTGCAAAATTCTTTTTCCAAACAGTTTGTTTTTAGTATTAAAAACATTTTACAAAGTTTCATAATTTTAGAGGTCAAATAAATGTTTTGCAAATATTTTAGTTAAGTCATAAATTCATTTTCTACAATGTATCAGAATGCGGTCGACCAGACCGGTCGACCGCACATATGATCATTCGTCAGTATTTTCCAGAGAGGTCGTCGGTCGACCGGTGCGGTCGACCGAAATCTCGATTTCTATATCGGTCGACCGCGTCGGTCGACCGATGATGGCTCTGCTTGTTTACTGGTTTTTCTTAGTTGTTCGCGGTCGACCGAATTTTCGGTCGGTCGACCGACGTAGTTTTTCGGTCGATCGAAATTTCCTTCGGTCAACCGAAATTCTCTTCGGTCAGCCGCGACTTTTTTAAAACGGTCATTTGCCTGGAACACTGTGCTTTCACTTAATGGTGTTTGGCACAGTCTGAGCTAAGGGTCTGAAAAGGAGATTATTTTCCTATTTGAGAAGATTGGGTTTTGTTTTTAAATTAGTTAATTTCTTCTATTTAAACCCCAGACTTCTTCTTCTTCCGTAGCTCTAACGTTTTGCAAAAACCAGAGAGATTGCTGTCTTCCTGAGAGAATTTTCAAATCTGTTTTCTCTGTGGTTTTTGTGTGATTCACTTCCCAGCTTTAGTAATCTTTCTCTTTGCCATAGAGGCTGTGTAAAGAGAGAGTCTTGCATCTTTTTCTCTGCTGTGTGAGTGAGATCTTGTGTAGATCAACTGTGAGGGAGTGTGATCTGTTGAGATCAAACTGTGTAGTGAGAGATCGTGTGGGATCACTGTGTAGACGAAGTTTCGGCTTCCAAACTGGGTGTGTAGTGGATTTCTCCTCGAGAGTGGGGAGCGGGGACGTAGGTTAGCGGGCCGAACCTCGTTAACACATCGCGCGTCAAGGATAACGATTCCTAACTCTATCTCTCTTACTTTGATTGCATTTCTGTTTTGTGGTGTGCTTGTGTTTAATTTTTATTGCATATTAGAGCCTCTTGACCCTAATCACCCCCCCTCTAGGGTCCAACAATTGGTATCAGAGCTTTGGTCTCTATATCAGTTTTTGGTTTAACAACCTTAGAGAAAAGATCCAATGGAGGCTTCTTTGAATATGCATATGTTAGAAGGACAATCCACACGCAAATCCTCTTCGCGCTCCCAAGAAATCTCCTTAATGCCTCCTCGGTTCCACTGAACTTTCACCAAGGGAATTACCTTGTTTCTAAGTCTCTTGTCCTCTCTGGCAAGAATACGAACCGGAATCTCGACAGTAGTCAAATCCTCCTGAAGCTCAATCTATGGCGCATCTAATACTCGCTGCTGCTCCTCATCATGCAAGTGTTTCTTGAGCATAGAAACATGAAACACATTGTGTATACTACACATCGATGTTGGAAGATCTAGTCTGTATGACACAACTCCAACACGCTCCAGAATATGAAATGGTCCAATGTATCTTGGCGCAAGCTTCCCCCGTCGTCCGAATCGTTGTACGCCTTTCATAGGCGACACCTTCAGCATAACTGAGTCTCCAACCTGAAACTCCAAGGGTCTTCGTCTCTTATCGGCATAGCTCTTTTGCCGACTCTGAGCTGCTAGAATCCTCTCTCTGATCAAGGCTATCTTCTTAGTAGCCTGCCTCACCAACTCCAGCCCAAGCATCAAGCTGTCCTCCGGCTCGACCCAACATATCGGTGACCTACAAGGTCTCCCGTACAATGCTTCATACGGGGCCATACCGATCGTCGCTTGATAACTATTGTTATAAGCAAACTCTACCAGTGGAATATGATCCTCCCAACTGCCCTGAAAGTCAATGACACAAGCTCGTAACATGTCTTCCAACACTTGATTTACTCTCTCTGTCTGACCATCCGTCTGAGGGTGGAAAACACTGCTGAATGATAGACTGCTGCCAAAAGAGTCCTAAAAACTCCTCCAAAAGTGCGAATTGAACACCGAACCTCGATCCGATACAATCGTGTCTGGAACTCCATGAAGTCGAACTATCTCCCTGATAAATATCCTTGCATATGCCTCGGCGGTATAGGTAGTCCTCACTAGAATGAAATGTGCCGACTTCATCAATCGGTCCACAATCACCCAAACTGAATCATTCCCCTTCTTCGACTTCGGCAATCCTATAATAAAGTCCATAGAAATGTCCACCCACTTCCACTCTGGAATGGGTAAAGGCTAAAGTGTTCCTGCCGGTCTCTGATGCTCTGCCTTCACCTACTGACAGGTAAAGCACTTAGCCACATACTCTGCAATCTCCCTTCGCATACCACTCCACCAAAAGTGTCTCTTCAGGTCCTTGTACATCTTAGTAGTCCCTGGATGTACAGTGTATCGAGTACGATGAGCTACATCAAGTAACTCTTTCTTCAGCTCGGTACTGGCTAGCATGACTAGTCTGCCCTTCATCTGAAGGCCTCTATCTGCTCTAATGATCCAATCAGTCTTAGGCTCCTTGGAAATCTCCTCCTTTCGGATTTGAATCCAAGAGTCTCCCAACTGGGCTCTGACAACTCTATCACTCCAAGATGGATGCACTGACACAGCTCCTAAAAATGCGTTGGTTCCTCCAATCTCGGGTCTGAAATCAAACTGGCTAAGAGTGATAAGATCCCGATGTAATGAACACATCAATTCTGAAACCTGATGTCTACGCTTCCTACTTAAAGCATCTTCCATGACATTCGCCTTCCCCGGATGGTACTGGATCGCGAACTCGTAGTCCTTAATAAACGCAATCCATCTCCTCTATCTCTGGTTGAGTTCCTTCTGGGAAAAGAGGTACTTTAGACTTTGATGGTCAGTGAATAACTCAAACTGCACTCCATATAGGTAGTGCCTCCATGACTTCAGTGCAAATACCACTGCTGCCAACTCCAAATCATGAGTGGGATAGTTCTGCTCATGCACCCTCAACTGCTGTGAGATATAAGCTACTACCCTCTGAGTCTACATCAATACGCCTCCTAAGCCTGCCAACGATGCATCTGTATATACGACGAATGTCCTGTCGCTGCTCAGAATAGTCAAAACCGACGCTGTAGTCAACTTAGTCTTCAAAATATCAAAGGCCTTCTGGCACTCCATGCTCCATATGAACTGTACACCCTTCTTCGTATGGCGTGTAATAGGCATCGTAATCTTCGAGAAGTCCTGAATGAACTTCCTATAATATCCAGCTAAACCCAAAAAGCTGTGAATCTCTGTCACCGTCTTCGGTGGCTCCCAATCAAGAACTGCCATGACCTTAGCTGGGTCCACTGCTATGCCCTCTCTACTGATGATGTGGCCAAGGAATCTGACTTCTGAAAGCTAAAATTTACATTTGCTAAACTTGGCATACAGCTGATACTCCTGAAGAGTCCTCAACGCTATCCGTAGATGCTCCTTGTGATCCGCCTCCGATCTCGAGTAAATAAGAATATCATTGATGAAAACGATCACGAACTGATCCAAGAAGGGACGGAAAACCCGGTTCATCAAGTCCATGAATACTACGGGTGCATTGGTCAACCCAAATGGCATGACCAAGAACTCGAAAGAACCATATCGAGTAAGAAAGGCGGTCTTGGGAATGTCAATCTCCCTAACCCGCAACTGATGATAGCCAGAACGAAGATCAATCTTCGAGAAATACTGTACCCCCTATAACTGGTCAAACAAGTCATCAATCCTAGGTAGTGGGTACCTATTCCGGATAGTGACCTTGTTCAACTCTCTATAATCCATGCATAATCTCATACTACCGTCCTTCTTCTTCACGAAGAGGACCGGCACGCCCTACGGAGAGTGACTCCAGCAAATAAAACCCTGAGCTAATAACTCGTCCAACTGGGTCTGAAGCTCCCTCATCTCAGCTGGTGCTATACGATAGGGTGCGCGGTATATCGGTGCTGTGCCTGGCTGCAACTCAATACAGAACTCTACCTCTCTCACTGGAGGTAATTCAGGTATGTCCTGAAAGACATCCTGATACTCTGAGATAACTCTAGTCTCTAATAACTCAGCACCCTGGTCCCGTCGTATCACCTCCTCGATGTACGCCAGAAATGACTCCGCAAATCGGTTGCCCTGAGAGGTGGCTACAATCATCTCGGACCCTTCGGACGCTCGTAACTTGACTATCTTCGTAAAGCAGTCAATACTAATATGGTAGGAAGACAACCAATCTATACCAAGGATGACATCGAACTCGGACATACGCAACACTATCAAATCGACTATAAACTCCGACGTACACCTCCGACAAACGCTCTCCAGAAGCGATACCTCACCTAAAGGGGTGGAAATAGATAAATGGGTGTCTAGAGGCTGAGCTACGAGCTGGAGTCTAGCCATAAATACATGCGATATGAAGGAATGTGAAGCTCCCGAATCGAAAAGAATACGGGCGGGAAAGGAATTCACAAAGAACGTACCCTCTACTATTGCTCCGCTAGCTCCATGATCACGGGGAACTAATGCATAAACCCTGCCAATGGCTGAAGACTGCTCTGCTGCTGGAGATGGGGAAAATGGGACAATCTGCCCCTGAGGAAACTCTTGAACTGCTCGAACTTCCCCCTCAGTCCTCTGGACTGCTGGCGGTGCCTCAAGCCTGTTCTGCTGGCCCTAACCTCTGCCCTACTATCGTTGCTGCTGCTGCTGCTGGTTCGGACCCCTGCCCTGCTGAGCTCCTGCTGGTGCGCTACGACACTCCGATGCCTTATGCCCGATCTTGTGATAGTTAAAACAAGATCCCTGAAACTTACGTTGCTGATGCGCTCTCTGATCCTGCTAGGGTCCTTTTTTATAAGGGCCCTGATACTGCTGCTGATGTCCAGAGAAAGATCTCTTGTTCTTGCCCTTGTCCCCACTCTGCCCTGCCTTGGTCTTCCCTTCCTTATCCTTCTGGAACATAGTAGTCTCAATCTCCTGTGAGGTGGCAACCTTAGCTACCTCCCTAACTGAATAGAATCTCCTCGAGATGAGGTACCGGCGGAGATTAGGGCGAAGCCCTGCTAAGAACATCTGAGCCTAATGCTCTCCTGTCTGCCACATACCCGTGAAATGTAGCAACTCCATGAACCTACTCTCAAAATCTGCAACTATCATGTCCCCCTGAGTCAAACGGGACAACTCAAGCTCCTTCCCAGTCTGTGCTACCGAAGAAACGTACTGCCATTGAAAGAAGTAAATAAAGTCCTCCCATGTGAGGGTCATCCTCTGCTCTGGAGTAAACTGAAGTCGGTACCATCTCCCGACATCTCCCTTCAGGCTGTAGGATGCCAATCTCTGCTTCTGAACTGAATCCACACTGAGTATGTCAAGAATATTACCCACATCCTCCTTCCACTTATGGGCTGCAAGAGGGTCTGGTGATCCCTGGAACTCTGGTGCCCTCATCTTCTGGTACCTCTCTACCATACGGAGCCAAGCCTCCTGCTCTGTGGCTCTATCTGGGACTGCTAGAGGAACAGCTGCAGGCGCTACCTCTGGGTCTCTCTCTCTGATTAGGACGGTTGGTATCCCCTGTGGTGGAACTAATGGAGGTGGTGGTGTCCGCGGTGCTATATGAGTCGTCACTAACTCCTTAATGGCTGTCATCCGGGCAATCAGAGGAGCCATGATATCCACCAAATATTGAGGAGCCTGCTACGACTCGGGTGGAGCCTGCTGAGGCTCGGATTGAGCTGGCTGCTGCTCAGATGGTGTCTACTGAGACTCTACCTGGCTAGCTCTCCGAGTACGAGGTCTACCACGTCCTGCCATCTCTCTGATCATAAGAAAATGAGAGTTTATGAGCCAAAAATAGACTTCTATAAATAGCGTATCACAATAAGATTTTCACAACATATAGTATTGCACCAAGAATGTCAAACCTGCCATGCACCACACCGTGCAACAACATGTTTCACCATCACAATTAACATCTATCTAGTAGAGTCAACAACAGGTGTAGGTACAAAAGCAAGTAAAAGATAATACAAGAAAGACTGATGAAATGATAATAATCAAATTAACCTGGAATACTCAACAAGTCTCAAATACAAATATCTAACAAGAAGGAAATAAGGCACACAGCCTTTACAACCTCTAGAACAGACTCTCAAATGTCTAAACAAAAGTCTACTGTGGAGCTCCAAAAGAAAATATATAACTAAATAGACAGCTGAAGCTAAAATGCATCGCCATTAACCTGCGACTCTCCGGGCTCCTGGCTCACTACCTGAAAGGGGGAGGGACAACGAGCGTCAAAGCGCTAGCGAGTAACATCACAACCAACCCCAATGGAATAGGGCTCGTTGTATAAGAAAATACAGATAATACTCTACGACTCTCCGGGCTCCTAGCTCACTACCTGAAAGGGGGAGGGACAACGAGCGTCAAAGCGCTAGCGAGTAACATCACAACCAACCCCAATGGAATAGGGCTCGTTGTATAAGAAAATACAAATAATACGTAATAGATCAAAAATCATCGATCTAACTAAAGAGGATTTTAGTATTTAGAAATTTACAACACGAGCATAGGTACGTCGAGCGAAATAATCCAAACAAGAAAACCCTCACGTATATACCTTATATCTTAAATTGTAAGTCCCTAAACACCAAACCCGAGGTTCTAATACAGGAACAATAATAAAAGAAATACAACAAATATCAGAGAATAAATACGGTGCCATGACATGGCCTACACGAGTATCATGTTATTACTTACATGAATATCATGTCAAAATGGTGCCATGACATGGCCTACACGAGTATCATGTTATTACTTACATGAATATCATGTCAAAATCTACATAAGTGTCATGTCATAAACTACTACGAGTATCATGTTATTACTTACATGAATATCATGTCAAAATCTACATAAGTGTCATGTCATAAACTACCGGAAGAAAGTCATATGCAGGGTTAAGAACTATGTTCGATACAGGAACTATATACTGTAGTTTCAAACTCATGGAATAAGTGGAAAATGTCCAACACAAGGACTGAAATAGATTATAGTCCAACACGAGGATTTCTATGAATTATAGTCCAATACGAGGACTTCTATGGATTATAGTCCAACACGAGGACTGTGAAATTATGAAAATGTCGCTGGGATACATAGTAAAATTTACTTATATCAATTCACACTCAAATCAATGTGTAAATCCCTAATTTGTACCCCCAGGTCAGCTATCATGCATTAATACATAGATACCTAGTAAGACTGGGAACTAATGCCAGATGGTCGAGGCAAATGCTCGAACCAGATGTAAAATATCACAGAAAAATTCTGTGCTCAGAACTGTGCAGCAGTCGACCACCTCGGTCGACCGCACTCGGAGTAGAAGTTCACTGCTCAGCAGAAACCCTCACGGTCGACCGCTGCGGCATCGCGGTCGACCGCCAAGACATCGCGGTCGACCGCAGCGGTCGACCGCGCAGAGGGCAGACATGCTCTGCCCTTCTGCGCGCCCAGCGGTCGACCACCGCGGTCGACCGCGAGGCAGGCAAAAGCCCATATCTAGGTTTCTGTCAGCTTCAAAACCTGTAAAATTTTTGTGTAAACTGCACTTTAGCATTTCTAATATGTCATATGACAGGTAAAGACGAAATTTATACATTTAAAATCATTACCAAGATCCCACACATAATCAAACATGATTTATATATTGCTAAATCAATAAAAATCAGAATTTAACTCTTTTTAAAACATTTTCAGATCTAGATCTCTTCAATAAAGTTCATTTGTGAGCTTTTAAAATCTGAAACATTTGATTTTCATATCATTTGTCATAAGGAATCTATTGTATCTATAAAATACGATTTTAGGCCCCATAAAACCAAATAAAAACTCAAATTTTAAACATGAAAACAAAAAGGGTGAAGTTGGGCGTGATGTTACTCGCCTTTGGTGAGAAACAAGCTCCTAGATCTGCTGGAGGGTGATCCACTTCGCTGAAACCCAACAAAAATCCGCTGAAAAACCGTTGAAATTCCTCCAAAATCACCAAAAACGAAAACTAGGGTTTGAGGAGGAAGAGGGAGGGGGGGCTAGGGTTTTTGTTTTTAGATCCAAAGAGGGCTCTCTCGGGTTCATTAGATTATATACTAACCCCTCAACCCGACCCGAAACCCGTTAAGACCCAAATCTGAGAAAACAACATGTCTGCTGTGCGGTCGACCGCCACGGTCGACCGTGTAGCAGAAATTTGCCTGCTGAGAGATAATTCATATGCTGGTCATTTCACTTGATTCCTCTCACATAGAATCACTAGATGGTTTCTCAAACACAGATTATCACATTCCACTGATATATATATATATGATTATTTATCACCAAGAAATTATTTATTACTAATAATTCACATATATTCATCATAAAAGTTACGGGGTTTTACAGTGTAACAATGAGAAAAATCAAATCTAAACTCAATATAAAAACTAGCTTTGATAAATGATAATTAAACAAATGAATATAAAGCTAGATATAGAGTTTAGAAAATTTTTCCAATGGATGAAAAGAGAGAGGGAGATGAATTGAAGCTTTAAACACCAAAATGTTATCTCCTCAAGCTCTTGTGAAAATATCTTCACAAACCAAACTCTTAAACTCACTTAGAAACCCTTAAACAAACCTATAAAACTCTTTAAAACTTTTCTCTTTGTTGGTTGGAGAGTTGAATGCTATGGGGTATTTATAACAACCTAAAACATTAGCCAAAAACACCCCAAAACAAAAACTAGCCATTTCTAGCCGTTACTAACCGTTATTGGGTGAAAAGCCCAAAATACCCAAAATCTAGCATTCTGAAAATTTATGTATCTAACTTTGTAAAATCAATTAAAAATAATAAATCAACTTTAAAAATTATGAAATTTTTAGGGCAGTATATAAACATCTAAAAAGATATGTCCGAAAAATAATTTCTTAAATATCACTTTCTATTTGTGATAAATAATTATTTGAACACAGATATACAGTTTCCAAAATCTGCTGACATACACGATTTTGTAAAATCAATTGGGCACAGTAAAATAACTCCACAAATCATGAAATTTTGAAGGAAGTTTCCAAACATGTATATAAACATGTCTGAAAAATAATTTATGAAATATCACTTCCTATTTGTGAGAAATAGCTTTTTTTAACAAAGATATACAGTTTCTAAAAAACTGCTGAAAACTTATTTTTGTAAATTCAATTGAAAATAACAAAACAAGTCTAAAATTAGTAAAACTTGGGAAAATGTTTATATATATGAATATAAACATGTCTACAAAGAAATTTTTCAAATTGTTTTTTCCAATTGTGAAAACTCATCTGTTTCGCAAAAACATGCACGAACATGAACTTTAAACATGCACGAATAAAACTTGTTAAAACTTGATTTTGATAAATTCATTCCAAACAAGTTTCAAAACACTTTCCAATAGGTTTATAGACTTGATAAAAGATATATCATCGTATTAATAAGTCTATAATCCAAAACAATGATAAATCAAAATAAACGTGTGTGTATGAAATTGAGCTTGAAGTATTGAACACACATAATATAACACCTAAACTAATTTACCAAAGCTTGTGATGTTCAATGAAGCTCTTCTTGGTAAACATTACGGAAGAAGCTTGAACTTGGATCTTGACTTGAATGCATAGGCTTCACTCCACTATTCCATCAACCTCCATTGAATATGATCGTTGATGCTCTATTCCATCCATCCTCCAACTTGTTGTTTGTCTATAATAAATGGAAAAACCATAGACACTAGACAAACAACGTTAGTGGTAAATTATTTGTTAAACATCATCAAAACAAGAAGGCCAACACCATGCACCTCGAAAGCTTCATGCTTCGGGAATAAAATTTTGGAGGCATGGACGATGATACATAGAAATGGATTTTAGGAGCCCTTAAGGCTTTACCCCCAATCCAAAATAGATCAAGAGACGACTTCAACTCATAAAATAAGTTAAGAGACCCTAGATTTCTCCTTTGTTTTTTTTTTAATTTTATTTTCAAGATGTCATGGGGTTCAAGTACAGAATTCAAAACTCTAGAATAAGGGTACCATGCACCTCAAAAGCTTCATACTTTGGGAATAAATTTTTGGAGGGATTGGCCATGATACATAGAAATGAATTTTAGGAGCCCTTAAGGCTTTGCCCCTTATCCAAAACTGATCAAGAAACAAACTCAACTCATAAAATAAGTTTAGAGACCCTAGGCTTCTCCTTTTTTTTCAAAATTTTATTCTTAATGTGCCATAGGGTTCAAGTACGGAATTCAAAACTCTGGAATATAGGACCATGCATCTCGAAAGCTTCATGTTTCAGGAATAAAACTTTGGAGGCATGAACCACGATACATAGACATGGATTTTAGGAGCCCTTAAGGCTTTATCCCTCGATCCAAAATAGATCAAGAGACGGCCTCAACTTATAAAATAAGTTTAGAGACCCTAGGCTTGTCCTTTGTTTTTTTAAAAATTTTATTCTCAAGGCGCCATGGGGTTCAAGTACGGAATTCAAGACTCCAGAATGAGGGGCCATGCACCTCGAAAGCTTCATGCTTCGAGAATAAAACTTTGGAGGCATGGTCTATGATACATAGAAATGAATTTTAAGAGCCCTTAAGGCTTTGCCTCTTATCAAAAATTGATCAAGAAATAATCTCAACTCATAAAATAAGTTTAGAGACCCTAAACTTCTCCTTTGTTTTCAAAAGTTTATTCGCAAGGTACCATGATGTTCAAGTTTGGAATTTAAAACTCCAGAATAGAGGATCATGTACCTCAAAAGCTTCATGCTTTGGGAATAAAATTTTGAAGGCATGGGCCATGTACATAGAAATGGATTTTAGGAGCCCTTAAGGCTTTGCCCCTTATCCAAAAATGATCAAGAAACTATCTCAACTCATAAAATAAGTTTTGAGACCCTATGCTTCTCCTTTGTTTTCAAAATTTTACTTTCAAGGTGCCATGGGGTTTAAGTACAAAATTCAAAACTCCAAAATAGGGGACCATGCACCACCGTAATATAGAAAATAAATTTTGGAAACCCCTAAGGCCTTGCTCCCTGATCCAAAACAGATCAAGAAATGAACGTAGCCTTAATAAAATAACTTTAGAAGCCTGTAGACTTCTGCACTCTTTATTGAGAAATCAACAATTAGGTTACGGATTACTTGGCGTGACTTGCAATTAGCTGATTCATTATTTGATTGGATGAGTTTCTTAGTATTTTCCTAATTTATATTATTGGCTACCTGAAGATGAAATTGAAATGCAATTCCATTCTTTAAATCATAAATCAGATGCTCCATTCTTACAATAGATTTCAGAAATATAAATATCAGGGTCCCTTTAATCTGCTAAAGAGTCTAGGAAATTTCTTCATGAAGGAGATGATGAAAAACTTAAGTAGGGACCATATCTACTCTCACATTCTTCCAACCTCACTTATCTCGTGGATGCATCTAAGCAAAAGATGTCAAGATCTCATTCCTCATTTTTTTTTTCTTTCAATCTACCGAGGCATCCTTCCTCCTAGGATGGGAAAGAGGCTCTTGACCAAACCATATAATCTCATATGTTTGCCCACCAATTTGGTTATGATCAAGGAGTTCCTAGTCCTGGTTTGCCATGCATGTGCATTGAATCCGTCACGCTTCGCTTTCCAAAATACCAGGGAATCAGAACGTGAACAAGACCGCGACATATTAGATTGAGGAGAATAAATAAAAACATTTCTTCTAAACCTAATACGCTGAGCGTCAAGCAATATAAAATACGAAGTCACAAGTTCTCGATCACAATTAGCAAGAATATAATAAACAACTCAGAATAGAAAAGTCACATCACAAATAAAATATCAATCGAAACACAAAGTTTGGGTCAAACATGCCCTTATTACAAAATAGTCCAATAAAATATGAAGAATACATAGTCCAATAGCATAAACGGAAGTACTGCAAAAATATCTAAATTCCTCAAATACTAAAAGAGAAAGTGCTATATGAATAATCTAATATTCGTTAGCAACTACGGAAAGAAAAGACTAAGCTCCAACTTGCTCTTCTGCTCCATCTGGAATACACTCAGACTGCAAGGCATCTCTATACTAGACCTATCTGTTCTCTAAATATGACGTACACCAGAGAAAATAGGTGTATGTCAGTGTGCATGGCACACATCAAGATCCCACAAGGGAGAAGAGAAACGGTCGAATGACCAATACAATGACAGTAATAATAAAAATAGAAGTATGCAACTCTAATTCTAACCACTAGATGCAAATCACTACTAGATTATAATAATCAATCAGATCATCTAGGAATGGGGTCATGCTATGTGACGCCCCAGGGTTCACACAAGGCTGCAGTCCAAGGTGAAACCCGGATTGTTAAACCTGCCAAGTATCAAACACTATGCTACAACATGTTTCATCATCATAATCACTATCTCTCTAGTGGAATCAATAAATGGGTGATGGTACAAAACAGGCAAATAATAGAAGTAGTACAAAATCAGATATGCACAGAAAAAATATATCAATAAATGAGCCTAACTAAAATAGAATAAGAATATCTCTGAGTCTGAAATACATCTTAATACAATAAGTCAAATGAAACCTCACTAGGGCACTCAGCCTCTACAAAATGAATACAACTCTAAAGTCTGAATAATAAAAATAATTATACAGTGGAGCTTCAATTACTAAGACTGTGCGATGACGACTATGCTAGAACTCTGTCATCCTGCGGCTCTCCAAAATTCTGATCCGCCTGAAAGAGACAATTTAAACAGAAAAATAACAACAAGAGCATCAGAGTACTACAACAAGATCACCTCCGTCCGCCCCTAGGGGAAGGCCTGCTAGATGACGTGGAGGCTCTATCTATTAAGCATAGTCTACCTATATCATTTCCCCTATATCTAATAGAGTTAATATTTAGACACCTACAAGACGAGACATAGTACGTAGAGCGAAATAATCCAAATAAGAAAACCCTCACATATATACCATATGTCTCAAATTATAGATCCCTAAATACCAATTCCAACTCTATGGATAAAAACAACACTCAAAAGAAATACTCCAACCCTCAACTATATAGAACCAATATCAAAATCTCAAACTACTTCTCAAGTAGTTGGCGCAATAATAAGAGAATATCATCCAACTCAAAAATTACCATAAGCCATATCATGTATGCCACAAATCAAAGAACGTACCCTACTCATGGGTAATCTAACATGGGAGTAACTATAACTGATAATATATATATGCGTACATCTCCTTGTG
The DNA here is from genome assembly GCF_001876935.1 of Asparagus officinalis. Classification (NCBI taxonomy): domain Eukaryota; kingdom Viridiplantae; phylum Streptophyta; class Magnoliopsida; order Asparagales; family Asparagaceae; genus Asparagus; species Asparagus officinalis. The sequence goes on from NC_033798.1 coordinate 53,466,795, forward strand.
CAATAGCGATACTCTTGTGATACTCTTACTCAAACGTTCTACGACAATAGGTTTATGTTCAATACATGGACTGTAAAATCTTAAAGTCCAACAGGAAGACTTCAATGGTTTATAGTCCAACACAAGGACTTCAACTACTATATGTTAAATAAAAACAACTCAGATAAATGTCCAACACATGGACTGCATATGATAAATACCCAACACATGGACTATAACAGGTAAAAGCCCAACACATAGACTCTAACAGGTAAAATCCCAACACATGGACTATAATGGGTAAATGTCCAACACATGGACAATACGATTAAGGTCCAACACATGGACTGAAATGGGTAAATGTCCAACACATGAACTATATGATTAAGGTCCAACACATGGACTGAAATGGGTAAATGTCCAACACATAGACTATATGATTAAGGTCCAACACATGGACTAAAATGGATAAATGTTCAACATATGGGCCGCAATAGACAAATGTCCAACGCATGGACTGCATACGATTAATATCATGCAATGAACAGATACAAGTAAAAGCGTATACACTATTCACTCTCATACCCCAGTGAATAAATCTAAGACTCATGTCCGTAGTCAACTTATGTACACAAATCTTAGATGTTAAACAACACTTAAGCATTGTATTATAACAATACAAGATCGAGGAACTCTCTCGAAAACCAAAACAAAGCCAAACAAACATGCATAGGCCCAAGACTGAGTGGCGGTCGACCGCACATGTACGACAGTCGACCGTGATGGGTTCCAGGGCCTACCCAGGCTTCTGTCCTGCACGCGGTCGACCGTCGCTCACATCGCGGTCGACCGTACCTGAAAATTTCAGAACGTGCAGGTTTATGCATAGTGTTGAGTTCATTCCGACTTGTGATTCAAACATGTTTGAAACATATATAAAATATATAACAACACTTAAACTTTGATAATCACTTGCTGAAATTATCTCGAACATAAATCAAACTCTTGTGTTAATCTAGTTAGGGTTTTTCAACCTAATTAACCAAATTCTTCAATTTAAAGTATGAACTTTTAACATATTCATGTATGTATAGATATATATGTAGATTTAGATGTACGTACCTTAGTGTGTTGACACAAGCTTTGCTTCATGATAGATGTACCTAGGTAGCATAGATAACCACAAATGACTATGTAGATGAAGATGATGAAGAAAACAAACAACAGGAGTCTTCTTCGAGCAAGGAACAAGCAGCAAAGATTTTGTTGGGCAAAAGTTATCGGTGAATGACAGTGCCAATAGCAATTTCTTACTTCACAGATCAGTACCTACACTAAATATATAGGATTTCAAGTTAACACCAATATCATGGTTATGTCAACTTTTCAAACTATAGATAAATTGGTTGTCCTTTATGTATAAATCTAAGATATTTTCTAATTTTGTATTGAATTTTTTAAATTTTCCGGAGCTCACCAGAATAGCTTAGTAACAAGTTTCAGTAACTTGTCTGTTTTTACCTTGTACCATATTTTTGTACTAACATCATGTGTTGGTTTTCACTTGTAATTGTAATTTTATTTCAGAAGAAACTTAAACAAAAGCCTAACCATCTTTTTCTCTAGGTTGCATGTGCTATGGTGATGTCTGGTGAAAACTTGGACAACTTTGTTGAGGTGAAAAACATTCTTGTTGAAATGGGAACGTATTTCCAAGTTCAGGTGTGTTTTTTGATAATAGTAAAAAGTTAATGTTCTATAGTTAAGAGACTATTTTAATAATGACTATAAGCCTTTCTTTTTAGGATGATTACCTAGATTGTTTTGGTGCTCCTGAAGTAATTGGTAAGGTAAATACGGACAAGTTTTCTTCCATTTTCTTATTTGAGCAAGAAGCATTACAGTAATTTTTTCACAATAGCAATCTATGGTTTATTTGACCCTGAACCTTCTGATTTCTGTTAGTTTAATTTTTGGAGTCCTATATGCTTTCAGTTGGGACCGATATTGAAGATTTTAAGTGCTCTTGGCTTATTGTACAAGCCCTTGAGCGTGCCAATGAAAACCAAATGAAACTTCTATCGGTGAGTATGGTTCCAGCCCACCATTTATAACTTTTTTGCTCTTGGAAGAACTATGATAAAAATTAATGTTAAATGTACTCCCAGGAGAATTATGGGAAGTCAGATCCCGCTTGTGTTACAAAAGTGAAAGCCGTTTACAATGACCTGAATCTGCAGGTATGATTAATATTCTACCTCGTGTAGTGTCTACAGTAACTTGAGTCTTCTAATCTTGACCTATGTAATATGTTCCTTGTTGCAAAGACTGTCTTATAAGGGTATTATTTACAGCCATATATGCAATCACATTTTCTTGATGATATTGCACTCCATCAAAACATTGATACATATTTAAGAGCTATCTGATACACTGGGTTAAAGGTTATTATCAAACTATTACCAAATTGTTTGGATAGGACCTTACCATATTACTCAGATCGTGCTATCCTTTGTTACCTATACACAACTGTCCTTGTACTGCCGGACTGGATTATGGTTAGAGTGATATCATCAGTTAGAGAGTCAAGTTATACGACCATGAACATATTTTAGACTGGAGATCGGCAAAGGAAGCGCGTTTTTGGGAGCTTTGTCTGAGTAGCCATCTTGGAGTAATAAAGTGGTCAGAGCTCAACTAGATGACTTTTAGATTCAAACTCGAAGGGGCTGATCTCTAAAGAGCCAAAGGCTGATTGGACCGTTAGAGCAGATGGAGGACTTCGAATGAAGGGCCGGTTAGTGATGCCGAGTGATCCACAGTTGAAGAATGACTTATTTGATGAGGTGCATCGTACCAGGTACACAGTGCATCCAGGCACAACTAAAATATACAGGGACTTGAAAAGACATTTTTGTTGGAGCGACATGCGTAGGGAGATTATAGAGTATGTGGCTAAATCCCTGCCAATAAGTGAAGGTAAAACATCAGAGACCTGCAGGAACCCTACAGCCTTTACCCATTCCGGAATGGAAATGGACCAATATTTCTATGGATTTTATTGTAGGATTTGTCGAGGTCGAAGAAGGGAAACAATTCAGTTTGGGTAATAGTTGATCGGTTGATAAAGTTAGTACATTTCATTTTGTTGAAGACCACGTACATGGTAGAGACGTATGCGAGGATATTCATCCAGGAGATAGTGAGATTACATGGAGTTCCAGAGACAATTATATCAGACCGATGCTCGATTTTCACTTTGCACTTTTGGAGGAGCTTCCAAAACTCTTTCGGTAGCCAGTTATCATATTCTAGTGGTTTCCACCCATAGACAGATGGACAAATAGAGAGAGTCGACCAAGTGTTGGAGGATATGTTGTGGATTTGTGTTATAGATTTCCAAGGCAACTGGGAGGACCACATCCCATTGATTTAATTCGCTTATAATAATAGTTATCAAGTGACAATTGGTATGGCACCATATGAGACGTTGTACGGGAGGCCTTGTAGATCGTCTATTTGCTGGGCAGAACCAGAGGACAACCTATTGTTTGGACCAGAGTTAGTGAGACAGACTACAAAAAAGTAACAATAATTCAGGAGTGCATACTCACAGCGTATAGTCGTCAGAAGAATTATGCAGATCAGAGACGATGACTATTAGAGTTCTAGGTTGAAGACCATGTATTGTTGAAAATATCGCCAATAAAAAAAATTCAGTGTTTTTGTAGATGGGAAAAGCTTGCCCCAAAGTATATTGATCCGTTCAGAATAGTGGAGCGCATTGGAGCCGTTTCATATCGGCCAACATCGATGTCAAGTATACATAATATCTTCCATGTTTCGATGCTTAAGAAGTATCTACACAACGAGGAGCAGTAGCAAGTGATAGACGTGCCAGAGGTTGAAATTCATGATGATTTGACTACTATTAAAATTCATGTATGTAGTCTTGCCAAAGAGGACAAGAGACTTAGAAACAAGTGATACCTTTAGTTAAAGTTCAATGGAATCAGAAAGAAGCTGAGAAAGTTTCTTGGGGCACGATAAGGATATGCATTGCGACGACTTTTATCTATTTGAGCAAGTAAATTGTTTGGATATGATTTGCCTATATTTATGATTATCTATATGCTCATATCTATACTTAACGCTAGAATGGTGATATTAGAACTTAGCTCCTAATTATTCAGAACACATGGTATATATATGGGGGGTTCCTTGTTTGGAATTTTTGCCCGACATACTTGTTCCGCTTAGTTAGGGGTTAAGTGTGAGTATTTGCATTCTAGACTGTTAAGTATAGACACTGAGGAGGATTCTTAGGAGCACGAGGAGAATATACATCGTGACTTCCCACACCTGTTTGAGCAGGTAAATTAATTGATTAATTATGATTTACTCTTGTGTATGATTTGTTTATATGCTCATATCTATACTTAACGCTAAAATGGTGATATTAGCACTTAGCTCCTAATTATTCAGAACACATGGTATATATATAGGGGGTTTCTTGTTTGGATTTTTCGTCCGATGTACTTGTTCTGCTTAGTTATAGGTTAAGTGGGAGTATTTGCATTTTAGACTGTTAAATATAGATATTAAGGAGGACTCTCGGGAGCACGGAGATGTTATGCATCGCGACTACCCACATCTGTTAGAGCAAGTAGATTTATTGATTTGATTTGGTATATTATCTATATGATTAGATTTTAACGCTAGGATGGGGATATTGACACATAGCTCCTAATCATTCGAAACACATGGTATTTATATGGAGGGTTCCTTGTTTGAATTTTTTTACCCGACAAACTAGTTCCGTTTAGTTAGGGGTTGAGTGAGAATATTAGCATTCTAGATTGTTAAATGTAGATACTGATATGTTTCATATATGGGGATTAATGGTATGAGATGTGTACAGGAGAGTTTTATTGCCAGGATTATCCCCTCTTAGTGCTTTTCTTATATTATTAATCCCTAAGATACGCTTGCGGAATTTCGGGGACGAAATTCTTTTAAGGGGAGAAGAATGTAAAACCCCATGAATTTGAATATTATGTGATAACTAAAAACACATATGTTATATGGTGATAAATAAAATATTTTGATGTTTGAGTATGTTAGGAATTGATTTGAGATCAATTCAGTGTATATATGTGAGTGGAGGAGAGAAACATGCACGAAATATGCACGAAAACAGAAGAAAAACTGTAAAATCTCTGCTAAGTCGACTTATGAGTCGACTTACAATAAGTTGACTTATCAAAGCCGTAAGTCGACTTACCATAAGTCGACTTATCAGATACGTTAGTCGACTTATAGGCTGATTTCTAGTTTTCTTTTGGGTTTCGGGTTATATCTATTTTTTCGATCCCAGACTTATATAAACTCTTTTAAACCTATTTTTGCTGCACTTTCTCGTGAGAATCCAGCAGCCATCCCTCCTCTCAAACCCTAGTCTAGAATCTTGAGTTTTTAGAAGATTTTGGTAGGAATTTCGTAGAGAGGAAGGCGGGATCTGTGTTTTCACAAAGGAAGATATCTTGCACGTGTGTTGGGAGGATCAACAGCAACTTGAAGCAATATTATCTTCGTCCAAACCCATCACCATAGTTAAATAACTAGTTGTAGTTGTTAATATGATGTTTAATATGTGTTTTTATGTTTAAATCTTAACTTGTGATGTTAAAAGTTAGATTTTTGATGTTGAAACTCAATTAAATACTAGATCAGTAACTTTTTCTTGTTGTTTATGATAGAAGCATGATCATGATCATTAGGCTTTCATTTAATTTTTTTTTAATCTTTTAAACATGCTTAATTCATATGTTAACCCTAGTTTGAAGTCTAATTGTATTTTTATGTTAATTCATCATGCTAAAACCTTAGGCCAGTGTTTCCTAATTAGTCTAATCATGTTTAAATGAATTTTTATGCTTCTGTCCTTTGTTAAAATAAAATTAATCATGCTATGATAATTATGTAATATTTCATGTCAATATTGAAAACCTTGAATAACCATGTAGTTAACCCTAATTCTTTTTATTCAAGTGTTAAACCATGTAATATGACCTCTATTAATTAGTGTTAGATGTTTATATCATGTTTCCTATGATCCATGCTGATTAGAATGAGTTTTATTTGAGAAATATCGCAGAAAAACATCGAAACGTCAATCTAGAAGTTGACTAAGTCGACTTATAAGTCGACTTATGCCAGGCATAAGTCGACTTACGGGTAGATTTTCCAGATCGTTTCTAATTTGTTTTTTGCACTATTTTGAGTCGCGTTCGAGGGTTTCAATCCGTACTTTTTATACACGTTTATTCACGAATACACAAGTACAGTGTTGTTGCACATACATGAGTATCCCGAAGAGGAGTATGAGGGGTTTTAAACTATTTATATTGAATTAGAGGTTGTTTATTCACAGCTCAGTACTTCATGGGGTAGTACGTCAATATACTTATTGTATATGCTATTGAGTCGGATTTTTGGAGGCTTGATCTAGCAGTCCGTACCGCACTAGGGTATGATGAGGCTCGTGAGCTATATTTCTAGAATGCCTATTTGGTAGTCCGTCCCGTACTCATGTTACACACTGAGTTGCGATGAGACTAATGAGCCGAGTATACAGTTAGGATGCCGACTTGGTAGTCCATCCCGCATGATACTGCGATGAATCATAACTTACATGGATTTGCATGTTGATGATTTCTTGATAGCCTGAGTCTATGGAGGATGCCAGTTATGTGTAAGACTCATCGTTGAGATATAATACCGAGATACTTTGTTCTTGAAAGTATACAGGATTATATGTTAGTATTTATTCTAGCTCTCTAGTGATAGTGGAAGATATTATAAATACGATGTATTAATCTCTTTATTTTCTTTACTGCTTTCTTTATTTCTTAGTTTGAGGTCAATGATTAGTGATTCATAATTTAAGACATATGGTATATACATGAGGATTTCCTTGTTTGGGTTATTTTGCGTGATGTACTACGTCTCGTGTTATGGATTTCTAATTATTGATTTCATTTAGATTGTTTATCTCTAGATTTGTATTAATGTTTAGGCATCTACAATTTGAGATATATAGTATATATATGAGGGTTTCCTTGTTTGGATTATTTAGCTCGACGTACTACGTCTCGTGTTATAGGTTTCTAAATGTTAATTCTACTTAGATACATGGAAAAATAATTTAGGTAGACTATACTTAATAGATAGAGCCTTCACTCTACCTAGTAGCCCTTCCCCTGAGGGCGGATGGAGGTAATCTTACTGTAGTGCTCTGACACTCTTGTTGTTATTATTCTTGTTGCTTTATTTTCTTCTAGCTGGTACAGAGGTACGGAGAGCCGCAGGATGATGGAGTTCTTGCATAGTCGCATTCACATGAATTTTAGAGACTTCACAGTAGATTTTTTTTATTTTATTCAGACATTAGAGTTTTATTCTCATATTGTAAAGTTAGTGTACCTTAGTACGATTCTAGTTGATTCATATTGACATTCTCATTATTTCAGTTATTAGATGGGTTATAGTTGAGACATGATTCTTTTATTTATAAGATATCTTTTCTATATCATATCTATTGCGTTCACTTCCATACTGTTTTGTACCTACACTTTTATTTGATTCCACTAGAAGATATTACTATGATTGGTGAAATATGTTTATGCACAGTGTGGGTGCATAATAGGTTTGACATCTATGGGTTCACCTTGGACTGCAGCCTTGTGTGAAACCATGGGCGTCACACAGTCAGTACTCCTCTTGCAGGTCATTTAAAGCTTAACAAAAAGTTTTACCCGACTACAGATGAGAAAAAGAATGAGATGTAAAATATTCCTTACTCTTTAGCTGTAAGGAGTTTGATGTATGCCATGGTTTGCACTCGGCCATATATAGCTCATGTAGTTAGCGTTGTGAGCGGGTTTCTTTCTAATCTAGGGAAAGTTTACTGGGAAGGTGTAAAGTGGATCTTAAAATATTTGAAAGGTAGTTTCAGATTGTGTTTGAGTTTTGGGGGTTCGTAGATAGTATTATATGGTTTTGCATATGTGGATATGGCTGGTGATCTCGATCACAGGAAATCTACCTCAGGTTGGTTGTTCACTTTTACAGGGGGAGCAGTATCTTGGCAGTCTAGGTTGTAGAAATATGTTGCTTTATCTACAACAGAGGTGGAATATATTGCACCTGTGAAAGCCGGTAAAGAGATGATTCACTACAACAAAGCTATTTTTTTATAGCGTTGAATGATAGCGTTTATGTTGTAAGTGCTATAGATCGTATCACTACAACAAAGCTATTTTTTTATAGCGTTGAATGATAGCGTTTATGTTGTAAGTGCTATAGATCGTATGTACCTTATTTTTTGATTATAGCGTTGAATGATAGCGTTTATGTTGTAAGTGCTATAGATCGTATGTACCTTATTTTTTGATAGCGTTTGAAAAATTTTAAATGCTATAAGTACTTGATTGCAATTTTTTTTGTTCTGGCGCGTTAAAAACTTAAGCGGGAGACTGAAAATTAAAACAGGCGCGTTGAAAATTAAAACATGCGCTACTTGATCGCAATTTTTTCCCGTTTCCGTTTCTTTTTCTAAAAACCCCCGCAAATACCCACAAATAAGGGCTTTCAGTTCCTGTTCCTTTTCTTTCACCCAAGCCCTAACAGCTCGTCGCTAACTCTGATTGCCTCCTCCGAGTCGTCGTTTCCGCCTCCGACTCATCGCTGCTGCCTCCGACTCATCACCGGTGCCGCCTTCGACTCGCTGTCACAGCATCTAGCTACCGCTGCCGCCTCCATACCCGACCCCCCTCTTCTTTGATCACCAGAGATGGAGCCCCTCGTCGTCTCTCCTCCACCGTCGAAACCCCTCCCTTCTCCTTCTCCCCAAACAATACCTGATCCCAAACAATACCACGCAGTAAGTAGCAATTTTGAAGATTTGAGGGATTAATTTGAGAATTTGAAAGGTTTAAGAGAACCGATGTATAAAACCCTTTTTTTTTATTTTTTGGGGGGTAGTTATTTTGTGAGATTAGTTGTGATGAATATGTGGTTTATTTGTGATGCAGAGCACTGGAAGCTCAGGGAGCAATCTGAAGAGGCTTGATGAGTAGACTGAGGTGAAGATCAATAACTTGAAGAATTATATAATTGCTGGTTTTCAGTTTTTTTAATTCAATTTCTTAGTTATTGTGTATTTTACTCATTGATGAATTATATAATTGGTGGTGAACTATCATCCCTTCCTGGTATTGCTGATGCTATTGAGGTTCTAAGTGCTCTGCTCTGTATCTGATTTTATGTTTTCCTGTTTCCTGGTATTGCTGATGCTATTGAGGTTCTAAGTGCTCTGCTCTGTATCTGATTTTATGTTTTCCTGTGTTTATGCAATATATGGCAAACTACAAGAAAAGTGCTCTGCTCTGTATCTGATTTTATGTTTTCCTGTGTTTATGCAATATATGGCAAACTACAAGAAACACCCTTAATCTATATGCTATTTTTAAATAAACCCCCACATCTAAAAAGTTCAACAATAGAACCCTTCATCTATGTAATTAAAGAAATGGTTAGTTTTGCAATGGAGTTTGGTTCTTTAAACATCTGGTTATACGTCAACATTAAGAATTTTAGTTTAATAATACAAAAAAGAGAGTATTTTATATCAAAAGAAGTAACATTTTAATATTTCTTTCCTTTTAACTCCCAAATTCATAACTGCGGACAATAACGTTTACTCAAGTACAAACGTCTGGATGTTTGAAGAATAAAATCCCGTTAAGAAATTATTCATTAATCATCAAAGATGAGGGTTTTTATAAACTTTTTAGATGAAGAGTTTTATTGAAGAACAAGGTATAGATAAAGAGGGTTTCTTGTAATCCTCCCTTGAATATAATTATGCAGTGTAATCTCCTTGATATTAAATATTTCTTCAGGATACTATACACAATGCTATTGAAGATTTCATTACCTGGCCTATACAAAAAATTGTTCCCATTTTACTTGGTGATTATAGGTATGATAATGCTACCTGTGCACCTTTTATTGTATTATGCATGTTTGAGATTTTTCCAAAGTGTGAATAATTGCAGTCCTCTTGTGTAGTGGCCTAGAGTTGAAACCTATTGGAGTTTTGGAAGTAAAGCTTGTTCAAGCTAAAGGTTTAGCAAACAAAGATCTTGTAGGAAAATCCGATCCATTTGCTGTTGCCTATATACGTCCACTACCTGATAGGATGAAGACTAGCAAAACAATTGTAAGTGTGCATGTTAATCTTTGTTTCTTTTCTAAGATATTCTTATCATATTATTCCTAAATAACTTGGATTACTTACAGAACAATGAATTGAATCCTATTTGGAATGAACACTTTGAGTTCATAGTTGAAGATATGTCAACCCAACGTTTGGTCGTCAAGGTTTATGATGATGAAGGGGTACAAGCATCTGAACTTATTGGTATGGCTCAATTTAAGCTGCAAGAACTTTAGCCTGGGAAAGTGAAGGTTGTTTGGCTGAAGCTTGTTAAAGATTTAGAAATTCAGAGAGACAGGAAAGACAGGGGCCAGGTAAGCTCAAGAATCATGATGGTCGTCTTATTTCTAGTTCTGTTTGACGTATTAGGGGTTTCATAACAAATATTTGATGGACATGTGAAAAGGAAACTTCTTCTACAAATGTACATGTCCTAAAAACATAAAACTTTATCGAAAGGTGGATAACTATTTTGGGCTGCCATGTTAAATTATTAAAATGAAGTTTTGAAGAGTATTTGTATTTACTTAGGTAGCATGTTTTACGTAGTTTTCTTTTATGAGAGATGTAGTGAGGAAATTATGTATAAGAGAGTTATGGTATTTTTTGGGAGCTTGCACGCACATGATGTTTCATCTCTATTACCCGCTCCCATTCTCACCTTCTGTGTTCTTCCCCCAATTTTACCTTATTTTAGTTGATACATTTCTTTTTACCTCACCAGGTACATCTAGAGCTTTTGTACTGCCATTTTGGCATGGAAAATAAATTTACTAATCCTTTCATCAATAAAAAACTTTCTCTTACGACTTTGGAAAAAACTATGAAGAGTGAGATTGATGGTGGTGAGACTGTTGAGATCGAAAAGACATTAACTCAGAGAGAAAAAAGAGGTCATTGTAAGAGGAGTGCTTTCTGTGACAATTATAGCTGCCGAGGAATTGCCCGTGATGGATGTTATGGGAAAGGCAGACCCTTTTGTTGTGATCACTATGAAAAAATCGGGAACAAAGAACAAAACAAGGGTAAGGTTTTGGAATCCATATGTAATTCTTATACCTAATATAACTTTGCATGTTTTTTTATTCCCACCTTCAGGTTTTACATGATACCTTGCATCCAGTATGGAATCAGACTTTCGACATAGTGGTGGAAGATGGGCTACATGATCTGATTATTTTGGGAGTCTGGGACCATGACACTTTTGGAAAGGGATGTCTTTGGCGGGCCACAAAATTAAGACTAGTTGCTCAAATACGAGCAACAAAGAAGGAACAAAGACTTCAGCTCAAACCAGACAACATAACATCTTTAGCAATTTGGAAGAAATTTATCAAGACAAAAACAAGTCCAGAGTTTAAGGTATGTTTTTTCTGAGATAATTAATCACAAGCTTATATTAAGAGATATTATTATGATAAAGGACCAAGGTCTCCAGGTCAAAAGTGAAAAGTTCAAGGCATTAAGGCGCAGACAAGTCCCACACACTTGCAATCGCAAGGGAATGGTTCGATTAACAGCTGATATGGTAATACATATTATACATTGATATATGTTTTCTTAAGGCAAAGTTATGAGTATGTCATCAGTCTTTCTTTTTTTTAAATGTATCATTGTAGAAAAGAAATAGTGCAGACCCATCTAGTATGTCAAGGGTTAAAGCTTGGATCAAAGCTCACACAAAAAAAGATGGTACACCGGTGAATTCAGCAGTTGGTGAAACAATTGTAAGGACACTAATTTTGCATATGAGTGAATATATATTACTCTTTTAGAAGAACATGTATATATAATGTAATACATATATATGTTGTACCTTTCAGGATAAGCTTAAAAAATTGAAACTGCTACACCTTCATCTTCATCAACTAATGTGAGAGAAGATGCTCTTTCTAAAGTATTAGGAAAAGATAAACCTGGGCGATTAAGAGGAATGGGAAGAGAAGTTACTATAAGCAAAGTATCTTTCTTACAAGCCAGAGACAAGTATGTGCTCTAGCTAAAAGAGAAAAATTCTGAATTCCAAAATAGAATACAACATTTGGAGACTGTGGTCCATAAATTAGTTGGAAATCATCAGGTACATCTATATAACTTCAATTAATGGACTCTTGAAGTTTTATACTTTCAATTAATGGTTTGCTTGTTCTTATATATAATTTATGAGTTTAGAGGTTGTATTGTTGATTCTTGTGTTTCTGCTAGTTCATGTAAGTTATCGGTCTTTATAACTAGATTTGCTAACAATTTTGTTCCCGCTATTTTAGTATTTTTTTTAATCCAAGCTGCTGGTGTTGGTACTTATTTCTATCTTCTTGGACTTTCCTAATAATTCTCTCTATCAAATAAGAGATCTTTTAGCTGACGTGCTTGATACTCCTTAGGTGAAAAAATGGAGCATGTACTTGTAATTGCTAGATCTTCCTTTTGTGTCAGGCTGTGTGTGACATTGATCTCTTCATGCTTCTTTGTGCTATGTCGTTTGATGGCATTGATCTGTATTAGCAAGTCCTTAATTTTGGAAGTCTCACATTGATTCTTCCATGGCAGCCTCCTTCCTCTTATTGATAATGATTGGATCTTGGATATGCAATTTATAACTGTAATCCAACCTTATTTATGGGTCAGTGGTTTTCATGATGCCTTTCTTAGTGCTGGACCCAGTGGCCACCCTGACTGACGGTAATTTGTGTTTGCTTTTGTTAAAAGTTGGCTTGTACCACTCCTTAGGAAGGAATTATAGAAATCTAAATAAACCAAGATTTTATGTAATAGTTATACATCTGTATGCATCAGGAACATGTAGCAAATTTATTTATGTATGCAGTTTGGTTTTGCAGGCCTTGATCGCAAAAAGGAGCGATATGGTGGTAATGTCTGGTGATATGGACCACTGAAAGCTTATGTTCGCCGATGTGGCTATGTACATGATGAGTCTCCCAAGTCATATGTAATGCAGCAAAATTAGTTTTTGTTGTTCTATGTACTATGGTTAATTTCTTGTACTCCATGTTGGATTATCCAAAGACTAGTATTTGTTTTTTGGCACATTTGTGTTGACTCTTCTTGTATGCTACAACTTGGTTATGTATCAGTTTGAACCTTTAAATGAAATATTTGCTTTTATGGTTGTCGTAATTGGAAGCTATTTCTAGTTCAACCTCAAATGTTTATAGGCACAACTGAAATGCTATAAGAAGTAGAAACAATTGCTGAAATGCTATTAAAAGAAAAAAGACAACATTCGTTGAAACGCTATTGTAGTAACTCAAACGCTATCAAATGTAAGACAATAGCAGCGTTGAAATGCTATGAACAAAAACTAAATAATAGCATTTTCAACCTCTATGAAAGATATTCGTCATAGCAATACAGAAACGCTATTGAATACCCTTTTATAGCTACATGAAAACGCTATGGTTGGAACCTTTTTTATAGCGTTTGGGCAAGTGCTATGTAAAGCCACAGGCCTACTATAGCGAGATCTGACACAACGCTGATTAAAACGCTATGAAATAATACCATAGCGTTTTTCGACCGCTATAGATGATTTCAGGTGGTGTAGTGGTTGAGAAGATTTCTGCAGGATTTAGGCTTGCAGCAGGAAAATTATCACATCTTCATTGATAATCAAAGTGCTCTTGATTTAAGTAAGAATTCTACATTCCACTCCAGGACGAAACCCATTGATGTGAGAGAGAATACGTTGAGAAAGAGGAGCTAAAGCTACAGAAAATTCACACAGATAAAAATCTAGCAGATTTTTTAACGAAGACCGTTTCCAGAGAAAAGACCGAGTTATGTTGACAATTGGCCATCATGAACTCCCGTTGAGGAGTTACAGATTGGCATACCCCCTAGTTAGGCTGGAGGGGGAGATTGTTGTGGGTCCGGCCCAAGATAAGGCCCACTTGAAATCCACATGATTTAGAATTCTATTTAGAAGATTATTTGGATGATCTATTTGAAATAGGAATATGTTTGGAGAATTCTATACAAGAGAGCTCTGAGATTAATTTTTTGGATGAACAGTGTCGACTACAGTAACCCGGGAACATGGTTTGCTACAGTACCCAAGAGGAGAGAGAGAAAAGTTTAGATTCTAGATCGCTCGGTTGTCCGATTGCAGTGATTCAAAAGCCGTTGTCTTCAGAACGATGACACCGTTGAGGGTACGGTGCTGGTTTCTCCATGGGAGTTGGAGATTTTTAGTGAGACAGGTTTTAGGGTTTTGATGCCCTAGATGTAACATTGTATATTCTCTTGTGATTTAATTCTCAAGCTCAGGTGTAACTTCGAGGGATTGTACTCTTGATTCATAGTGAAATATTTCTCTCTGGATTGCCCCGTAGCCGTAGGCACGATTTACCGAACCACATTAAATCTTGGTGTTTGCTTGCTTATGGTATTTTCATTGGTGTCGTTATTCGTTTAGTGTCTAATTCCGCAGGTTAATCTCCATAAAATCCCCAACAAGATAGTCATCAAACACCTCATTGCTTACTTCATGGATGCACTTGTAAAGATATAATTGGATGATAAAAGAGAGTTCTGAAAAAGTTTTACATCTCGAAAATAACTCATGCTTGCCTTCATCAACTAACTTATAAAATTTCTTTGCCTCCTCAGTCAACCTCTCTTCTTGATTGCTTAGGTCGTCTTCTTGGTTATTTGGAGACTCTTTTGCTACATCTCTAAAGATATAACGTAACAACTCATTCATATTTTCATGGGCATTTGCATCATCGGCAGCACCATCTTCATTATTATCAACATCATCTATCCTTGATGACACCTTCTCTTCGTGGAAAAACCAATCAGAATAATTCTCTACAAATCCCTCAACAATAAGATGATCGTAAACAACATCACGACTATATGAAAAACGATTACAACAACCATGACAAAAGGTAACATATTTCATCTCCTAATGCTCCTTTAGCAAATTCTCCATCAAGAAAGTCATTAACATTATCACTGAACTTGACACTCACGAGCATTATACATCCACTCGCTATTTTTGGCCATTAGTTGTATGTACTGGAGAAAGAAAAAATAGATAAACATTATTAATAACTACATATTAGTATTGTATTTTGTCAAAAAAAAACCAATTTTTTTTCTAGAATGAATTTGAGATGTACAATTAAACCTATTAATGCAACTTGTAGGTCACAAATATAAATGTAGAAGAAAGTAAATCAGAAAAATGTAATACTTTGGAAAACACCGGCAGTAACATCATGTGGATGTAAGCAATTTGCATTCGAATTTCAAGACCCTTCGTTCTTGACTAGTACTCGACCTTAATCAGTTATTGCACGTTCTAATTCATGCGTGGCTACTCTCACGTCGGACAACGTTGTCTAAACATGTATGCTTGTAAATTGGAGCATTAAATAGCTAATAATTCAAACATGTGTGCGCCAAAACAAATAAATAGATGCTTCAAGGTATTAAAAAAACTTTATTAAAGAGTAAGCTTAACACAAGGTCACATATTATGCTTTCCATAGTTTGTTGCTCCTTACTTGGGGTGCATCACTGTCACATAAATCAAATTTCAAGCCCACATACTACAAAATATATGCATATAAGTGAGACATGCAAACTGTTTATATAAACAACAAAATCATTAGATAAAAAAATTCCCCTTTTCATCAAAAATTCAGATCCATGACTCACATGGGATTTTATTCTTTGTAAATTATACATGTATCAACCTTACTGTAGAGAGATGATCCTCTTTGTTTAAATGTTTATCAATAGCACAGAGATTTGTTGATTAGTCAAAAAATTTACATGATGGTTTAAGCTAACTACGTGCTTTTGAGACCTGGGGTCACTTTTGATTACTTACTCATTGAGGCTTTTGAGAAGAGTCTCCAACATTTTTATTACCTTTTTACTGTATTGATGCTGATCCAATTTGTTATGCAAAATTACTTCGCCTAGATTTTGAAATCTTTTACAAGCTTGTTAGTGTATCAATCTTGTCCATAGATGTAGCCTTAATCTTAGCCATAGATTGTGCCTTAGATCATATATTTAGGATTATTGCCCATTGATTTCTTTCCTATTTTAGCTAGGTTGATGTATATATATAGACGTATAATCTCTTGTACAAAAACAACAATTGAATATAATTTGCTCTTCACCAAACATGGTATCAGAGCCCTGCACTTGAAATATTTATCTTTGCCTTCTTGTTTCTTTTTTGTCTCGATTGTCATACATTAAGTGTGACCTGGTTTGTGGCTTTGGTTATTTCTACTTCTTGTCTATGTTTGGTTCTTCTTTTGGGTTTCTTGATATGGTGAAATCTGAAATCTCTCGTCCTACTGGTATTATTTTGGATGGCTCTAATTATACTCTATGGTCTCAACGAATAAAAAGCTTCTTAATTGGGCGCAAGCTTTGGCGTATTATTACTGGCGATATTGTCAAACCAGTTTGAGATGCTGATGAGAATGATACCAAGTATGCAGAACGTCTTGAAGATTGGGATAGCAAAAATCATCAAATAATTACCTGGTTCTATAACACCTCTATTTCAGCCATTCATATTCAGCTTGCTAATTTTGATACTGCAAAAGAAATTTAGGATTTCTTGTCTAATCGGTACAAAACTACTGGTCTTGCACACTATTATCAACTGCTCACTACTCTTGCCAGTCTTAAACAAGACTTCAGACAATCTGTTAATGACTTTCCTGCTGTCATTCAACCTATATGGAATCAATTAGATCAAGCTAATATCAGCAATGATCATCTTCGCCTTATCCAGGTTCTTATGGCTCTACGCCCTGAATATGAATCTGTCAGTGCTGCTCTGTTACATCGTGATCCATTGCCCTCTTTGGATGCTGCTGTTAAAGATATCTTGCTTGAGGAAACACGTCTTAGTCTGATCAAGTCTCCTCCATCAGAAGTTGCTCTTGCTATCACTCAGCCACGCTCTGCATCTGGCTCATCCTTTTGTAAGAATTGTAAAAACATTGGCCATATGTTTGCTAATTGCCCTACGATTGAGTGCAGATATTGTCATAAGCAAGGTCATATTTTGGAAAATTGTCCAACCTGTCCACCTAGTTCTCAAGGCGCTTCAACAAAATCTAAGTCTTTCTCTAAGTCAAGTTCTTCTTCTGTTGCTGCTGTTACTACTCCTTCTGACGAGTCCTCTTCCCCTGTTCTTACTATTAGTGATCTCAAAGCTCTTCTCAAATAGGTGATATCCTCCAATTCTTCATCTTCCACTGCCTTAGCTGTCACTCCAGGTGATTCTTGACTCCTTGACTCTGCTTGTTGTAATCATATGACTTCTCAAATTTCTCTCTTGTCTAATAAAACTCCTAGTATATTTCTTCCTCCCATTCAAACTGCTGATGGTAATTGTATGTCTATTACCCATATTGGAATAGTTGCTACCTCTAATTTAAATCTTCCTGATACTTATTGTGTTCCTAATTTATCCTTAAACTTAGCCTCTGTTGGTCAATTGTGTGATTTGTTAGACCCTAGAGGGGGGGTGATTAGGGTCTTATGCTAATCTAATCCGATTATATGCCAATTAAAATTAATTAACAAGTTATCCTAGCAAATATGAAATACAATAAGTTATATGAGCTAGGATAAGCAATATGAACAACAAGAAATATCCTAACAAAGAGATATAGGCAATATGATATATGCAAGGATATGTAAACTAACACAAGGGTAAACAAAATGAACTAGATAGTGGATCATATAAATAATGAGCTAATGACAATGGCGACAAGAAATATAAACAGAAGTATAAATAAACATCAAAGCACACTCAAACACAAGATATGATCACGGAGTTCGGACCTTCCGTCCTACGTCTCCGCTCCCCACTCACGGGGAGAAATCCACTATCACAACCGGGTTTTCTACGCTCATCCAAATAACGTTTACACCTCACAGTGTTAGTTTTCAACGCTTACCGATCAACGTATCTCCTCACACTTGGTTTTCTAGTTCACCGAAAACTTCACAACACACTAGGTTTTCTAGCTCACCGAAAACCTTACAACACTCACAATGTACCAAAAATAAATTTGTTCTTTACAATAAATAAGAACATAATTAAGCATAACTTAATGTTACAAACCCACAACCCCAAATTATACTATGAATGCAAATACAATAAGCTCAAGTGGGTGTGTGTAACAATGAGTAAAATCAAATCTAACTCAAATAGCAAACTAGCAATAATAAGAATATGAAAATAAATAATAAAATTGCTAGAGAAAAGAGTTAGAAAACTTCTCAATGGATCAAGAGGTAGAAGGAGAATAGTTGGATGCCCAAACAACAATAGATGATCTCCTCAAGCTCTTGTGAAAATGATTTCTCAAACTCAAACTTCCAAATGCTTAAAAGCTTCTTAAACACACTTAAACCAAACTAAAACCCTTGTTAAAACTCTTTTAAACTTGGTTAAAAACTCTCTTAGATGATAGAAAATAGTTATGGCAAAGAGGTATATATAGGCTTGAAGAAACCAACAAAAAACAAAAAACAGCAACTAGCCGTTACTGTGTAACGGTCGACTGCTACAGTAACTTTGGTCGACCGGTGCGGTCGACCGTGAGCCATATGCAAAGCTGAGTAACGTCCAGAGAGTTTGGCGGTCGACCGTACCGGTCGACCGCGGGTACTGTAGTACTGCATATCAACTTTGTAAAATCAATTAAAAATAGTAAAACAGCTCCAAAAAATATAAAATTTTGTGGAAAGGTTATAGACATGTAGAATAACATTTTAGAGAAAGAATTTATGCAAAATCATTTCCCAGTTGAGAGAAATAAATGTATAAACACATATTTACAGTTTCTAAAAAACTGCTGACATACACGATTTTGTAAAATCAATTGGGCATAGTAAATCAACTCCAAAAATAGTAAAATTTTGAGAGAAGTTTCTAAACATGTAGATAAACTTGTCAAAGAAAGAATTTATTGAATACCACTTCTCATTTATGAAAACTCATCTGTTTTGTAAAACATGCACGAACATGTGCACGAACAAAAACATGATTTTGTAAATTCCATTAAACATAACAAATCAATTCCAAACTTGATGAAACTTTGCGAAATGTTTGTAAACATAAAAACAAACATGTTAGAAAAAGAATTTCTCAAATTGAATTTCCATTTGTGAAAACTCATGTATTTTGCAAGTGTGTCCAAAGCATGAAAACTCAAAACCATGCATGTATATATATAACTATATATATACATAGAAACCAAATACGTGTGTGTATATGATATTGAGCTTAGAGTACCAACACACATAATATAAATCCTAAACTAGTTACCCAAGCCGATCTTGATCTTCAATAAGCTTGACTTGGTACACTTTGCGGATGAAGCTTGAACTTGATCTTTAACTTTGAATTGCAAGGCTTCACCGACATTCCGCCAACCTCCTTTAAGCTCTATTCCATTCATCCTCCAACTACGTTATTTGTCTATAATAAATAAGAAAACACAAATACTAGACAAACAACATTAGTAGTAAATTGTTTGTAAATCATCATCAAAATAAGAAGGCCAACAATCTCTCCCTTTTTGATGATGACAAACAATTTACAAAAAGAGATATATGCATGAAGGAAATGAATATATAATTTATAATTCACATGCATATAAACAAGAAAGAATATACTATACTCACAATGTTTCTCCCCTTTGACAACATTAAAAAGGGGACAAAAGAATTAAGAGAGTGAAAGCTCCCCCTATCAATAATCATAGGTGAGTATAACACATAGAAAGATATAGGGATTGCTCCCCCTATCAAAAAGCCATATAGAATATAAGCAATAAAAGATCATGGCAAAAACATGTGAGCAAGCATACATGAATATGCTAAAAATCACTCACATACAAAAAGACATTGAGAACATATATAAATATATCAAAGTGAAAAATAGTGTCTCATGTCTAAGAACATAAAAACGTTTGTAAAGGTAGATTTATGAAATCAAGAGAAGAGAAACATGAGAATCATGCAAATAGTTTTTAAATGAAAACAAATCAACTAAGAGAAATCATAAATCAAAGTTTAAATCCAAAAACGTAAGACCAAACCATCATAGATTCAAAAGATCATGAGAGGCAACCATATCTAGCTCTTGAGCTAGTAATAACCCATATGAATATTTAAGCATCCGGTAAACATGATTTGGGAATAAACACCCAATAAGCTTGGAGGGTTATATAAACACAAACCTCTCATTAAAATCAAAACTAATAATCATGAAAACAAAAGATTTTAAAACATAATTTTCAAAACCAAGAAAAGAAAGAGGAAAATTACTAAAGTACTTGGTTTTAAAAATCAAATTTGTTTTGGTACCCAAGAATTATTGGTACCAAGAGATTTAGGGACATGACCCCTATCTTTTAAGCTCAAAGCCCTAGGGTTATGAACCTGTTTGGGCGCATGTGGTGCACTAACATGGTCAAAGCAATATTCTCTCAAACGATCCTTCCGATTGTAATTTGTGCAATGAAAGAGATACATTTGTTTTTGTGGACCATTAGCTCGTGCACGGGAATCATTTGCAAATAAAGATTTTTCTTTTAAATTATATCGCAAATGAGAAGCATCATTAAACAAAGGTGGTTTACTTGAAAAATTTGGCAAGTTTGAATATTTTTTTAAATCATAACAAAACTTCGCCAAATGGCCAAATCTACCACAAACATCACATTTAAAAACTTGTGGTCTACTAGAAATATTTGGCAAATGAGATTTCTTTTTCAAATCAAAACAATATTCGGCCAAATGATCAAAACGACCACAATGATCACACTTGAACACACTAGCATGCTTATGATAAACTTTGTGAGAATGAGCATGTGAATGTGTAAGTGTAAAAGATGAAGAAGCTACATGAGATGCACAAGGAGCATTAGAATTCTTATGTTTGTGTGCATCATAGCAAAATTTAGATAAATGACCCTTTTGGCCGCAAATAGTACATTTGTAAATTTTGCTATATATGTGTGCATGATGAGTAGATGATGACTTAGACTTGGCACATATATCCATAAGCTTCTTATGATTATCAAAGCATATTTTCAAAGTTGAATCTAAAGATGAAATGCATTTTTTCATAAGATTCAAGTCTTCATTTTTTGGCACATATGCACTTTTAGAAGTAGAACATAAATAGTTATTTATAAAAGAAGTTGTATCATTCTTTATGTTCTCTACTTCTAACATGGCATCAATCTTAGCATGAGATAGGCTAGCAATAGATGAGATCAAATTTTCATTTTCTAAATTTAATAAGTCATTGCTTTCTTTAAGTATAATATTTTCATTTTCAATGACATCAAATTTGGACACTAGCTTCTCATGATCGGATTTTAAATTATCATGCTTGCATTGTAAATCAACAAAATCTTTATGCAATTTGTTAAAGGCATGCAACAAATTTTTACTAGCACAAGCAAGTTCATCATTAGATAAATCATTAATGGTTTCGAACTCGCAAACCTCACTAGGGCTATCGCCTAGTGGCTGTGTGCATGAAGCTCCATATGAACTTGAAGCGAGATCCTCCAAAGCTTGTCGGATCACCTCCAAGTCCCCTTGATGTGCTTCTATAAATTTCCAAAGTTTGTAGGTATATATAGGCTTGAAGAAACCAACCCCAAAAAACCATTAAAAAACAAAAATCAGCAACTAGCCGTTACTGTGTAACGGTTGGCTGCTACAATAACGGCGATCGACCATGAGCCATATGCAAAGCTGAGTAACTTCCAGAGAGTTTGGCGGTCGACCGTGGCGGTCGACCGCGGGTACTGTAGGACATAGATGAATTAAAAGCATTTAGCAAATATTCTAACAAAATATTGTTCATTGTAAACATACGATGACCATTCTTATTCCACTTGGATTTCTCCAAAGTAGGCACAATATACGCATCATCTATAATTTCACATAAAATAAAGTGTTTAGATTGAACAAAAAGTTTAAATCTAACACTCCATTGGGCATAGGGAAAATTATCTAATCTATGAGCAATATTGATGGCATAACCTAAACCATGCATATCCATAATATAAAAGGCAAGCAAGATACAAATAAAGCTCAAAATTAGATTAGCACAACAAGCTAACTTGGATCTTTAACTCAAGGCGATTAGACTTTAAATCAAAGAGCACCAAGCTCTAATACCAATTGTTAGACCCTAGAGGGGGGGTGATTAGGGTCTTATGCTAATCTAATCCGATTAAATACCAATTAAAACTAATAATTAATACGTTATCCTAGCAAGTATAAAATACAACAAGAATATAAGCTAGGATAAGCAATATGAATAATGAGATATATCCTATATGATGAATATATATATGCAAGGATATATAAACTAACACAAGGGGTAAACTATATGAACTAGATAGTGGATCATATAAATAATGAGCTAATGACAATGGCGACAAGAAATATAAACACAAGTATAAATAAACGCCAAAGCACACTCAAACACAAGATATGATCACGAAGTTCGGACCTTCCGTCCTACGTCTCCGCTCCCCACTCCCGGGGAGAAATCCACTATCACAACCGGGTTTTCTACGCTCATCCGAATAACGTTTACACCTCACAGTGTCGGTTTTCAACGCTTACCGATCAACGTATCTCCTCACACTCAGTTTTCTAGCTCACCGAAAACCTTACAACACTCACAATGTAACAAATATAAATTTGTTCTCTACAATAAATGAGAACACAATTAAGCACAACTTAATGTTACAAACCCACAACCCCAAATTATACTATGAATGCAAATACAATAAGCTCAAGTGGGTGTGTGTAACAATGAGTAAAATCAAATCTAACTCAAATAGTAAACTAGCAATAATAAGAATATGAAAATCAATAATAAAATTGCTAGAGAAAAGAGTTAGAAAACTTCTCAATGGATCAAGAGGTAGAAATGAAGAGGATTGAGAATGAATCCCTTAATCTGCAGTGAAAACTTCCTTTCCTCCTTTGTAAACAGAAACCCAAACTTAAACAAACAGTAAAAACCTTAAACCCTGCAAAGCTGAGTAACGTCCAGAGAGTTTGGCGGTCGACCGTACCGGTCGACCGCGGGTACTATAGCACTGCATATCAACTTTGTAAAATCAATTAAAAATAGTAAAACAGCTCCAAAAAATATGAAATTTTGTGGGTAGGTTATAGACATGTATAATAACATGTTAGAGAAAGAATTTCTGAAAAATCATTTCCCAGTTGAGAGAAATAAATGTTTGAACACATATTTACAGTTTCTAATAAACTGCTGACATACACGATTTTGTAAAATCAATTGGGCATAGTAAATCAACTCCAAAAATAGTAAAATTTTGAGGAAATTTTCTAAACATGTAGATAAACATGTCAAAGAAAGAATTTCTTGAATACCACTTCTCATTTATGAAAACTCATCTGTTTTGTAAAACATGCACGAACATGTGCACGAACAAAAACATGATTTTGTAAATTCCATTAAACATAACAAATCAATTCGTTTTTAACAAAAGATTAAGAGGTGTTTAAGAGCTGTTTAAGCTGGTTTTAGTTGTATGTTTCAAAAGAAGTTTTCTATAACAAGAAGAGACTTTCAATTCCAACTGAGGATCCTATCCTTATCATCATCTACTGTTCTTCTTGTTTATTGAGAAGTTTTCTAAACTCTTTCTTATATAGCTTATTGATTTATTTTCATAACTTAGCTATATTTAAATTGAGTTGCATATTTTTCTATTCACTGTTATCACACACACTGTATTGAGGTTATAATATTTCCATACCATATATTGTTGGGTAGTGGTGTGTGATTTAGTGAGAGTGAGCTTCATTGCGTTCTCATTTGTTATCGAGAACAAATTATTGTATTTAACCATTATTATAAGTATCACTTGCAATACACTTGTACACCGAGAGAAGTGTGAAGCGTGAGACGGGGTCGAATCCAAAAGGAGTGGCGTCGGTTGACGAACCTAGGGAGAGGTTGTATCCGAGCACTTGAGGAGGAGGACACGGGCTAGGCTTCTACACTTAGTGTGTAAAATGTGATTGCATAGTATTTGTTGTGTGAGAGTTTTCGATAAACTTGTAAACCGAGTGTGTAGAAGTTTCGGCTTCCAAACCGGATTGTGATAGTGGAGATCTCCTCGAGGTGAGGAGCGGGGACGTAGGTTGTGGTGACCAAACATCATAAACATATCGTGTGTTTGTGTTTTGCTTAGCGTATATTTTATTTGTGCTTATTCATATCATTCTTGTTCATATCCATATCATATAATTCTAACAAGAACAAATTAATCAATATAATTTTAATTGGCATTTAATCGGGATTAGATTAGCAATAGACCCTAATCATCCCCCTCTAGGGTCTAACAATTGGTATCAGAGCTTGGTGCTCTTTGATTTAAGGTCTAATCCTCTTGAGTTAAAGATCCAAGTTATCATTTTTGTGCTAATCTAGTTTTGATTACATTTTGCTTCTTGCATATAATCATTATGGATATGTATGATGCATCTAGTTTAGGTTATGCTATTAATGTTGCTCCTCATTTGGATATTTTTCCCTATGCTCAATGGCGTGTTAGATTCAAACTTTTTGTTCAATCTAAACAATTCGATTTATGGGAAATTATTGAGGATGCTTATATTATTTCCATTTCGGAAAAATTCAAGTGGAATAAAGATGATAAAACAATGTTTAATATGAACAAGCTTCTGTTAGAATATTTTCTTAGTGCCTTTCACTCATCTTTTTCTAACAAATTTGCTCATTTTGATAGTGCTTACACATTATGGAAATTTATTGAAGCACATCAAGGGGACTTGGAGGCTATTCAACAAGCGTTGAAAAATCCTGTTTTGAGTTCTAAAAAAGCCTCATCTCCATGTACACTACCACTAGGTGATAACCCTAGTGAGGTATGCGAGCTTGACAACGATGATGTTATTACTTTTGATGAGCTAGCTTGCTCTTGAGTTTGAAAAATTATACAATTGTTATATTGATGTAAAAAGTAAGTATGTTAATATAAAATCCATTCATGAAACACTAGCTACTAAGTTTGATTTCATTGCAAATGAAAATATAATTTTTAAAGAATGCAATGAAAATTTGAGATTTGAAAATGCTAGTTTGCTTCATAAAAAATGTTATGCCATATTAGAAGTAGATAAACTAAAATATATGATAACTAATCATGTTTATCCTACTTCTAGTAGCAATGCGTGTATGCACAATGATGAGTTGAATTAAATAAGAAAACAAATATCTACCTTAGATTCAACACTAAACACTTGTATTGCTAATAACAAAAAGCTGATGAACTTGTGTGCAAATCTCAATATTAATTCTTCTAAGAAACCTATTCTCTGTGCACGCATGTATGACAGAATTCACAAATATTCTATATGCAGTCTTAAAGGCCATTTAGCCCAATTTTGTCATAATGCACAAAAGATTGACAAGCCTATCCATGATTGTGCATCCCATCAAGCTTCTTCATCTCATACACATGTACACACACATAGTGTAAATCATAAACATACTCATGTGTACAAATGTGATTATTGTGGTCGTTTTGGTCATTTGGCCATGTTTTGTTTTGATTTGAAAAGAAATTCTCGTTTACAAAATAATTACAAAGAAAAATCTATTTTTGCAAATGAACCACGTGCACATCATTTCGGTCAACGCAAACCATTTAAACCCTTACATTGTACAAATTGTAATCGCATGGGTCATGTTTACGACTTTTGTTTTGACCGTATCGGTGCACAAAATACGCCCAAGCGGGTTCATAACCCTAGGGCCTTGGATTTATATGATAGGGGTCATGTCCTAAATGTTATTAGTACCAAAATGATTTGGATACCAAAATGAGTTTTATTTCATAACTATTGTTCTATTTTTGTTTTATAGTTGTTTTTGAGCTTTGATGTTGATTTTGTTTTTATTAAGTTAAAATAAAATATTTTCTTGTACTACTAGCTAATAGGTGTTATATATGTATAATATCTCATAAAACAAATTTTTATTAAGTTCCAAAATGAAAATTTTCACAAAATCCAGATTTTACAATGTTTTTGTTGATATTTTTCTCACGGTCGACCGTCACTGTCGACCGTCAAAGTTTTTGTCTCAAAGCTTAGGCTTTGTGATTTTCGTGGCCAATCGCCACGGTGATTTTCGCGGCCGACCGTCACGGTCGACCGTGAGGAAATTTTTTTTTTCCTGTTTATTTTCTTATCGGGTTTCGGTTTCTGTTTGTTAAATTTTCTAAACCCGATTCTTCTACCACCGTTGATTTCATTCTTGAGCTGATCTAAGCCATTGATTCTTCCTCTCAAAGACCCGATCCTTTCCTATTCCCCTCATTTTGAAAATTTCCCAAAATCTGTGTTTTTCTCTCCATGGTCGCCCGTCACCTCGTCGTCGATCGACCGCGGCTCTCAATCACTCTCAGTTGGGAAATTTGTTGGGTAATCTTCCTTTACCAATCTTGTTCTTATTTCTGTTCGAGGGTTTCATTATCATATCTAGGGTTTCATTATCAATTTCTGTTTAAACCTTATCTGTCAAACCCTACTGTTGATTTCATTCTGATATAATGCCTCCTAGGAAGAAATCCAAACAAGATACTAGTTCTTCATCATCTATTGTCTCTAACTATGAGGATTTTCTACTGTTCAAATCCCTAGTTAAGAAATATAGGGAACTTTGCAAGTTAAAAATTCTACCTAGTAGGTATATTAAATATGAGGAATTAGCTATCTATAATATTCATGAGATTTTATCTGCTGTTGGTTTGCATGAACTGTTAGATGTGGAACGTAAAGTTCCTTATTATCTATTTCTTGTTTATCTATTTTATGCAAACCTATCTATTTCATCTTCAGCTGATGGTCTTCAAACCATCAATACATCTGTTAAGAATGTTCCTATATCTTTTTCTGCTAACGAGCTTGCGGGAATCCTTAAGATCCCGTCAAGTGACGTTGAGCTTATGTCTATTGAACACACCGATTAGGATGTGAACGATATTATGTTTAAGTTCGGTTGCTCCTATCCTATGAACAACAAAACACTTAATCCCACTGCCAAAATCATCGCATGTATTGTTGCTCAGAACCTCATTCCTAATATCAGTAGCTTTGATCACTTTGCTCCTGAGAAAGTCAATGTTGTATATGTCATTTTTGCCAAGATAAAAGTGAATTGGGCAAACATTTTTTTCTTAAGAACATGGCATGTAAGCATTTTAAGTTTCTACCCTTTGGTTGCTTCATCACTCTTATTCTTCAACACTTCGGTGTTGCTCTATCTCATGAACCCAAAGTTGATCCTAGTACGGAATATTTTGATAGAGTCTCTCTCTCTCGAATGCAAATTTCAGACTCTTTATCTGATCCTTCAAAACCATCATCTTCCCGTTCTCGGTCTAGAGCTTCCACTATTTCAGCTTCTGAGGTTTTTGACCGACTGGATCGTCTTGAGACTCAGGTCTCAAGTATTCAGAAGGATGTTAGGACTCTTCTTAGCTATCAGCGTTAGTCTCTTGGGATTCTGGATCCCTCTTCCAGCTCTGACAATGGTTCTGAAGAGGGCTCTGAAGAAGGATCTGCTTCTGGTTCGGGATCTGGCTCTGCATCTGAATCTGATGACGGTGGTGATTGATATTTGATGCTATAGATTTATGTTTTGTGGAACTTAAACTGGATATTTGTCTTTTATTTTGAAGTTGTAATAACTTTATGGTTTGTGGTTGAAAACTTTGTGCCTTATGGAACTATTTCTGTTTATTGAAGTTATGATAGCTTATGACTACCTTTTTATGGCTTTTAGATCCTCTGAACAATATATTGTGAAAACAAGCTGTTAAGGATGCTATTTGTGTTAAAAATTTGGTTTTTATGTTTGTGATTTTAGTAGCTTGTTAATATGGTTATGGATGTTTATGGATGTTTATGGATGTTTATGATGTTTATGGATGGTTATGGATGTGTAGCTCTCATATATGTTCTTTTTGTTATTTGTTATGTCATTTATGCAAATTGACAGGGGGTGTATTGATCATTCAATCTGAGCATGAATACAGGGGGAGCGTTGCTCCTATTTTATTTTTTCTCTTTTTGATGTTGTCAAAGGGGAAGAAAAACTACATTTTGTTGTTTAATTTATTGGTTTACTTACATACTGTTGTTTAATTTATTGGTTTACTTATGTTGATGGAAAAACTAATGTTGTTTAGTTATGTGGTTTATTGATATGTGGTTTATTCATATGTAACTACATGATTTATTTGGTTTATTCATATGAATTTTATATCATTAAATAAATTATTTGCCATCATCAAAAAGGGGGAGATTGTTGGCCCTATGGTTTTTATGATAATTTGTCAAATAATTTATAGCTAATATATTTTCTAGTTTTTGTGGTTTGTTTTTCTCTTTACAGGAATTCAACACACGGCAATCAAGAGTTAAAGATTCAAGTTCATGTGTGTGCATTCACCTAGGTATAAGATTATTTTGCTTACATATATCATATGATTATATTTAAGCTCAATATGTAAACACAACACAAGTTTGACTTTTTATATCATACAAATGATTTTTAACAAACTTTGTTACAATAGTGTTTGTAGGAAAATTCGATGTAAAAGAAATGAAAGAAAATTAATTTGTATTCTCTCAAAATCGATTACAATTTGAATTTCCTGATTACAAAAGAGAGGAGAATGAATTTGATTCTTGTATTCTCTCAAAATCGATTACAATTTGAATTTCCTGATTACAAAAGAGAGGAGAATGAATTTGATTCTCCCCTTTGTTTAAAATTACAATTTGAATTTCCTGATTACAAAAGAGAGGAGAATGAATTTGATTCTCCCCTTTGTTTAAAACTAGGTTCTTCACGGTGGCTATAGAGTGCCTCCCTCGAATGCTCGTGTCGAGTTTGCTCTCCGTTGACGATCCGACGTTTTGATTCACTGGAACGATAACTTCTCCTCACGATTCGACGCTGTGGAGAACTTGCGTGGCAAGTTTGAGAACTCTGAATGAGTTTAGAATAACTCTGTGAAAGAGTTGATTTGAACCGAAGATCGGTTAATAAGCTAAGGCTAGAAGAAAGCTCCGGTGGTCGATCGTTGCTGAGGATGAACGTCGATCTCCCCCTCGCATCCAAGCCAAAAGATCTCCTCTTCGCTGCTGAAAAGAGGATCAATCCGAGCCAAGAAGTTCCCACCCTTCGCTGCTAAGTCCCAGATCCGAAAAATGCCAGCCTGAACTCCATTGAGTTTACCCAGATTTATAGGGAATTAAGGGGTGTAACCGCCCCCTTAATTCTCTCCATAATGGGATTGAGAGGGGTGTAACCCCCCTTAATCTGCTCCCAAGTGGGGCAGAAATCCCTCAGATCATGGAGGGAAAATGGTTCCTACAACCGTTCAGCTCGTGTTTGAACGAGTCAAACGCCCACGTTGGCGTTCAGGACCCTAACTCCGCATTTTAGACTGGAGACGCGAAGTTGGATACCCACTGGGCATTGAAAAACGTGGGTCCGACCCTAGCGTTTTAATGTTGCAACGCGGGTCCGACTCCAGCGTTTTGATGTTGTAACGTGGGTCTGACCCCAGCGTTTTGATGTTGTAACGCGGGTCCGACTCCAGCGTTTTGATGTTGTAACGTGGGTTCGACCCTCACGTTTTACTATTGACACACGGGGAGGACCTCCGCGTTTTGGTCTTAGAGCGCGGTGATGAGTTCCGCATCTTGCTTTGGAGAGATTATCAACAAGTAATCTCTTTTGTCATAGCATTGCAAAGATCATTATCTTGTAATCTTCGTCTTGGCTCCTTGAGAATATGAGAGTCGTCAGATTGTAACTCCCGATGTTGATTGTGAATGCTGTTGAACTAGAGCTCTCATCGGTTGTCATGAAAGTCTTCAAATTGTAGCCTTCTGGAAGTCGTCAGATTGTGACTTCTACCATCGGTGTTTGATGGGGGATAAGCTATCTATTGTGATTTTTAGACAGCCTACAAATAGCTTTTATTTTATGTTTACATCTCTTTCATACTTCATTATATATATATATAAGTTTACAAGTCATAGTTTAATTTTCATGTTCACGAAAAACAGGTTTTCTGAACACTTTTCAAAAACAGTGAGTTTTCACAAACGAAAATTGCATTTCCAAATATTTCTTTTCAAACATGTTTATTTTATCATTTAAAAACTTTCCCCAAAGTTTTAGTATTTTTGGAAATGATTTGATATTTTTTATGTATTTTCAAAGTCAATAAAAAAACAGGTTCAAAACCTGATTTCAGCATGTATCAGTTGCATATTTTTCTATTCACTGTTATCACACACACTGTATTAAGCTTATAATATTTCCATAAAATATATTGTTAGGTAGTGGTATGTGATTTAGTGAGAGTGAGCTTTATTGTGTTCTCATTTGTTATTGAGAATAAATCATTGTATTTAACCATTATTATGAGTATCACTTGTAATACACTTGTACACCGAGAGAAGTGTTAGGCGTGAGACGGGGTCGAATCCAAAAGGAGTAGCGTCGGTTGACAAACCTAGGGAGAGGTTATGGTAATCACTTTTTATTACAATTTTATACCCTCATTATCTATTTTTAATAAATAAATATACCACTAATAATTATTTTTATCTTTAATTGCAGGTTAATGAAAAATAAATTCCAAAAAATCTCATATCTCATCAAAAGCCCTTGATTTAATGAAAAAATGAATCAAAAGAGAAATCAAGAAACCCATTGGAAAATCAAATTGCCAATTTATCCAAAAGCCCAAAGCAAAAGAATCAAGCCAAGAATTAATGAAACCCAAAACGCCAAAGCCTATGAAGCAAAGCCTTACCTCTTGTATGCATTATGAACAATCTAAAAATCAAGCCAGAAGCCCATGAAGCAAAAGCCCAGAACCAAAACAATGAAGCATGAATCATGAAGAAATGAAGCAAAGCTCAAAGGAAAATCAAGAAGCCCAATGGAAAATCAACAAGCAAAAGGCCCAAGAATCCAAGCCCAAAAGCTCAAAGGCTAAAAATGATTCCTTAGGGCTTAAGTCTTCATCCAAGGGCTCTCATTCATTATTGTTTACTATAAATAGGGGTAGAGAGTGAGGGGTTAAGGGTGTGAAAATTTTTGTAACTCGTTTTGGAGAGGAGAGCTACTCTTAATTGAGAAGGTCTTCCAAATTTATATATTTTTATTACAATTAATAAAAGAATTTTTTTTCACCACTTTAAATTTTTTTTTCTTCTCTTTGTTGGATGATGAAGATTAATTTGAATGTTTGTTTTTCTTATTTATCTTTTATTGCTTATTAGTTTAGATTTATTTTCATCCTTGTAATTAGATTTTATTTTCTTGTTTAAATAGCCAAGAGGCTAGAACCATCTTGCCTTAGATTTATTTCATGCTTATAGATTAGATTTATTTCATACTTATAGAGTAGATTTATTTTCTTGTATTTAATTCTTGTAATTTATTTTATAGTTTAGATTTTGTAATTTATTTTGTAGTTAGATTTTAATTTCTTATACTATTCACCTTGAGGCTAGAACCCTCTTGGGTTTAGTTTTTCTTTTTATTTATTTTTATTTTCTTTGATTCGCCTTTAGGCTAGAACCCTCTAGGGAATTACTCTTTTCTAAGAAGTGGGTTTAATTTTAGATTACCCATATCTTTAATTAAATCCATCATCTTTACTTTCTTAAATTTTATTTTTCATTCTTGATTTTTATTTGTTTCTTGATTTTTCCTTCTTGCCTTGTTGATCACATTTATTTTTTTATCACTTCCACTCTAAAATATATTCATTTACACAATCATTTTCATTCTCTCCATCTCTCCACAATCATAATTATTCTTCACTCCTATTTGTCACGCACACAACATAAGAACCGAATTTATATTTTCTCCTACAAAATACCTTCCTCGTGGGATCGATAACTTTTTATAGTATAACTTGACACGGTTGTGCACTTGCAATATTTTTGGTACATGTTTATGCCGCATCAAGTTTTTGGCGCCGTTATCGGGGAAGGTGCTTAAGTAGGTTTTAATTATTTTGGTTTTTTAATTTGTGTGTTTATTGTGAAGGAAACGCTTGGAGCTTGAAGATCGCAGATTGGAGAACTAGGATTTGAAGATTTGCTTGTAGGTAACTCTTCTTTCTAGAATTTTTAATTCCACCCTTTAGCTACTTCTTCACAATTAGAGACAATTAGGACTTAAAAAAAGATTTTATTTTCGTTGACCATAATAAAATTCACCCTCCACTTTGACATTTACTAACAAGATAATAAATTCAAACAATTTCCCCCTTCTTAATTTTTTGATTGTTAACCCTAATTAAAAAAAAGATTTTTTCTTTTCCATCCTTTTTAGTTGCTTTTAATTCATAGGGTTTCATTTCATATTGTTAGTAGGAATTTACCAAGTAATTTGAGCATCTTGATTTGGCACACACTTAAAAATATTTTTAAGGGCAAAATCCCATAATCAAAATAATGTGGGGGATTTTATCACATTTTTCTTAGCCTAAAAATCACTAATTCCTCACTTCACCACCCAAGCCTAATAAAACTCATTAGATGTTGGCCCTAAGGATTCGAGCTCAATAAGGAACAAAGAATCCTTAAGTGAACCGGTTTAAGTTTTCTTGGATTAGTTGGTGTCTAAAGTAAGGTTTAGGGGTTGCGTAAAGCGCTCCGTAAGGAACGATGTACTTAATTGATCTCTGATCACCCTCTAGTACTATTCTTACCTGGCTAACTATCCGGGTAAAACTTTAATCTTTTTACTTTAGGAGTTTTTGGTTAGGAGCTAGTTTAGTTGAGTTAGGCTTAACCCTAGAGTTAGAGTGATTGAAAAGTGATTGATTTTGATTTGTTTTAGTTAGAATTTTCCTCTTTTTCCATTCTCTCCTCATTAAAAAAAACTAACTTTTACAAAAAAATATATATAAAAAGAAATAGTTTTGGTGTATGCAAACTTGGGTTAGGGATAATTCTCATCGTTTAATTCATTTTGAACCAATCATAGAAATGGAGCATCCTAATCCACCCGTTCTTCAAGATATGTGCTATCCCATTAGGAATGCAATCCCCTCTTGCATTAGGCTCCCCGAAATAAATGGAATAAATTTTAAGCTTAGACCGCATTACATAAATATACTTCCCAAATTCCTTAGAAATGAAACAGAAGATGCATATACTTTTATCTCGGAATTTGAGAAAGTGTGTATTATGATTAAAATGAGAGAATTAACAGAAGATGCGATCAAACTCAGATTTATTCCATTTGCTCTCAAAGACAAAACAAAAAAATGGCTGTATAGCTTACCCATAAATTCCCTCACTACTTGGGAGGAATTTATCACCGTTTTTCTTAAGAAAATTTTAAGAAACAGCTTCATGAATTTTAAAATTGTCTCGGGAGAACCCTTTTGGAAGTATTTTGACCGATTTAAAGATCTTCTCATCCAATGTCCTCATCACGGTTTAGAAAAAAGGCGATTGTGCAAAATAATTTATGAAGGATTACATTATTCTGCAAAAACGTCCTTAGAATCAATGTGTCACGGGGATTTCATGAGGAAAAACGCTGATGAAGCTTGGAAGTTTTTAGAGAGTCTTTCTGAAAAAACCATGCAATGGGAACACTGTGATGACCAAGTGTCATCAGTTCCCCAACCCAAATCCAGTGGTATTTCCTTAGAGTCGAACATTGCATCTGAAGCTAGGATGGCCACGTTAGAAGCTTTAGAAATCAAGGAAAGAGCCACGGCTCAAATCAATCAAGTTTCAGCCTCAGGATGTCACAACTGTCGGTCACCATCTCATGTTTCAGAAGAATGTCCTCTCTTAGAAAATAATCAGCCATTAGGACATGTCAACGCTACATTCTAGCGTTACGCAAATGATCAATTCTCTCCAACCTACAACCCAGGTTAGAGAAATCACCCAAACTTTACATATAATCAGGGAACTCACTCCGGAACTCAAAACTTCACTCTCTCTTCAAACCAACAATTTCCTAGGGGAAACACAGTTCCTTTCAATTCTCATCCACAATTTCAACAACCCAATCTGCCGTATCAAAATCATTCTCCACTTCATCAAGCTGTAATTCAGACTCCTCACAATCCAGAATAGGATAAACGTCTCAATGTCTTGAAAAGGGGTTTGGAAACCATAATTAAGGCATCCACTCAAACCACGAATATGTTGACTCAAACGTCTAGCACTTTGAATTACTTCATGCAATCAACTAGACAAATGTTCAACTCCAACACTCAAGCTATAGCTAGATTAGAATCCCAACTTGGTCAACTAGCTAGTGCCGTAAGTGAAAGAGAGAAAGAAAAATTTCCGAGTCAACCCGTGGTCAACCCTAAAGACACAGGATGCAGTTCATCCTATGAAGCTCAAGTGAATGCAATCCATTCACTCCGGTCAGGTAGACAGGTCGATAATCAAGTGAGAAATCCTCCAAGTCAAACTCTTGATCCTGTACAAATTCCTTCGCCTTCTTCTTCTGATGAATCTATTCAACAATCACTCCCCTCAGATGACCAAGAACCTGAACCCGAACCTGAGCCTGCTTTTGATAGATTCAGACCGGTTGCTCCCTTTCCAGATAGACTCAGGTCTAGGAAACACTCTCCTCAGGAGGAGAAAATCCTAGAGACATTCAAGCAGGTTAAGGTCAACATTCCTCTCTTAGATGTAATTGAACAAATTCCATCTTATGCTAAATTTTTAAAAGAATTGTGCACTAAGAAGAGGAGAATAAATGTTCCAAAGAAAGTCTTTTTAGCCGCCAATATCAGTGAAATGCTATCAAATCCCATACCTTTGAAACGTAAAGATCCAGGTTCCCCCATCATTTCATGTATCATTGGTAATACTCACATTGATAAGGCGCTTTTAGACTTAGGGGCCAGTGTCAATTTGCTTCCATATTCAGTCTATCAGCAATTGGGTCTAGGTGTACTGAACCCAACCAAATGCACCTTACAGTTGGCTGATAGATCTGTTAAGGTCCCTATGGGTGAGTTAGAGGATGTTCTGATTAAGGTTGGAGATTTTATTTTTCCAGTAGAAAGGAGAAGAAGAAGAAGAGTCTGATTTAGGTTTTGAGGAAATTTTTGGTGAGGAGTTGGAAATTTTAGAAATAGCAGATCAGATCTTTGAGAATAATGAAACTGTATTAAACATTTGATGCTTTGAATTAAATTTTAAAGAACTCTTTCTTGATGAATTTAGATTCTTGCAGACTAATCAACAACTAAATTTTTAGAACTCAACCATGAATCTTGGGGTTGAGGAAAATGCTATAGAAAAATTAGTTGTTAGAAAACAAAAATTCACAGTACAAGAGTCTAAGTTCATTAAGAAATACAAAATACATGACATCAATAATACCTACCTTACTTTGTTACAAGAATTACTGAACACCCCGAAATGCTTGGAATTTCACATTATTGATTATATCATTCTGAATTTATTTAAAATCTGGGAAAGAATTTTTAACAATAAGATAGGATTCAATGTAGAATACGAGCTCTTCATGTTGAACACTTCATGCTACATTGTTTGTTTTGTTTATTTCAGAATAATAAAAAGAATTTATTCTTCTCTTATTTGAGAGTTTCTTGATCAGTTGTAAAAAAAAGAAAAAAAGAAAAGAAGAAGAAAAAAAAGAAAAAAAGAAGAATAAATTTCTGATTCTATCCTCCTCAGACCAAAGGTAATTACAGATTTTTATCAGCTGACCAAATGTAAGTGCTTTACTTCTTATCTGCTTTACTTTGTACATCATAGAGTTTGCATTGAGGACAATGCAAAATTTAGGTGTGGGGGTGGGAATTAGTTATGTTTTTTTTCTCTCTTTATTTTACATTTTTAGTTGCATTTTTGTTATTTTTTTCCTTTTCCTAAAAAAAAATTTATAAAAATATCGTCACTTGCCAAATTAATAGAGTTATGTAATAATTAATTTATTTGATAAATTTTAAATTTTCTAATCTCTAGTTTGTTATTTACTCAAGTTTATCTTTTATGATAACTCTAAATAAATTTCTTAAGAAATAATTTTCAAAGTAGTATACTTCACTTAAGCCTTAGCTTAGATTTTTATTTAAAAAATGAAATTTATGCATGCTTAGCTTAGAGTTAAAAATAATTTTTCAAAATGTCTTGACTTACATATTTTTCAGAATATATATACATATACATATAAAAAAAATTACAAAAGAAGAGTGCGAAAAATAGGCACCAAAAGAAAAAAAAATCTTAAATTCAAGGTGATTCTATCTTATAAAGCCTAAGTTGACCGAGTAATTAAACCCAAAGAGTATTTTCATACTTAATGACCTACGCCCAATTGGGTTGGGATCCATTAGCCCAAAATTCGTTAAATGGTCACTTAGAAAGCCCGTTAAAATAGAAAAAAATCACCAAGGAAAAAAAAGTTTAAAAAATAATAATAATAATATAAAAAATAAAAAATAAAAATACTAATAAATGTTTTATATATAGTTATATTTGTATATATGGTCTTGGAAAATATTTTAGATCAAGCAACTTGAATATTATTTTAAACAAAGAGTTAGCATGTTCTTTTCAAAACTTTTAAATTAAATTTCTAAGTTTGGCTTGGTTTTGTATTGCTATAATGAGAAGATTTTCTAGGAAATTTACCTTAAAGTTATTTATAAAAACGTTTTCTTAAGTGATAACTAGCTTCAATTAGATTGTCTAAAGTTATCAAGTAAATTTAGTTATTTACTGACTTCTTTAATTTGGTAAGTAAACTGAATTTTGTGGGTATATTCACTGCAAACCCTCACGAGACTATAACTCGTCCACTAGGGTAACCTAAGGTTTTAAAGGCTTATTGTACGCTAAATACAACCGCGATTCCTGCGAAAGTGAGTTAGGATTTTCTCTTTCTTTCTTTGCTAGAGGACTAGCAAGAGTTTAGGTGTGGGGGTATTTGATAATCATATTTTATTATAATTTCA
Organism: Asparagus officinalis; assembly: GCF_001876935.1. Taxonomy (NCBI): domain Eukaryota; kingdom Viridiplantae; phylum Streptophyta; class Magnoliopsida; order Asparagales; family Asparagaceae; genus Asparagus; species Asparagus officinalis. The sequence goes on from NC_033798.1 coordinate 53,504,187, forward strand.
TACCCTCATTATCTATTTTTAATGAATAAATATACCACTAATAATTATTTTTAACTTTAATTGCAGGTTAATGAAGAATAAATTTCAAAAAAATCTCATCTCTCATCAAAAGCCCTTGATTTAATGAAGAAATGAAGTAAAAGAGAAATTAAGAAGCCCATTGGAAAATCAAATTGCCAATTTATCCCAAAGCCCAAAGCAAAAGAATCAAGCCATGAATTAATGAAACCCAAAACGCCAAAGCCCATGAAGCAAAGCCTTACCTCTTGTATGCATTATGAACAATCCAAAAATCAAGCCAGAAGCCCATGAAGCAAAAGCCCAGAACCAAAACAATGAAGCATGAATCATGAAGAAATGAAGCAAAGCTCAAAGAAAAATTAAGAAGCCCAATGGAAAATCAACAAGCAAAAGGCCCAAAAATCCAAGCCCAAAAGTTCAAAGGCTAAAAATGATTCTTTAGGGCTTAAGTCTTCATCCAAGGGCTCTCATTTATTGTTGTTTACTATAAATAAGGGTAGAGAGTGAGGGGTTAAGGGGGTAAAAATTTTTGTAACTTCTTTTGGAGAGGAGGGCTACTCTTAATTAAGAATGTCTTCCAAATTTATAACTTTTTGTTACAATTAATAAAAGAATTTTTTTACCACTTTAAAATTTTTTTTTTCTTCTCTTTGTTGGATGATGAAGATGAAGATGAAGATGGAGATTAATTTGAAGGTTTGTTTTTCTTATTTCTTTTTTATTGCTTATTAGTTTAAATTTATTTTCATGCTTGTAATTAGATTTTATTTTCTTGTTTAAATAGCCAAGAGGCTAGAACCCTCTTGCCTTAGATTTATTTCATGCTTATAGATTAGATTTATTTCATTCTTATAGAGTAGATTTATTTTCTTACATTTAATTCTTATAATTTATTTTGTAGTTTAGATTTTGTAATTTATTTTGTAGTTAGATTTTAATTTCTTATACTATTCACCTTGAGGCTAGAACCCTCTTGAGTTTAGTTTTTCTTTTTGTTTATTTTTATTTTTTTTGATTCGCCTTTAGGCTAGAACCCTCTAGGGAATCATCCTTTTCTAAGAAATGGGTTCAATTTTAGATTACCCATATCTTTAATTAAATCCATCATCTTTACTTTCTTAAATTTTATTTTTCATTCTTGATTTTTATTTGTTTCTTGATTTTTCCTTCTTGCCTTGTTGATCACATTTATTTTTTTATCACTTCTACTCTCAAATATATTCATTTACACAATCATTTTCATTCTCTCCATCTCTCCACAATCATAATTATTCTTCACTCCTATTTGTCACGCACACAACATAAGAACCGAATTTATATTTTCTCCTACAAAACACCTTCCTCGTGGGATCGATAACTTTTTATACTATAACTTGACACGGTTGTGCACTTGCAACATTTTTGGTACATGTTTATACCGCATCAGGTTGTATCCGAGCACTTGAGGAGGAGGACACGGGCTAGGTTCCTATACTTAGTGTGTAAAGTATGATTCCGAGCACTTGAGGAGGAGGACACGGGCTAGGTTCCTATACTTAGTGTGTAAAGTATGATTGCATAGTATTTGTTGTGTTAGAGTTTTCGGTGAACTTGTAAACCGAGTGTGTAGAAATTCCGGCTTCCAAACCGGATTGTGATAGTGGAGATCTCCTCGAGGTGAGGAGCGGGGATGTAGGTCGTGGTGACCAAACCTCGTAAACATATCGTGTGTTTGTGTTTTGCTTAGCGTATATTTTATTTATGCTTATTCATGAATCATTTCTTTGTTCATATCCATATCATATAATTCTAGCAAGAACAAATTAATCAATATAATTTTTAATTGGCATTTAATCGGGATTAGATTAGCAATAGACCCTAATCACCCCCCCCCCCCGGGTCTAACAAAGCACCGTAAGGAAGAAATCCTTTTGGTATTGTCAGAAGATTATCAAAATAAACTTCAGCCCAATTAACTTTGATATTCCCCATTATATCATATAATGCTTTTGCTAAGTCTAGGGAAATGAAATGGAAACTTCCAGTGTTTGAAAACATGTTATAAGCTAAGATTCGGGCAATGAAACGAGGAATTGGACGTAGCTTATTTGAATTATTCAATGGTTTACTATAACCAGGAAGAAAAATATGATTGGATAGCAATTCTGAATCATTCATTCTGATTGACCTAAGAGAGACTCCTCGGAAAGGAATGTTAAAAAATTTTCCAATTGACTTAGAAGTCAAGTCAATTTCTACTCCTTTGACAAGAGTTCTAAGCTTTTCAATTCCACTAATAGTTCCTATACATTCTATATTAGTATAAAACAATTGAACCAGAAAAGGATATGTGGGTTTTCTATTTTCAGCAGATAATAATTCAAGCAACCCCATATTTTCAAAATATGATCTAAATTTCCATAGGATAAAATCATCAAATTTCACAAATCGTCCTGGAAGAACTTCAAATGTGGATATTTTGTTAAATTCTTCAAGTAATCAGGACTTTTTAAATATATGATGATTTTATCGTTAACATTAGTATGAATTTGCTTAGCTTTCTTAGCTCTAGACATGATTAAACATAAATATACCAAAAGATAAGAAAGATCAAGTTGAGAAATTACCAAAACAGATGAAACCCAAGGATTAGTCGACTATTATTGGATGTAGTCGACTACAGAAACTGTCAGACTTAAAAAACCAGAATTTGATGAAGATTTTGAGTAGAAAAACAAAAATCTGATGATGCCCTAACTTGGATTCAATGGGTTATGAAGAGGGGGAGAAGAGGGATCGGTTTTTCTAAATGAAGATAGTGGGTAGTTTTAGGTTTTTATGATTTTTCAAAAAAATTAAATTGTATGGTCAAGATTAAATTATAAAACGAATGAAAGGTGAAGATTTGATCTAAAAAAATTAAATTGTATGGTCAAGATTAAATTATAAAACGAATGAAAGGTGAAGATTTGATCTTAAATATGTGGCTAGGATTGGTATGGTCAAGATTAAATTATAAAACGAATGAAAGGTGAAGATTTGATCTTAAATATGTGGCTAGGATTAAGAGAGTTGAAAATATATGGTTGAGATGAATTTTACTTAAGTGAAACGGGTATTGGGTTTCGGGTTTGATTTGTAAAAATCCAAAAGGCTTGAAAACTATAAATATGTAAAATCTGTTTAAGTAGTCGACTATTAAGGAAAGTAGTCGACTACACTGTAATCGCCAGAAAGCTGATTTTTAGATTTTAACTCAGAGTAGTCGACTATAAGTCAAATTATTCGACTACACTGTAATTTACAGAACATCTTATATGCAATGCTTGTGCATGTAGTCGACTATAGGTCAAATTGGTTGACTATTAAGAGTATGTATGCATATGTATTTGTTTTAAAACTTTAATTTAAATCTTCAATTGAACATATACCTAATTCCCTTCTTAATTTAATATAATTTTCTTCTTTTAAGGGTTTTGTTAATATATCTGCTATTTGTTTATCAGTAGATATAAATTCTAATAAAGTATCACCTCTAAGCACATGATCACGTAAGAAATGATGCCTAATATCAATATATTTTGTACGTGAATGTTGAATAGGATTTTTAGATAAATTGATTGAATTTGAATTGTCACACATTATGGATGATATGGGATAATTTTTGCCATAATCAGATAATGTTTGTTTCATCCATAATATTTGAGCACATGCTACACTTGCAGCAATATATTCTGCTTCAGTCGTTGATAATGATACTGAATTTTGCTTTTACTAAACCAAGGTACAAGTAAATGTCCTAAGAAATGACATATTCCACTTGTACTTTTTCTATCGGATTTGCATCCGGCAAAATCAGCATCACTATAAGATAATAAATCAATTGTGCTATTCTTTGGATAAAACAACCCATAATTTATAGTATCTTTGAGATATCTAAAAATTCTTTTCACGGCTTTAAGGTGTGATTCTTTAGGATTAGATTGAAATCTAGTACATAAACATACACTAAACATAATATCAGGTCTACTAGCAATAATGTAAAGAAGTGATCCAATCATACATCAATAGAGCTTTTGATCAACATTCTTACCATTTTCATCTTTGTCAAGTGTTATAGTAGTACTCATTGGTGTTGGTTTACTTTTTGTATTTTTCATTCCAAAGCGTTTGAGTAACTCATTAGCATACTTGCTTTGATTGATGAATATTCTATCTTTTAATTGTTTGATTTGAAGTCCAAGGAAGAAATTGAGTTCACCCATGTGACTCATTTCAAATTCATCCTGCATAGTCTTAGCAAACTCTTGACAAAAATTGTTGTTAGTAGAACCAAAAATAATATCATCTATATATATTTGAATTAATAATATATCTTTATTTATTTTCTTAATAAATAATGTTAAATCAACCTTTCCAATTTCAAAACCTAAAGTTAAAAGAAAATTCTTTAATCTATCATACCAAGCACGAGGTGCTTGTTTAAGACCATATAAGGCTTTCTTAAGTTTAAAAAACATGATTTGGAAAACTTTCATGTTCAAAACCGGGAGGTTGTTCTACAAAAACTTCTTTTTTTATAAAATCATTTAGAAAAGAACTTTTAAAATCCATTTGAAATAGTTTAAAATTCATAAAACATGCAAATGCAAATAAAATTCTAATTGATTCTAAACGAGCAACTGGTGCATAGGTTTCATCATAATCAATACCTTCTTCTTGATTATAACCTTGTGCAACTAATCTTGTTTTGTTTCTAACAACTTGACCAGATTCATCTAATTTATTTCTAAAAATCCATTTTGTTCCAATAATTAATTTATTTTGAGGTCTAGGTATAAGATCCCAAATATTATTTCTTGTAAATTGGTTAAGTTCATCTTGCATAGCAATTATCCAGAAATCATCAAGTAAGACTTCTTTTATATTTTTAGATTCAATAGTTGAAATAAAAGTTGTATGAGCAATTAAATTAAAATAAGATCTAGTAGTTACTTTATCAGAAATATTACCAATAATTAAATCATGTGGATAATTTTTAACTTCTACAAAATTCTTTGATAGATCATTTTGTAAATTATCATCTTTTGAAGCATCTATCATTGGTGTATCATTTATAGTATCAACTAAATTATCATCATTGTTTGAAATAATTGGTGTTTTTGAAAATATCTCATCAAAAGAAACATGCATTGATTCTTCAATGACTAAAGTTATTTTATTATATATTCTATAAGCTTTGCTATGGTTAGAATATCCAACAAATATTCCTTCGTCAGATTTAGAATCAAATTTATCTAAGTTATCTTTTGTGTTTAAAATAAAACATTTACAACAAAAAAATTTGAAATAAGAGACTTTAGGGATTCTATCATAAAATAATTCATAAGATGTTTTCTTTAAAATAAGTCTTAATAAAACTCTGTTTAGAACATAACATGCTGTTGAAACAGCTTCTGCCCAAAAATACTTTGGTAAATTACTATCTTAGAACATAACATGCTGTTGAAACAGCTTCTGCCCAAAAATACTTTGGTAAATTACTATCACATAACATGGTTCTAGCACATTCTTGTAAAGTTCTAACAGCTTCTGCCCAAAAATACTTTGGTAAATTACTATCACATAACATGGTTCTAGCACATTCTTGTAAGTTCTATTTTTCCTTTCTACAACTTTATTTTGTGGACCTACTCTAGAAAAAAAAAGTATGTGAAATACCATGTTTATCACAAAAATTTGTAAATAATTCATTTTCAAATTCACCTCCATGATCACTACGAATAGAAATAATAGAAAGTATTTTTGATTTTGAATTCTTTTACAAAATGTAGAAAACTCATTAAAAGCATCGTTTTTATGTTTAAGAAATATTACCCATGTAAACCTTGAATAATCATTAACAAGAACAAAAGTATATCTACTACCATTCAAAGATCCTACTCTAGAAGGACCAAAAAGATCAATATGAATTAATTCTAATGGTCTACTTGTAGAAATTATATTTTTAGATTTGAAAGAAGATTTATGTATTTTTTTCTTGTTGACATGCATCACAAAAATTGTCTTTATAAGAAAGCTTAGGTAAACCTTTTACATAATCATTTTTAGAAATTTTAGAAATATGTTTAAAATTAACATGTCCAAAACGTTTATGCCATAAAATAGAATCATTAGAAGATGCAGTTTAAAATTAACATGTCCAAAACGTTTATGCCATAAAATAGAATCATTAGAAGATGCAATAAGACAATGTTCATTAGAAATGTTATTCATAGATAATACATATATATTATTTTTTTATGTCCTTTAAATAATATAGTTATTAAATCTATGTCATAAATCAAGCAAGATTCTTTTTCAAAAACAATTTTAAAACCTTTATCACAAAGTTGACTTATACTAAGCAAATTATGTTTAAGACCATCAACTAATAAAACATTATCAATAAAAGGTTTATTTGGATTACTGACAATTCCAATACCGATAACTTTTTCATTGTTGTTATCTCCAAAAGTGACGGTGCCACCATCCTTATTTTGAAAAGATGACAATAATTATATGTTTCCAGTCATATGTTTGGAACAACCGCTATCCAAAATCTACCTATCTTTGTTGGGTACATAAAACGATAAAAATTTATAAATTTGGTACCCATGCTATGTTGGGTCCATGAAATTAGACTTTAGGAAACCAAACCCATGAAGAGTTTGATTTGCCTAAATAGTTAGTTGATAAACAAACATTTTTAAGTTAATATAATCAGAAATATAAAAAAAATTATGTAATGAAGTTAATTCTTTAGGCACCCAAATAGAAAAGTATTTTAATTTCTTTTTACATATATTATCATCTATATTACAAGAAGATTTTACAAAAATGGTTTTCTTAGATATATTTCTATTAACTTGAAAACCTAAACCTTTTGTCTTTTGAGATTCTTTTTGAAAAGAAAGTATTTTATTAATATTTCTTTACCTTTATTGAATTTACTAACATTTAAACATATATCATCATATTTTAATTTAATACAAGAAATATCTTTATCTAAACTATTAATGCAAAAATTTAAATTATTACATTATGATTTTAGATATACGTTCTCATTGGATAAACATTGATTTTCTTTAAGCAAGAAATAATTTTCTTCTTTCAAATTAATTACTTGAGAGTTAGAATTTGTAGATGAATTAAAATCTGGAATTTTTTCATGTTATCTTTTATTTTCTCCTTTAAGAAAATTATGTGAAGCCTTTAATCTCAAAAAAGTTTCATAGAATTCATTAAAAGCATCTAAAAGTTCTTCATTGTCACTTACTTCATCTTGTGCCATAAAGCACATATGAACACTTTTCTTTTCTTTAATTTCTCCATCCGAAGATGAATCATCACTATCATCCCAAGTAACCGTCATGGCTTTCCTTTTCTTATTGTTTTGAATATTGTTGAAGTTGTTAAAATAATTTGATTTTTGCTTAATCTTCAACAAAGGATAATCTTTCTTCATATGCTCTGGTTTATTACACTTGAAACAAAGTAAGTTATTTGAATTTAAACTTTTTGATTTGTACTTACCTTGCTTTATGAATTTTTGAAATGTGCGTGCAAACATGCTCATTTCTTCATCATCATCTGAATCTTCTTTATCGGAAGTAGTATTGAATGCAAGCACTTTCTTGTTCTTTGTTTCATCATCGTTCTTTCTATCTTCAATTTGAACTTTATAAGCCATGAGGTTTCCGATAAGGTTCTTAACCGTAAGTGTTGACAAATCATTTGCTTATTCGATTACAGTAACCTTCTTTTCCCATTGTGGAGTGAGTGATCGGTGTATTTTTCTTATCATCTCCACTTGAGTGTATTGTTTTTCCAAGACCAATGAGAGAATTTGTGATGTCGGTAAATCTTGTGAACATTTCTCCAATTGTCTCATTTTTCTTCATCTTAAATAATTCGAATCTGTGTACAAGAACAGAAATTTTAGATTCTTTAACCTTATTTGTACCTTCATGAGTTACCTCAAGTGTATGCCAAATATCATATGCAGATATGGCCGTTGACACCCTATTAAACTCATTCTTGTCAAGTGCACAGAATAATGCGTTCATTACTTTAGAATCCAAATTTGCATTATTTCTTTGTGAAGTAGTCCATTCTGAAAATAGAGTTGTTGGCTTCTCGTATTTCGTTTCCACCATGTTCTAAAGTTCGTATCCAATTGATTGAAGGTAAATCTTCATTCGACACTTCCAATAGTTGTAGTTCAATCCATCGAACATTGGTGGACGATTTGTAGAATGACCTTCTTTAAATTGTGATGTATTTGTTGATGTCATCTTTCACCTTGCTTTGATACCAAATGTAGGATCTGAAATAGATACACTAAAACACTAGAGGGGGGTGAATAGTATTCTTTTAAAATTTATGTAAAGTGGATAATAAATTGCAATAAAGAATGGTAACAATATCAGAAAATCATAATGACAAACAAGAGATTTTATACTGGTTCCACCAATCCGGTGTACATCCAGTCCCCAAGCAAATCCCGCTTGAGATTTCACTATAACATTCAATCAAGTATAAAATTAAAATCAAACCTGACCAATTTGTAAGTCCCTGCAAATTACAACACCAATTGACAACACCTTGCCAATTACACCTCAATCTCTAAACCAAGAGATCTACCTCTCTCAAACCAAGAGAACTTTCCTTGAATCAAACAACTCAATTCCTATAAGCCTTGATTTGTAGTGTTATTAGCAGTGGCTTAGGAATTATTTTAACCTCTAAAAATTGCCTAAATAATATGTATTTTGATTGAGGATCAAAGGCAATTTCAGAAATAATCTTTTTAGCAAAATCTAATTTTTTTTAAACTCTTGAAAAAATGCACAAAGATCAAAGCTTGTAGGTATAGAATAATATGCCACTTTTCTGAACATGTAACCTTTTTATAGCCCTTGAAAAGATAAGTTTTTTAAACTTTAAAAACAGCTATAAACTATCAATGATTCAAACATTAACGTTCAGAAAAACTGCATTAGTAGTCGACTATAATGCATAGTAGTCGACTACTCTATAATACAGAAAGTCTGGAATTTAGAAACTGAAACTTATTAGTCGATTATTCTTCTTAGTAGTCGACTACTCTGTATTACAGAAAGTCTGGAAAACAAAAATCAAATATCAGTAGTTGACTATAATTGTTAGTAGTCGACTATACTGTAAAACAAACGTTCTGTAAAATAAATTTTAAAGCTCAGTAGTCGATTATAACTGCTTGTAGTCGACTACTCTGTAAAATAGAAGTTCTGTAAATCAAAATTCAAAGATGAGTAGTCGACTATAATCCTTAGTAGTCGACTACTCTGTAGTTTTACATAAACTTATATTTTAAACTCAAACTTCAATAGTCGACTATTATTCTAATTAGTCGACTACTAAGGGTAAAAAATGTTATGTATAAAATATTTTTAGACTCAATGATTAACTAAATACTCTAATGGTTAACATAGGGAATTTCTTTTGTTAACAAACACACTAAGCCTGTGTTAGCGTGTTCTAATTTTTATGTGTGTGTGTGTGAGTGATCAAGGCTTGTACAAAATTTCTAAGTAAAGAAAAATGTAAAAATTACATTCATGTATTTGTTCTTCATCTTCTTTACTTAATAATGCCTTGAACTCATCTTGCACTTGTTCATATTTGATGTTGAAATCTGCATATAAAAGTTAGTGCATTTGTATAACACACATAGTATAAATTGTTATCATCAAAATAATATCGTGGAGACATGATATTCAACAGTTAGGAGTAGATGTATTACACGGTAAACAACTCTAGCGCAGAGGTCCTCGGGGTTAGCACCTGCAAATTGGATTTGCCAAGTGGATGCGCGTTACATCTTCATGACATACTATATGCACCTTACGTCCGACGAAGTCTTGTTTCAGTTCTAGTCCTCTAGGTTTAGGCTTTAAATACGTGTCTGAAAATGGTTGTGTTATGTTGTATTTGGGAACTACTTATTATGGTTGTAGATATTTGTCAAATGGTTTTACCGTGTTGGACACTATTTCTATTTGTAACAATGTCAGTACTTGTTTTTCTTATATTGTTGCGTATAACAATGATGTTATATGATGATTTAAAATGGCATGCTAGATTAGGTCTTATTAGGCAAGAAGGAAAAAAACGGTTAGCTCGAGAAGGTCTTCATAGCCCACTAGCTAAAGTTAACTTGCCTACTTGTGAGCTATGTTTGACTGAAAAGGTAATTAGAAAACCGTTTGGCAAAGCAGTGAAAGCCACCATACCCTTTCAGCTTATTCATTCAGACATTTGTAGCCCCATGACTATGAGGGAAATACATGGTGCATCACATTTTATCATAATCATAGATGATTTCACTCAAAATGGTCATATCTACTTGATCTCCCATAAGTCAGAAGTGTTAGATTGCTTCCAATGCCATATCAGATTGTTGAGAATCAATTAGATAGAAGAGATAAAGCTCTTAAAACTAATTGTGATCGTGAATATCTATCTGAACAATTCACAAGATTGTGTGATGCAAAAGGTATAGCAAGGCAGCTAACTATTCCTAGAACTTCCCATTAAAATAATATTGCAGAGAGGAGGAATATAATACTTCTTGACATGGTTATATCGATGACAATACAAGTTAATTTACCTAGCTCCTATTAAAAGATGCATTATTGACTGTAGCCTACATCTTTAAGCATGTGCCCTATAAGTCTATACCTTTCACTCCACATGAGTTATGGACCGGTGAAAAACCTGAATTAGATAATTTGTGGCCACGGGATTAGCGGTTTTTGTTCACCAAACTTCTCAAACGTATGGAAAGTTAGGTCCTGGAAGAAAGAATGTATCTTCATTAAATATCCTAAACATACTAGGGAGTATGTTTTTATTAGTGAGGAAGCCGGTAGAACTGTGATAGAAATTGAGTCCACCTTCTTAGAGGAGGATTTTTCTAGCAGAGGGTAAGTAACAAAGAATTTTCAATTTATGAATTGAAAGATTCATATTATGTCACCCATTACAAACCAATTGAGGACATAGATGAAAATTACTCATCCTAACATGGCTAGTAGGAGCGGCACATCTGGTGACCTAACTTCAATGGTGCCAAATTAGATAAAACATTAACCACGTAAAAGTGATCGAGGTAGGATCCCTCATCATCATTTTGAGATTGAGGGGTAGGCCTTCATATTAGCTCCAAAGGATGACGAAGAGCCTAGAACTGTTTAGGAGGCTCTTGTAGGTCCCATTGTTAGGGAATGGATTAAGCAATATAATGGGAAATGAAGTATGAAGGATAATCTTGTTTAGGACTTAGTTTACCTTACGCCTGGGCTTCGAACAAGTGGGAACAAGTGGGACCTCAAAATCAAACGCAAGGTAGAAGGATATATTGATAAATATAGATATAAGGCTCGTCTTGTGGGGAAAGGCTATACTCAAAAGGAGAGAATCGATTATGAGGAAACATTCTCACTGTATGTTAGTTTTGCCTAGATTCGTCTCATTGTAGTCATTCTCGCAAATATGGACTAAGATCTCTATCAAATTGTAGAACCCCGTAATTTTTATATGAATATATGTGAATTATTAGTAAATACATAATTCTTTTATGATAAATAGCTTGAGGTCATTGATATACATGATAATAAGTTATTTGAGATGATATGAGAGTTTGGGTGTAGAGTTTTGTACGTTAGTTTTGCAAATTAGCAAAACATGCACAAAACTGAATTTTTCCATATCAGTCGACACATCAGTCGACTGACTGTATCGGTCGACACATCAGTCGACTGATACGCTGATTTCCAGTTTTTTATGTTTCAGATCTGTTTAGATTTGGTTCGGGTTTGGGTCGGGTTTAACTGTTCGTATATTTTCCCCTTCACCCAAAATCACCCCCTTCATCTTCAGAACTGAGAAAACCTTAGCCCCCTCTCCCCTATCTTAAACCCTAGTTTTGTTCTTGGTGATTTGGGGGAGAACTTGGAGGATTTTCGTCAAAATCTTCACATTGCAGCAAAGGGGATCCACTCTCTCTCAGATCCAGGAGTTGTTCATCACCCAGAGGCGAGTAACATCTCGCCCAACTCTGCCCCTTTTGTTTTACACGAATTTATTGAGTTTAATGAGTTTTTATTGAGCCAAAAATGTATTTTTAGTACAAAGAATAAATCTTCATGGTATATGATGTGAAGTATTGAGCTTCTCAGTTTATAAAAAGATCATCAATGTTTTATTAAAGAGATCTAGATCTAAAAATGTTTGACAAGAGTTATTTCATGATTTATTGATTTCAAAACGTATCAAACATGTTTTTATGTGTTTAAGGTTTTTGATAAATGTATACATGTAGATCTTTCATTCCAGTTTGGTACATATATGTTAATATCAGTATTTTTCATGCTTGGGATTGATGGGGATGAGTTTAGATCAACTTTTGGGTGAATAATAACCTGTGCAGAGTTTCTGCAGTCAATCGGTCGACTGATTAGTCGACCGACGGGCTAAAATCTCAGTCATCAGTCGACTGATCAGTCGACTGATGGGTTGATTTGGTTTTCCCAGCTCCGCAGTCGACAGATCGGTCGACTGGTGAGCTGAGGCTGTGCTGCCTAAGCTTGTCAGTCGACACATGAGTCGACTGACGTCATCAGTCGACACCTCAGTCGACTGATGAGTTGTTTTACAGATTCTTAAATCTGTTTGAGTTGCTTTTCGGGGTTGCCTCGATGACCTGACACTAGTTCACCATGTTAATGATTTATCTGTACATGTGGGTTGACTTTTGACACAAGTTTAGATATGTACACCGAGACGCGTGTGAGTATAGAATATGTATATCAGTCCGCATATACTTTTCACAGTTACACAGTCCTCGTGTTGGACTATAATCCATAGAAGTCCTCGTGTTGGACTATAATCCATTTTTGTCCTCGTGTTGGACACTTGCCACTTATTCCATGTGTTTGGAAAACCACAGTATCTAGTTCCTGTATCGGACATATTTCTTAACCCTGTATATGACTTTCTCACAGGAGTATATGACATGACACTTATGTAGATTATAACATGTATGCTCTGAGATTGGTTGTATTTCTTTTATTATTGTTTCCTTTACTAGAACCTCGGGTTTAGTGTTTAGGGATTTATAATTTGAGATACAAGGTATATACATGAGGGTTTCCTTGTTTGGATTATTTCGCTCGACGTACCTATGCTCGTGTTGTAAATTTCTAAATACTAAAATCCTCTTTAGTAAGATCAATGATTTTAGATCTATTATGTATTATCTATATTTTCTTATACAACGAGCCCTGTTCCCTTGGGGTTGGTTGTGATGTTGCTCGCTAGCGCTTTGACGCTCGTTGTCCCTCCCCCTTTCAGGTAACGAGCCAGGAGCCCGGAGAGTCGCAGGTTGATGGCGACACACTTTAGTGTTCAGCTGTCTATTTTACCTATGTTTTATTTTGGAGCTCCACTATAGATTTATTTGACATTTGAGGACTATTCTCTAGATGTTGTAAAGGCTGTATGCCTTATTTCCTTTACTCATTGGATGATGAGATATCAATGTGATCGCTATCACTTCATCAGTTATTTCTTGTATTATCATTTACTTGCTTTTGTACCTACACCTATTGTTGACTCTACTAGATAGATGTTAATTGTGATGATGAAACATGTTATTGCACGGTGTGGTGCATGGCAGGGTTGGCATCTCTGGTTTCACCTCGGACTGCAGCCTTGTGTGAACCCAGGAGCGTCACAGTTGGTATCAGAGTTTTAGTTCCAGTATCCTTAGGATCATCCTGTGTCGAGTCGTGGAGCTAGGATAGAGTTTCTTAGGATTCATGTATAGAGTCCGTAAGGATTTCCTAGTATGAGTGAGGACGATATATGCGTATATCTCAAAATTTGAGAAATTTTTTTTTTATAACAACTATTTTTGTATAAGTTTAAAGTATTTGTGCAAATACTTTATGTTGTGAAAAATTGTATTGTGATACACTATTTATAGAGGTCTATTTTGACTCATAAACTCTTATTTTCTTATGAGCAGCTAGATGGCAGGACGTGGTAGGCCTCGTACTCGGAGAGCTGGGCAGGCAGAGTCACAACAGACTCCATCTGAGCAGCAGCCAGCTCAATCCGAGCCTCAGCAGGTACCACCCGAGAGTTGGTGACGACTCATATAGCACCACGGACACCACCACCACCGGTAGCTCAGCAGCAGGGGATACCCACCGTTCCTGTCAGAGAGAGATCCCCAGAGATCACGCCTGTAGCTGTTCATCTAGCAGTCCCAGATAGAGCCACAGCACAGGAGGCTTGGCTCTGTATGGTAGAGAGGTACCAGAAGATGAGGGCACCAGAGTTCCAGGGATCACCAGACCCTCTTACAGCCCATAAATGGAAGGAGGGTGTGGACAACATTCTTGAAATACTCAATGTGGATTCAGTGCAGAAGCAGAGATTGGCATCCTACAGCTTGAAGGGAGATGCCGGGAGATGGTAGCGACTTCAGTTTACTCCAGAGCAGAGGATGACCCTCACATGGGAGGACTTCATATACTTCTTTGATGGGAAGTATATTTCTTCTGCAGCACGGACTGGGAAGGAGCTTGAGTTGTCCAGGTTGACTCAGGGGGACATGACCGTTGCAGATTTTGAGAGCAGGTTCATGGAGTTGCTACATTTCACGGGTATGTGGCAGACAGGAGAGCGTCAGACTCAGATGTTCTTGGCAGGGCTTCGCCCTAATCTCCGACGATACCTAGTCTCGAGGAGGTTCTATTCAGTTAGGGAGGTAGCTGAGGCCGCCACTTCATAGGAGATTGAGACTAGCATGTTCCAGAAGGATAAGGAAGGGAAGGCCAAGGCAAGGCAGAGCGGTGACAAAGGTAAGAACAAGAGATCTTTTTCTGAACATCAGTAGCAGCATCAGGGCTCTTATAAGAAGGGACCCCAGCAGGATCAGAGAGCGCATCAGCAGCGCAAGTTCCAGGGATCTTGTTTTAACTATCATAAGGTCGGGCATAAGGCATCGGAGTGTCGTAGCGCACCAGCAGGAGCCCAGCAGGGCAAGGGTCCGAACCAGCAGCAGCGCCAGCAGGGCAGAGGTCAGGGCCAGCCGAACAGACTCGAGGCACCGCCAGCAGCTCAGAGGACTGAGGGGCAGGTTCAAGCAGTTCAGGAGGTTCCTCAGGGGCAGATTGTCCCATATTCTCAATCTCCAGTAGCAGAGTAGTCTTCAGTCACAGGCAGAGTTTATGCAGTAGTTCCCCGTGATCATGGAGCTAGCGGAGCCGTAGTGGAGGGTACGTTCCTTGTGGATTCTTTCCCCGCCCGTATTCTTTTTGATTCGGGAGCTTCGCATTCTTTCATCTCTCATGCATTTATGGCTAGACTCCA
Organism: Asparagus officinalis; assembly: GCF_001876935.1. Lineage (NCBI taxonomy): Eukaryota > Viridiplantae > Streptophyta > Magnoliopsida > Asparagales > Asparagaceae > Asparagus > Asparagus officinalis. The sequence goes on from NC_033798.1 coordinate 53,519,652, forward strand.
GCTCGTAGCTCAGCCTCTAGACACCCCTTTATCTGTTTCCACCCCTTTAGGTGAGGTATCGCTTTTGGAGAGCGTTTGTAGGAGGTGTACCGTCAGTTTAGACGAGTCGGAGTTCATAGTTGATTTGATAGTGTTGCATATGTCCGAGTTCGATGTCATCCTTGGTATAGATTGGTTGTCTTCCTACCATATTAGTATTGACTGCTTTGCGAAGATAGTCAAGTTGCGAGCGTCCGACGGGTCAGAGATGATTGTAGCCGCCTCTCAGGGCAACCGACTTGCGGAGTCATTTCTGGCGTACATCGAGGAGGTGATGCGACGGGATCAGGGAGCCGAGCTATTGGAGACTAGAGTTGTCTCAGATTATCAGGATGTCTTTCAGGACATACGAGTTATTAGCTCAGGGTTTTATTCGTCGGAGTCATTCCGTGGGGCGCGCCGGTCCTCTTCGTGAAGAAGAAGGACGGTAGTATGAGATTATGCATAGATTATAGAGAGTTGAACAATGTCACTATCCGGAATAGGTACCCACTACCTAGGATTGATGATTTGTTTGACCAGTTGCAGGGTGCGCGGTATTTCTCGAAGATTGATCTTCGTTCTGGCTATCATCAGTTGCGGGTTCGGGAGATGGATATTCCCAAGACCGCTTTCCTTACTCGATATGGATCTTTTGAGTTCTTGGTCATGCCATTTGGGTTGACCAATGCACCCGTGGTATTCATGGACTTGATGAACCGGGTTTTCCGTCCCTTCTTAGATTAGTTTGTGATCGTTTTCATTGATGATATTCTCATTTACTCGAGATCGGAGGCAGATCACGAGGAGCATCTACGGATAGCGTTGAGGACTCTGCAGGAGCGTCAGCTGTATGCCAAGTTCAGCAAGTGCGAGTTTTGGCTTTCAGAAGTCAGATTTCTTGGCCACGTCATTAGTAGAGAGGGCATAGCAGTGGACCCAGCCAAGGTCACGGCAGTTCTTGATTGGGAGCCACCGAAGACGGTGACAGAGATTCGTAGCTTTTTGGGTTTAGCTGGATATTACAGGAAGTTCATTCAGGACTTCTCGAAGATTGCGACGCCGATTACACACCTTACGAAGAAGGGTGTACAGTTCATATGGAGCATGGAGTGCCAGAAGGCCTTTGATATTTTAAAGGCTAAGTTAACTACAGCGCCTGTTTTGACTATTCTGAGCAGCGACAGGACATTCGTCGTATATACAGATGCATCGTTGGCAGGCTTAGGAGGAGTATTGATGCAGACTCAGAGGGTAGTAGCTTATATCTCAAGGCAGTTGAGGGTGCATGAGCAGAACTATCCCACTCATGACTTGGAGTTAGCAGCAGTGGTATTTGCACTGAAGTCATGGAGGCACTACTTATATGGAGTACAGTTTGAGTTGTTTACAGACCATCAGAGTCTGAAGTACCTCTTTTCTCAGAAGGAACTCAATCAGAGACAGAGGAGGTGGGTTGAGTTTATCAAGGACTACGAGTTCGCGATTCAGTATCATCCGGGGAAGGCGAACGTCATAGCAGATGCCTTGAGCAGGAAGCGTCGACATCGGATTTCAGCTTTGAGGTGTTCATTACATCAGGATCTTATCACTCTTAGCCAGTTTGATTTTAGAACCCGAGATTGGAGGAACCAGTGCATTTTTAGGAGCTGTGTCAATGCAGTCATCTTGGAGTGACAGAGTTGTCATAGCTCAGTTGGGAGACTCTTGGATTCAAATCCGAAAGGAGGAGATTTCCAAAGAGCCAAAGACTGATTGGACCATTGGAGCAGATGGAGGTCTACGGATGAAGGGTAGGCTGGTTATGCCATCCAGTGTCGAGCTGAAGAGGGAGTTATTTGATGAAGCACATCATACTCGGTACACAGTACATCCAGGGACCACTAAGATGTACAAGGACCTGAAGAGGCACTTTTGGTGGAGTGGTATGCGGAGAGAGATTGCAGAGTATGTGGCTAAGTATTTTACCTGTCAGCAGGTGAAGGCAGAGCATCAGAGACCGACAGGAACACTTCGGCCTTTACCCATTCCACAGTGGAAGTGGGCGGACATCTCTATGGACTTCATTGTAGGGTTGCCGAAATCGAAGAAGGGGAATGATTCAGTTTGGGT
>NC_033798.1:53522126-53524814 GCF_001876935.1 Asparagus officinalis
TAGTTATCAAGCGACAATCGGTATGGCTCCGTATGAGGCATTGTACGGGAGACCTTGTAGGTCACCGATATGTTGGGTAGAGCCGGAGGATAGCTTGATGCTTGGGCCAGAGCTTGTGAGGAAGACTACTGAGAAGGTAGCCTTGATCATAGAGAGGATTCTAGCAGCTCAGAGTCGGCAAAAGAGCTATGGCGATAAGAGACGAAGACCCTTGGAGTTTCAGGATGGAGACTCAGTTATGCTGAAGGTATCGCCTATGAAAGGCATGCATTGATTCGGACGACGGGGGAAGCTTGCGTCAAGATATATTGGACCATTTCAGATTTTGGAGCGCATTGGAGTTGTGTCATACAAGCTAGATCTTCCAGCATCGATGTCTAGTTGTAAAACCCCGAAAATTTTATAATAAATATATGTGAATTATTAATAGTGAATAATTCTCTTATGAGGAATAATCATGTATATATATCAAATGTATATATTTATCAGTGTTTGGGAACCCAGCAGGTGTATACAAGTGAGAGAAATCGAGTGGTATAAGATCATCATGTGAAAAGCCGAACAGAAGCATTTTTGTGCTGAGCGGTCGACCGACGCGGTCGACCGTGGCGGTCGACCGGTGCGGTCGACCGATCAGCACACAGAGAGTTTCAGGTTTTGTTTTTCTTTGCGGTTTCTGTTTCGGGTCTTTTGGTTTCGGGTCGGGTTAAAGAGTTAGTATATATACCAACTCAACCCAGGAGAGCCTCTCTTCAGCTCTAACGTAAAACCCTAGCCCCCAACTCTCAAATCTCAAACCCTAGCTGGTTTTGGTGCTTAGGAGGAGATCTGGAGGATTTTTCAGCAAGATTTTGGATTAGCAGCGTGGGGGATCAACCTCCTGCAGATCTAGGGCTTTTGTAAACACCCAAGGCGAGTATCATCTCGCCCAATCCCTCACCCCTGTTTTCCCTGATTTTATTTTGGATTTATGAGTTTTGGATGAGCCAAAATAGTATTTTTGTATAAAAAAAATGAATTCTCTATGGTATGGATAATAAAAAAAAATCAGAGGTTTTAGTTTATAAAAACTTACCCAATACCTGTTAAATGAAGATCTAGATCTGAAATTTGCCTAAACAAGAACTAAATCATTTTACTGTCATTTAAACGATTTGGAAATTGTTTCTCATGTTTTTATAATACTGGAAGTGTAGATTTCAAGCCTGAGATTTGTTGTTTATGTTCAGTATGATTTTAAAACCTTAGAATTTTTGTTATCGTAGAAATTTTGCGAATTTTATATCAGGTTTCGAGCTGACAGAAACCCAGATTTGGGTTTCTGTCCGCTCGGCGGTCGACCGACGCGGTCGACCGCTGAGCTCGTTTTGAGGCTTCGGTCGACCGCAGAGTATTTCGGTCGACCGCGACGTTATTTCGGTCGACCGCAAATTATTTCGGTCGACCGCGACGTTTTTCCGGTCGACCGCCAGATGCGTGTCAGCGTGCGGTCGACCGGTACGGTCGACCGCCACACTGTCTGATGTGATTTTCCTGTTCTGGGTATTTTTGAGTGTTTTACCCATGTTTGAGATTTTGGCTGGACTATCTGACGTTGGTATTTAGTCTTACTATGTACCCAGGCATGATAGAAGACCTGAGAGTACCAATTATGGATATATACACTGTTATGACTGTGAATTGATGTAGGTAGATTTCACTATGTATCCCAGTGATATTTTCACCATTTCATAGTCCTCGTGTTGGACTAAAATCCACAGACCTCGTGTTGGACAAGCATTACCTCTTAGTCCTCGTGTTGGACATGCTTAGCTATTTTAATCCTCGTGCTGGATATGCATTATCACCCGGTCCATGCGTTGGACAACGGTCACACCCGGTCCATGCATTGGACAACGGTCACATCCGGTCCATGCGTTGGACAACGGTTATTTTCAGTTCATGAGTTGGACGTTTACTTCATGCAGTCTATGGGTTGGACGTTTTATTTGCATAGTTTATGTTTTGGACACTTAATCGTTTTCTGACATGTCACTCATGTGAGTTTATGTCATAACACTTATGTAAATCTCGATATGATATTCATGTTAGCTATGATATGGCACTGTATTTGTGCTCTGAGATTAGCTGTATTTCCTTTATTATTATCTTCTGTACTAGAACTTCGGGTTTGGTGTTTAGAGATTTACAATTTGAGATACAAGGTATATACATGAGGGTTTCCTTGTTTGGATTATTTCGCTCGAAGTACCTATGCTCGTGTTGTAAATTTCTAAATACTAAAACCCTCTTTAGTAAGATAAATGATTTTAGATCTATTATATACTATCTGTATTTTCTTATACAACGAGCCCTGTTCCCTTGGGGTTGGTTGTGATGTTACTCGCTAGCGCTTTGACGCTCGTTGTCCCTCCCCCTTTCAGGTAACGAGCCAGGAGCCCGGAGAGCCGCAGGTTGAGGGCGAGGCATTTTAGCTTCAGCTGTTTACTTAGATATATTTTCTTTTGGAGTTCCACAGTAGATTTTGTTTAGACATTTGAGAGTCTTGTTCTAGAAGTTGTAAAGACTGTGTGCCTTATTTCCTTTTTGTCAGATATTTGTATTTGAGACTTGTTGAGTATTCCAGTTATCTATTCAGATATTGACTATGTATTTCTGTATGTTGGATGATGAGATATTTATGTGACT
>NC_033798.1:53525805-53655192 GCF_001876935.1 Asparagus officinalis
TCATCCTTGGTATGGATTGGTTGTCTTCCTACCATGTTAGCATTGATTGCTTTGCGAAGACAGTCAAGTTGCGAGCGTCCGACGGGTCCGAGATGATTGTAGCCGCCTCTCAGGGCAACCGACTTGCGGAGTCATTTCTGGCGTACATCGAGGAGGTGATGCGACGGGATCAGGGTGCTGAGTTATTAGAGACTAGAGTTGTCTCAGAGTATCATGATATCTTCCAGGACATACCTGGGTTACCTCCTGTAAGAGAGGTCGAGGTTTGTATTGAGTTGCAGCCAGGTACAGCCCCGATATCCCGCGCACCCTATCGCATGGCACCAGCTGAGATGAGGGAGCTTCAGACCCAGTTGGACGAGTTGTTAGCTCAGGGTTTTATTCGCCGGAGTCATCGAGTTTTGTATTGAGTTGCAGCCAGGCACAGCCCCGATATCCCGCGCAACCTATCGCATGGTGCCAGCTGAGATGAGGGAGCTTCAGACCCAGTTGGACGAGTTATTAGCTCAGGGTTTTATTCGCCGGAGTCATTCTCCGTGGGGCGCGCCGGTCCTCTTCGTGAAGAAGAAGGACGGTAGTATGAGATTATGCATAGATTATAGAGAGTTAAACAAGGTCATTATCCGGAATAGGTACCCACTACCTAGGATTGATGACTTGTTTGACCAGTTGTAGGGAGCGCAGTATTTCTCGAAGATTGATCTTCGTTCTGGCTATCATCAGTTGCAGGGTCGGGAGATGCCACTACCTAGGATTGATGACTTGTTTGACCAGTTGCAGGGAGCGCAGTATTTCTTGAAGATTGATCTTCGTTCTGGCTATCATCAGTTGCGGGTTCGGGAGATGGATATTCCCAAGACCGCTTTCCTTACTCGATACGGATCTTTCGAGTTCTTGGTCATGCCATTTGGGTTGACCAATGCACCCGTGGTATTCATGGACTTGATGAACCGGGTTTTCCGTCCCTTCTTAGATTAGTTTGTGATCGTTTTCATTGATGATATTCTCATTTACTCGAGATCGGAGGCAGATCACGAGGAGCATCTACGGATAGCGTTGAGGACTCTACAAGAGCATTAGCTGTATACCAAGTTCAGCAAGTGCGAATTTTGGCTTTCAGAAGTCAGATTTCTTGGCCACGTCATTAGTAGAGAGGGCATAGCAGTGGACCCAGCCAAGGTCACGGCAGTTCTTGATTGGGAGCCACCGAAGACGGTGACAGAGATTCGTAGCTTTTTGGGTTTAGCTGGATATTACAGGAAGTTCATTCAGGACTTCTCGAAGATTGCGACACCGATTACACACCTTAGGAAGAAGGGTGTACAGTTCATATGGAGCATGGAGTGCTAGAAGGCCTTTGATATTTTAAAGGCTAAGCTGACTACAGCGCCGGTTTTGACTATTCCGAGCAGCGATAGGACATTCGTCGTATATACAGACGCATCGTTGGCAAGCTTAGGAGGCGTATTGATGCAGACTCAGAGGGTAGTAGCTTATATCTCAAGGCAGTTGAGGGTGCATGAGCAGAACTATCCCACTCATGACTTGGAGTTAGCAGCAGTGGTATTTGCACTGAAGTCATGGAGGCACTACTTATATGGAGTACAGTTTGAGTTGTTCACAGACCATCAGAGTCTGAAGTACCTCTTTTCTCAGAAGGAACTCAATCAGAGACAGAGGAGGTGGTTTGAGTTTATCAAGGACTACGAGTTCGCGATTCAGTATCATCCGGGGAAGGCGAACGTCATAGCAGATGCCTTGAGCAGGAAGCGTCGACATCGGATTTCAGCTTTGAGGTGTTCATTACATCAGGATCTTATCACTCTTAGCCAGTTTGATTTTAGACCCGAGATTGGAGGAACCAGTGCATTTTTAGGAGCTGTGTCAATGCAGTCATCTTGGAGTGACAGAGTTGTCATAGCTCAGTTGGGAGACTCTTGGATTCAAATCGAAAGGAGGAGATTTCCAAGGAGCCTAAGACTGATTGGATCATTGGAGCAGATGGAGGTCTCCGGATGAAGGGCAGGCTAGTCATACCAGCCAGTGCCGAGCTGAAGAGAGAGTTACTTGATGAAGCTCATCGTACTCGGTACACAGTACATCTAGGGACTACTAAGATGTACAAGGACCTGAAGAGACACTTTTGGTAGAGTGGTATGTGAAGGGAGATTTCAGAATATGTGGCTAAGTGTTTTATCTGTCAGTAGGTGAAGGCAGAGCATCAGAGACTGACAGGAACACTTCAACCTTTACCCATTCCAGAGTGGAAGTGGGCAGACATTTCTATGGACTTCATTGTAGGGTTGCCAAAGTCGAAGAAGGGGAATGATTCAGTTTGGGTAATTGTGGACCGATTGACGAAGTCGCCACATTTCATTCCAGTGAGGACTACCTATACTGTCGAGGCATATGCGAGGATATTTATCCGGGAGATAGTTTGACTTCATGGAGTTCCAGACACGATTGTATCAGATCGGGGTTCGATGTTCACTTCGCACTTTTGGAAGAGTTTCCAGGACTCTTTTGGCAGCAGATTATCATTCAGCAGTGTTTTCCACCCACAGACGGATGGTCAGACAGAGAGAGTAAATCAGGTGTTGGAAGACATGTTGCGGGCTTGTGTCATTGACTTTCAAGGCAGCTGGGAGGATCACATTCCATTGATAGAGTTCGCTTATAACAACAGTTATCAAGCGACAATCGGTATGGCTCCGTATGAGGCATTGTACGGGAGACCCTGTAGATCACCAATATGTTGGGCAGAGCCGAAGGATAGCTTGATGCTTGGACCGGAGCTGGTGAGGCAGACCACCGAGAAGGTAGCATTGATCAGGGAGCGGATTCTAGCCGCTCAGAGTCGGCAGAAGAGCTATGCAGATAAGAGGCGAAGACCCTTGGAGTTTCAGGTTGGGGATTCAGTTATGTTGAAGGTATCGCCTATGAAGGGCGTGCAGTGATTCGGACGACGGGGGAAGCTTACGCCGAGATATATTGGACCATTTCAGATTTTAGAGCGCATTGGAGTTGTGTCATACCGACTAGATCTTCCAACATCAATGTCTAGTATACACAATGTATTTCATGTTTCTATGCTCAAGAAACACTTGCATGATGAGGAGCAGCAGCGAGTATTGGATACACCAGAGATTGAGCTTCAGGAGGATTTGACTACTGTCGAGATACCAGTTTGTATTCTTTCCAGAGAGGACAAGAGACTTAGAAACAAGGTAATTCCCTTGGTGAAAGTTCAGTGGAACCGAGGAGGCATTGAGGAGATTTCTTGGGAGCACAAAGAGGATTTGCGTCGCGACTACCCACACCTGTTTGAACAGGTAAATTAAAATTTTATGATACGTATTGGATTTTTCACCCGATGTACTAGTTCCACTAGATTAGGGTTTGAACGGGAATATTACCATTTTAGATAGTTAAGTATAAATATCTCTATATGTTTATCTGGAAGTTCATGTTGTGAGATGTGCATAGTTTCCGAATTTCGAGAACGAAATTCTTCTAAGGGGGGAGAATGTAGAACCCCGTAATTTTTATATGAATATATGTGAATTATTAGTAAATAAATAATTCTTTTATGATAAATAGCTTGAGGTCATTGATATACATGATAATAAGTTATTTGAGATGATATGAGAGTTTGGGTGTAGAGTTTTGTGCGTTGGTTTTGCAAATTAGCAAAACATGCACAAAAAACTGAATTTTTCCAGATCAGTCGACACTGATACGCTGATTTCTAGTTTTTCAGGTTTCGGATCTGTTTTGATTTGGTTCGGGTTTGGGTCGGGTTTTTTGGTTCGGGTTTGGGTCGGGTTTAGCTGTTCATATATATTCTCCTTCACCCGAAATCATCCCCTTTCATCTTCAGATCAGAGAAAACTCTAGCCCCCTCTCCCCTATCTTAAACCCTAGTTTTGTTCTTGGTGATTTGGGGGAGAACTTGGAGGATTTTCGTCGAAATATTCACATTGCAGCAAAGGGGATCCACTCTCTCTCAGATCCAGGAGTTGTTCATCACCCAGAGGCGAGTAACATCTCGCCCAACTCTGTCCCTTTTGTTTTACACGAATTTATTGAGTTTAATGAGTTTTTATTAAGCCAAAAACGTATTTTTAGTACAAAGAATAAATCTTCATGGTATATGATGTGAAGTATTGAGCTTCTCAGTTTATAAAAAGATCACCAATGTTTTATTAAAGAGATCTAGATCTGAAAATGTTTGACAAGAGTTATTTCATGATTTATTGATTTCAAAACGTATCAAACATGTTTTTATGTGTTTAAGGTTTTTGATAAATGTATACATGTAGATCTTTCATTCCAGTTTGGTACATATATGTTAATATCAGTATTTTTCATGCTTGGGATTGATGGGGATGAGTTTAGATCAACTTTTGGGTGAATAATAACCTGTGCAGAGTTTCTACAGTCAATCAGTCGACTGATCAGTCGACCGACGGGCTGAAATCTCAGTCATCAGTCGACTGATCAGTCGTTAGATCAACTTTTGGGTGAATAATAACCTGTGCAGAGTTTCTACAGTCAATCAGTCGACTGATCAGTCGACCGACGGGCTGAAATCTCAGTCATCAGTCGACTGATCAGTCGACTGATGGGTTTATTTGGTTTTCCCAGCTCCACAGTTGACAGATCGGTCGACTGGTGAGCTGAGGCTGTGCTGCCTAAGCTTGTCAGTCGACACATGAGTCGACTGACGTCATCAGTCGACACCTCAGTCGACTGATGAGTTGTTTTACAGATTCTTAAATCTGTTTGAGTTGCTTTTCGGGGTTGCCTCGATGACCTGACACTAGTTCACCATGTTAATGATTTATCTGTACATGTGGGTTGACTTTTGACACAAGTTTAGATATGTACACCGAGACGCGTGTGAGTATAGAATATGTATATCAGTCCGCATATACTTTTCACAGTTACACAGTCCTCGTGTTGGACTATAATCCATAGAAGTCCTCGTGTTGGACTATAATCCATTTTTGTCCTCGTGTTGGACACTTGCCACTTATTCCATGTGTTTGGAAAACCACAGTATCTAGTTCCTGTATCGGACATATTTCTTAACCCTGTATATGACTTTCTCACAGGAGTTTTATGACATGACACTTATGTAGATTATGACATGATAACATGATACTCATGTAGGCTATGACATGGCACTGTATTTATGCTCTGGGGTTTGTTGTATTTCTTTTATTATTGTTCCTGTACTAGAACTTTGGGTTTGGTGTTTAGGAATTTACAATTTGAGATACAAGGTATATACATGAGGGTTTCCTTGTTTGGATTATTTCGCTCGACGTACCTACGCTCGTGTTGTAAATTCCTAAATACTAAAAATCCTCTTTAGTAAGATCAATGATTTTAGATCTATTATGTATTATCTATATTTTCTTATACAACGAGCCCTGTTCCCTTGGGGTTGGTTGTGATGTTGCTCGCTAGCGCTTTGACGCTCGTTGTCCCTCCCCCTTTCAGGTAACGAGCCAGGAGCCCGGAGAGTCGCAGGTTGATGGCGACACACTTTAGTGTTCAGCTGTCTATTTTAGCTATGTTTTATTTTGGAGCTCCACTGTAGTTTCGTTTGACATTTGAGGACTATTCTCTAGATGTTGTAAAGGTTGTATGCCTTATTTCCTTTACTCAGATATTTGTACTTGAGACTTGTTGAGTATTCCAGTTATCTATTCAAACATTGACTATGTATTTCTGTATGTTGGATGATGAGATATCAATGTGATCGCTATCACTTCATCAGTTATTTCTTGTATTATCATTTACTTGCTTTTGTACCTACACCTATTGTTGACTCTACTAGATAGATGTTAATTGTGATGGTGAAACATATTATTACACGGTGTGGTACATGGTAGGTTTGACATTCTTGGTTTCACCTTGGACTGCAGCCTTGTGTGAACCCAGGGACGTCACACAAATGGACGTGAAAAATACATTTCTCAATGAAGAATTTGATGAAGAGATCTATATGGACCAACTTGATAGTGTGGCCAAAGGTCAAAAGTGCAAAGTCTACAAGCTCCGCCGATTTGTTTATGGCCTGAAACAATCTTCAACATAATGGAACCTCAAATTTTATTGAGCCATTATAGCAATTGTGTGTAAATCAAGAGGTCCAAAGATGGTTTAGTAATCTCATCTTTGTATGTGAATGACATACTCTTTGGCTGGAAATAAAAGGGAGTTGATTGATACCACTAAAACGTGGTTATCTTTTAATTTTGAGATGAAGGATATGAGTGAGGCTAGTTATTTTCTTGGAGTAAAAATTGTTAGAGATCCCTCTAAAAGACTTCTTCATTTGTCTCAAGAGGCTCACATTAAGAAGATGCTTGAGCGATATCAAATGTATAACTGCAAACTCATTTATACTCCCGTGAAGAGAAATTTGAGCCTAAGCGTTGATATAGGTCCTAACTCTCCAGAGGAGAAGAAAAGAATGTCAAGATTCCCCTATTCCAAGATCATCAGAAGCCTCATGTACACCATGATGTATAGAAGACTCAACATATGTTACGATGTTAGAATTGTCAGGCGGTTTCAAGCAAATCAATGACATGCGCATTAGAAGGCGGTCAAGAGGATTTTGAGATATCTTAGAGGGACATTAGACTACGTGTTATGTTATTATGGTAGAGATTTGCGCTTAGTATTATAGTGATGCTAATTGGGGAAGTGGTCTAGATGAACGCAAATTGACATCGGGATATGCTTTTCTGCTCAACAATGGTGCTATATCTTGGAGCAGTAAGAAACAATCTTGTGTTGCTTTATCTACCATGGAGACTAAGTACATAGAAAGATCTGCAGCAATGCAAGAAGCTATTTGGTTGAGGAGATTCATGCGGCACTTAGAGATTGTTACTTACGTATCTAACCCTATGAGAATCAACTGTGATAGCATGGCTGCACTTGCTTACTCTAAGGATCCCGAGTACCATGGGAAAACCAAACACATATAACTGAGATATCACTTCATTAGAGATAGATAGCACAGACGGAGGTGGTCTTACAACATATTTTTACGAGTAAGATGGTAGCAGATCCATTTACCAAGCATATTACTAAGGGTTTATTTCACATGTTAAATCTCAAGGAATGCGTAGAATATGGTTGTACCTACGATTTGTGAACTACTATGTGATTTGTATTAGGTGATGATACATTCATTGCACGCGTACTTTTGATTATATTGAGTAGATATATATGATTGGTTCGCACATGTGTACTTTTGATTATATTGAGTAGATATATATGATTGATTCGCATATATCTGTGTCACAATATCATTTAACAAGTAGCACATTTTAAGAAGTACGTTAATAAGTTAATATTTACTCTCTCACACGAGCAATCACCTTTGGCGTTAATGGAGTAAACGAAGATGGGACATAAGTTAGTCATAGCGCTAAGAAAGCGGTTGTAATTTAAAATTATGTCACCTTGGTAAGGACCAAGATAAGGCTTTTAAGAGAATAATGAGCTGATATGAATATCTCCCATCATTAATAAAACCTATATATAAAGCCAAGTGTAAGAAATTTATTTTGCGCCATTGCACACGAGCAAATGAGAATTTCGAGTTAGGCGCTTGTGACGTGAATGAACTAACACTTGTACAGTGTTCATAGTTTAAGACATGCACTCTGAATTGACAGTGCTTTCCTCCGCAACATGCATTTCATACTGTATGTGCTTAGCGACCAAATAAGAAAGTGAGTGAATAGGTCCCTATCACTGTGTGAGTCATGGAGGTCATAAACTAATCTCATTTGTAGCCAATGTGACTTTGACTATATCATTAAGTGGAGAGTTAACATTAGCTACTCTAGTGTGTTACACATGATCATGATTGACGGGACATTACTAGCCAAGCAGTTAGCTGAAGGCGAAAGGAAAACTAATTTCGAATTACATACATCACTTATATTCACTAGCTAGCCAGTTGTGTCGTTTTAATACGAACGGACACAACTGTGGATACATGTAAAGTTTAACATGATTTGAGCGTGGGTCTAGTGAAGGATTTAGATACGCTTAATTTTGTATTACCAAATAAATCAGGGATACTATAATACACTACTGTTTGACTGTTTTCTTATTTTAGGGTAGATGCCTCCATCCCACTCCTAACGGTTTCTAGTTTGCAGCTCGCAGCTCTCAAGTGCAGGTATATTCGCTTGTCGCTTGACTCATTTGTCTATATGAACGTGACTCAAAGTTTGGCTACTACAACATGACGGATTGGTCATCCCCATCACGTGCAAGCGAGAGATGTAGGCAGTGGGGTCGTGCCCCACTAACGTTGCCATCCAACTTTTGTGGCAAGTACATGCCCTGAATATCTTCCACTTCAAAAACGTAACAAGGAAAATGAACTCTCTCTTCTACCTAACGCACGCGAGAGAAAAAGATTTGAGGGCCAAAACTAGCGAATTCTGAAAGACGTTTGAGCGGTAAATTATACCCTTGGCTCCTCTTGATAATTAAGGGTTCGACAACAAATAAAGCGGAGGACGTGAATCCAGCCAGTGGTGAATATGATCATAGAACGATTCGAATAGGTAACATACTAAATTCCGCAATCTTCAATTCTTAGATTTGATGATTATTATCTATTTCTTACAAATATGAAAACAATATCATAACTTATTGGAGAAAAGAGAAGAAAATAAAAACTAAAGAGGCCATTATTTCATTCCTGCCGAGCTCTGAATTCAGACCTTACCTAATCAATACATTAAAATCCCTTCCACAAAAATTTTATAACTATCAAAACTTACTATCTCCTACTGTCATAAACTTCAATCCTGCCATGGGTCGTTCTCAGTCCTCACTTCAGAAGGCTCAACCACCTCTGACTCTCCTGCTGCCTCAGACGATCCAACTTCTGAGCTCGATTCAGAGTCGGCGTTTCCCTCTTCTCCTGACTCTGATCTTCCCCATCTTCCACCGAGGGCAATAGCCATCATCTCATAGATTTTGTTACCCAACTCCGTGGGGCTATCAGGCTGCATAATTTTTTGAGCAAAGCAAACAGTAAGTACTTGGAACAAAACATTGCTAGATCCATTTAGTCCCACATTCAATAAATCAGGAGTCATTTGCGGGTTCAGAAGACATTTCTCTTTAATATCTAGGTTTAAAGGGTGAGTTTACATCTCTTACAAATATTATCAGAGTCAAACCCATCTTCCAAATTGCAACTTGCAAGTTAGCATTGTTCGCCCGATACTTGTCTATTGTTAATGGAGTGGCGCGCTTGAGGGCATCATGACTACGAAATTGTGGTGTATACTAGGATCAAGGTCATCGATAGTGGATAGTTTCGAGTAGCGGTGAAACACCGCCAAGGCAATTTGGGCTATTGTGGCAAATTAGTGGCAAAAAGCGCAAAGTAGATATGTATAAATATTTAAAAAATTAAAGAAAAACTAGAAAACCTAAAAATGCAGTACTTGATTTAAAGAAATCCTAAGCATGAAATAAACATGAAGCTACCACATAATATCGAAGTGGACTAGAGAAGTCAGAGAGTCGTCATCTTCGAGAAGATAGAGCTGAGCGGTAAGAAAACTGCACTAGGAGCACACTACAAGAGGTGCGAGGTGTTGTGCCGGTGAGAGGCATTGAGGGAGGTACCGGAGGCTATGAGAAGTGGTGGAAGGCGGCGGGAAAACGTCGAAAGTCAAGGGAGGCAATGGGAGGCATCAACCTTTGTAGGGGCTTGTTTTTTTAGAGTTGGATCGCATGAGGGAGACTCGGTAAAGAAAAAATCACGGCCGACAATGACATAAAACATCAGTTCACGCGGATACAGGTTGCGTTTAATTAAAAAATAAACTTAAAATTGCTTTTAAATAGTAGTCAAAAAGAGGATTTTACCCGCAATCACCTGCTATTCACCGGTATGGCGCGTTATTAGCCGCTTTTGTGAGCAGAAAACGCATACTCCGCAAAATACCACTGCTATTGGGCGATATTGGGCGATATCGTTGCGAAAAGGGCCGCTAACGTTATTAGCGCCGCTACTTACCGCTATTTAACAATGCCTAGGACCCTTAGTCCTGCATTGTGTATATGGGTAGTCAATTGTGAATTCCCTCCCCCTAACACTAGCTTGGCTTGGTTTGGTAAAGGGAAAGTAAAAAAGGTAAAAGTCAAAAGAGGGGCAAAAAACTAAGGTGTGTTTGATGGAGGGTTTTTTGAAGAGAAGGTAGAGTAAGGTGAGGTGAGAAAGAGTAGGGGACAACTTAAAATCAATAGGAAATGAGGAGAGAGAAAAATCCCTCCAAATTGGAAGGGTTTAAGAAAAGAGAGAACGAATTATAAATAGATGTTTTCCTCCTCTCCTACCAAGTAACAAACACAAGATGTATATACTTTGTTGCACCTCATTGCACCTTAATTTACATTCCCCCTCAGGAACCCCTTACCAAACCAGCCTAAAGGGTGAGATTTTCTAGGTCTCTTACAAATGGTATCCAAGTAAACCCCATCTTTCCAGTTGAAAGTGACCAAACTTTGCCTGGTACTAGTCTACGGAAAAGACAAAAGGTGAGTCCAGATTGTAGTGTTCAACTAGGACTAGACTTAGACTAGTGTAAAGTCAGCCCATGCGATGTCAGATTGTGGAAGCATGGTGGTATATTGGGATCTATGCAATTCCCATATGGGATGTAAATTGTGGGTTTATACAAAATTTAGGTTCTCCCTCCTGACAACTAGAGTTTAGGATGAGTTATCCTCGATCTCTCCCAAATGGTCCCAGAGTCAACCCCTTCTAAAGTCAACCCCAGTTATAGTTTAGCACAAACGCAAAATGCTCACACTTGGTTTGCAATGTTTCAATCTGAACTATACTCGTGCAAAGCCGGCCCGTGTGAGTGCAGGGGAGTGGAAGAATGATAGTATGTCAGAATTCATTAGTCCTACACCGACTAATTTGAAAGTCAATTATGGGTTCATAAAGAGTTCCGGTTACCCTCATTTGATAGCTAGCTTTCAGGTCTGGGTAATAGGCCTCTCATACTGATAACAGAATATGACAAGAAGGTTTAGATAGCCTTACAGTGAATCCACTGGCAATAAGAGCTGTATCATACAATAGATCAACAGCCCTCGTGGCTTCCCCACTGCTTGGGTCGTTCTTGCATGCAGCCTGCAGATTCTATCGAGTTATGACACGTACTAGTAATAAAATAATAAAGATGGAAAAAAAAGATGATTTATGCAAGAAATATTACGTTTAGGTCTTTAATGATGGGATGGTCTGGATTGATTTCTAGAATTCTCCTTCCTCTCATGAACTCTAAACTTGATGTATCACCAAGAGTCTGCGCTTTCATGAGCCTACATATCACAACCAAAGTAGCTGATTGACAATTCATAAAGGAGATGAATGAGGAACTAAGATGAATAACCTCAATACAGAAAGATAATTCTACCTTTCCATGTTAGCTGACCATCCAAACTTGCCAGAAACAAGTACGCAAGGAGAAGCGCTAAGCCTCTTTGAGACTTGCACTTTAGCTACCTTGTCACCAAGTTGTTGCTTTATCCAATCACACAACAAGTTGAACTCCTGTTGGTTCTCCCTTTCTTTTACCTCATCCGCATCACCTGAGTCAGAAATCATTGTCAGCAGTGATATCCCAAATTATATTACGTACTGACTTGATCAACATATTTCAGTGAAACACTAACCAAGTTCTAGATCTTCCTTGCTGATGTCAACAAATTTCTTTTCCTTGTATGTCTGCAAGTTCTGGATTGCAATTTCATCAATCGGCTCCACCAAATATAGAACCTATAAGAGATACAAAATAGTCAGATGAAACGCATAGTTAGACAAAGAGTTTATGAACAAGTACCTTAAGAATTGAATGCTTACTTCTATGTCTTTCTGGAGCAACTTTTCCAAGAATGGGGCAGTTTTGGCACTTTTAAGGCTATCTGTTGCCAAGTAATATATAGCCTTCTGGCTCTCTGGCATGTTCTCAACATACTGATCTAAGCTTATCAAATCTTCTTCACTTTTAGAAGAATAGAAACGCAACAAAGGAGCAAGACGCTTGTGATTCCCAGAGTCCTCAATCAAACCTAATTTCAGAAGCTTGCCAAAGTTCTCCCAGAAACTTTTGTAGTCCTGCAACAGAGATAAAAGTTGGTAAAAACAAAAAAGTTAAAGCACATGATACACTGCCTAAAGTCATCTCTGCCCACCGCTTTATTTTCAGATTCAGATATCTCTTGAATCATGTCAAATGTTTTTCTAACAAGCCTTTTCTTCATTATTCTCACCTGCACCAAAGAGTAAATGTATAAATGAGTCAGCATGGTAAAGGGCAATTGGTGAATTATAACGGACAATGTAAAAATATATCTCCAGCTTACAATTCGACTTTCTTGAAGAATTTCACGAGAAACATTAAGGGGAAGGTCATTTGAATCCACAACACCCTTCACAAAGCTCAAATACCTCGGGAACTGCAATTTGATCATAACTAATCAGCAACTAATACACTGACCGACCAAAATAACCAAAGTCTCGAATAAACACACAAGTCATAAGAGACATTACATATACCAAAAAAGTACAGTTGTAAACATAACTTATTTCTAAGTTGATTAACTTACCAGCTCACCATCAAAATCATCTGAAATGAAAACACGCTTGACATACAAGCGTATGTTCTTTGTCTTTGAATTAACTACATCTTCATTGTTCAATGGTGCCATTCCAGGTATATATAGGACACTTCTAAATTCCACCTCCCCCTGTTAAGTTGAAAACCATGTAAATGATGAAATTTTCAACAAGAAATCACTTAAATCACCTTAACATAACATCTAGCATAGTTTCCCACTGCATACCTCAGTTGTGAAGTGGATATGTGCAAGAGGATCTAAGAATTCATTAAATGTATTCTTGTAGAACTCATTATATTCATCCTTTTCAACCTCCTTCGGGTTTCTCATCTGCATATACATAACAAAGACATGAAGTTAACGGTTTGCTAAATAATACACATAAGATTGGATCACAAACACAATACCCCTAAAGGGACTGATCAAGAATTATAGGGAGGAAACTCCACATTTACAAATTATCTTCAGAAACATATGCAGGTCATAAGTTATGTAGTTACCCATATAGGCTTTGTTTCATTAGCCAACTCCCAGTCCCAGTATTTCTCCGTTACTGTTTTCTTTTTCTTCTTTTCACCCTGCCAAGATAAAGAAACAAACTAGCTTAGTTATGATAATCGAACGAAAGAAAAATGACAACACTACTGACACCATATTAGTTTATATACCTCAGGTTTCTCTTCTTCACCTTCTTTTGGTTCTTCCTCCTCTTCCACCTATAAAAAAATTACAACAAAACATCCTTGAACTGAGCGAAAGAGTTAACATACTAAACAATTCGGAGCAGACAAACTGCCACAATCCTTCAACTTCATCAATGACTAGAAAATTCTTGATGTCAAGTAATCACACTTACCTCTACAGTTCTTGATTTCTCTTGCCACGTAAATATGGGGAAGGGCACAAACTGTGAGTAGTTCTTTACCAATCCTTGGACCCTCGTGGGTTCCGCAAATTCAAACTTCTCATCAGGCTGACCAGTTAGGGAATATCTTAGGACCATCGCAAAGAATTGAGACACCAAAATATGAGAGCATAAGGAGAAGACATACTCTGAGATACAGGGTAATTTCAGTTCCACGCCTTAACAATTTCTCTGGGTCTGATTCTTCTTTTATCACATATGAGCTACTGTCAGCCACTGCTTCCCATACATATTGCTTATCTGACTTTGGACTTTTTGTTGACACAACAACCTGTGCGCCAATGATCCCAATTTAGTACAAAAACCTCAATTAAACTAATGATTGAAAGAAATATAGAAGTCCTATCACACATGTCAAACCACCCAACAATTCTAGCAAAATGAGATAGTTTGTTAGAAATAAGATTAGTTTTCAGTTAACATGATCCTACTTTGCCAGTCTACTATCTTCCAAAAAACTTGAGGCATTATCTGGTGCGATTAAACTTGCCTCTGATTGTGTTCATTAGTATAAGACAGATGATTTACCCTTTCAGCAACAAGGAAAGCCGAATAGAATCCAACACCAAACTGGCCAATCAAACCATTGTCTGCTCCAAGATCTTTGTTTTCCTAGTATAATAGACACAAGTAGAAAGCCAAATTAACTAGTGAATAAAAGCACAAGAAGAAGTATTTTGCAGGAAAATTATTTTTGAATTCAATGGTAGATGAGACCTTATCTATCAGGAACAGGACCAAAGAATATACCTTAAGGGCTTGTAAAAACTTTGATGTTCCACTCTGAGCAATGGTTCCAAGGCAGTCAATCAATTCTTCTTTGGTCATCCCAATACCAGTATCTCTGTAAATCCAAAGAAGCTTGTTAATTTGCATGAGTAGATTAATTTGCACATTCATGCTAATGGCAAGGAAAAAGTGAATTCTTACGTAATAGTGATAGTCCCATTTTCTGGATCGGGCTTGATGCGTATCTCCAAGTCACCAGCATCACCCAGTAGAGAAGGGTCAGTTACACTTAAAAATCTCAACTTATCTAGTGCATCACTTGCATTGCTGAAACAGATGTAGACCAAATAAGTTATGACTCTTGACATCATAACGAAAGATAACAATTTTTGGCACATAAACCAACAGAGAAGTCGCAAAGCAATAAAGAACCTGTATCCATCAAAATTAGAACTAGCTATTGTGTTGCCAAACACATTAAGGCACTTAAATATCCTTGCATTTTAGCTGTTTCATCTTTGTTGAGAAGCAATACTGGAAATTACATGGAAGTTAGAATACCGAGGAAAAACAATCGGAGTGTTGGGCGATTTTCACATCTGGAGAGATCTACCATAAGAAAAATCCATTTATGAATAACTGATATTAACTCTACCAATATGGAAAACCATTATCATACAACAGAGGTTGCACAGGTACAGATCAGGTGCGGATATAGAAATCATAAATTTGTACAAGACTGGCCCACACACGCACACGCACGCGCACAATAAAGATAGAATAAACTAAAGTGGATTGAGGGCTTTGCCCACCACTTTTTTTATCCATTGGATTTTCTTTAAGATTTGTATTGGTGTGTGATACATATCATGACTATCTTTGACATGTGTGCACCATATATATCACACATTAGCACGAATCTCAAAGGAAATCCAACAAATAAAAAAGTTGGTGGACAAGACTCTCAACCCACTTAAGCTTACAAAAGCCTTCCTCCCTCCTGCTCTATACAGGTATGTTCGTATATAATATTTACATTAGATCAAATATTGAATTAAAATACTTATAACATCTGTATGTTTCTTTTACTATCTACAATAATTACGAATCAAGTTACATCAAACTCAGAATTATGGTCTAACAACAAAAGTTCAGTTTTGATTGCATGGGATATGATGGGTATTTCTTAAATCTTTAAGTAATGTGTTTTAGTTTTTGAGCCAAAACCCTAATTGTTTTGAGCTCAGTGTACCAAAAAAAATAGTTTATGGTTATAAGTAATAGGGAAATCAGGTTTGGCTTAGAACCACACGTCCATGGCTTGTCCGCAGTGAATTCATGTCCGACATAGATAGAACACCCATAACAAAGTGTCCCGGTAACCTAGAGCAGACGTAATCAAAGAGACTTATAATGACATCTTCTGCCAGAACAAAAAAGAATAAACACAAGTCAAACAGCCAAACTCAAGATGCCTGATCACAAGAAGCGGATGGAAGTTTGGGTAAGTACTCGAATTTTAATCAGCAAAACATTTAAAAATTCATTAAAGCATAGAACATTGCTGCTAAGAATGCAATCTAAAATATTAGAAAAGCGATCAAACTGCGAAATGAAGTTACTGATTCATTCCACAAGGTCAAATACTTGAGCAAGCTTTAACTTTTAAGTCTGTCAGGATATTACTACACAATTCAGTCTGGAACCTAGTCATATTCAGTTTGAACTCATATATTGATGTTGCAATGAACAAAGTTTCTATATGTACATTCATTACATAAATGTTAGAATTGACTGAAACACATTAGCACTACCCACATAAACAGAACGTCACTTGGAACTTCGAAAAAAAAAAACTTGATGCACCAACCTGACAAGCTCCCGAAGAAATACTTCTTTATGGCTATAGAGACTGTGAACAATTAAATCCATGAGGCGGCTAACCTGCATCATTAAAAAATACAGTCAGTTACTTAAAATTGCAGCATGCCACATATATGACAAGTTGGACTTAATTAGAGAAGGGTACATCACTTACTGCATTAATCACAAATAACTAGACAAGCACATATATTTAGGAATAACTGAAGATGATGCAAAAAAATCAAAAGGAACGCGATCAGTATCAACGTATACAAAGCAACGATCGACATGAACAAGAGACTGGTGAAGATCAGGATCCAAGATTTAGTCACAACTAAAAGAAGTCATAGCTTAATGGCTTGGTCTCTTCAGTGCTAACTAGGCCACAATCTTTTGTCATATAATTGGCTCAATTCATGATATATATTTATAAATATACGAGAAACGGAATTTTCACTGCTAGACAAGAAGTTGATAGAATCCAAATTCATGCCAAATCAATATACGTTAGGTACAATTGGAAAGAAACTGAAAACAATTGCAGAGTAAAAGAAACAGAAATTAATAAGTTACCCCAGTTTCTATGAAAGAAGTCTGAACCATTTAAGCAAATTAAACACAGACCAAACTCAATCTGAAAACAGAAACAACACCCACTTGGACAAAGGGCGTGTTTGGAAAATTGAAAGTGGTTCTGAATGTGTACAAGGCACTTTTTCAAAGGCGTGAAAATGCATCCAGTCATCATACAGGTGTAAAAAAAAAAAAACCCCACCTAAAAAGAAGAAGAAGAAGAAGGAAATCTAACCTCGGCCTGATACTCAAACTTCTCACCACCATCAGAGGTCTCCTCAGCTTCCTTCTCGGCAACAGCAGCCTCACATCGAACCCTCATCTTCCCTTCCCTTCTCCTCTCCAGGTTCCATCTCAGGCTCGCCAAAGCAAAACCTCTGCTTCTTCTCTCAAGAATCGATCGGGGGGCAAAAGAGCTCCCAAATCTCAAGCTTCTGTTTGATGGGGCTGTGGTCAGTGGACGAGAGAGGCTGATGAAGGAAGCGCTCAAGCTCGTGCTCGCCATTAACATTCGACTACTTCTCCTCTCCTGTTATTAGCCTTTTATTTTTTTTATTTTTTTTTCCTCCCTTTCTTCCTTTATTGGGTTTGACAGGGGAACGAAGGGATAGGGTTAAGGGTTTAAAAACTTCTGAATTCAGGAGAGAGGTTTAAAGAGGATGATGTAGAGGGTTCTAGAAACGAGACAGGGAGAGGCGAAGACGATGCCCTAGAGATATTATCGTAATTTCGCGTTTCCTCCGCGGCCTCAAGTATTGGAAATGGACGCGAGAGGATTTGATGGACGGCTGGGATGGTGTCAGTACAATCATTTTTTTTTTCTTTTTGTGTTATTTAGCGCTAGTCCCTCAAATCTATGAAATTGTTCATTTGTTCCTCAAACCCTAGTGTTACTTGCCATAGAGTCCCTTTATGATCAAACACTCGGCAAATTTGTTTTTTTTTTTTAAGAATTATTGCAGTTTGGCACCCTAAAATATATACTTTCTTACACTTTGATATTGGAGAGTTTTTTTTTGATACTTTGATACACAAAATTTTATAACTTTTTGCACTTTCACATTTCGATACGCCAAAGTTTGCAACTTTTTTTTACCATTTAATTATACCAAAAAGATTGCATAGTTTTTGACCTTGATACCTTAAAGTTTACAAATTTTTTAATTTTGATATACTAAACTTTAGGGTATCAAAGTGACAAAAACAAAACTTTAGGGTATCCAAGTGAAAAAAGTGAAACCTTTATATTAACAGAAGTGTTACTAGAAAAAACTTTAATGTATCAAAGTTATAAATATGTAAACTGTAGGGTATCAAAGTGTTAAAATACTTTGGAGTATTTAAGTTAAAAAAGGTGTAAATTTTAGAATACTAAAGTGAAAATAACCCTTTTAGGTATGAATTAAGAGATATTTTGATTATTGATGCACCAAATTGCAAGACTCCTTAAGAGTTTAGAGACTAATGAGCAATTATTGGGATTCAAGGCACTAATATGGAATTATTGAAGATTTGAGGAACTAATGAGCGATTCTTGAGATTTGAAAGACTAGTATGAAATTATTAAAGATTTGAGGGACTAATAGTAAGTAACCTTTTTTTTAACGAAAAACATATGTACAATTTTTCGCCATTCATCTTAGGGGGTGTTAGTCACATAGAACTTAAATCTGAAACTGGGATAATCTGTGGGATAAATTTTTAAGGTGTTAGTCACATAGAATTAGGAAATGTGATATTTTTTTTATAGTGTTAGTCAAGTAGAACTTTTATAGAACTAGAATTGTATTATTTTTTTGGTGTGTTAGTCAAGTAGAATTCTACTTGAATTAGAATTGGGATAATTTATCATAATTATCCCACTAATTTTACTACCTATATATATAGCCATAAGTTCCCCTCTCAAAAATTATCCTACACATTGAAAAGAAACAATTGGGGAAAAAAGTGGAACTGCGCCGCCTCCCTCTCGAATTATTTCTCCACCTCTTCTCTCCGATCCTCCCGTCCACGAGATCAGGTATGTAACTTCAGTTCTTTAGATTTTAATTTCAAATTTATTCATCCAATTGCGTGTCGTGATAAGTTCGTATGCTATGAATGGACTCATGGAAATTTCGCGTTGTCATGTTAATAGACAAAGATGAGATCACCTTTAACCTGCAGGCAATGTGATGCAATCACCTTCCTTTAACCTGCAGGCAATGTGATGCAATCACCTTCCTTTAACCTGCAGGCAACTTCCTTTAACCTGCAGGCAATGTGATGCAATCATCTTCTTTTAACCTGCAGGCAATGTACAAGATTTTAAGATCACCTTTAACCTGCAGGCAATGTGATGCAATCACCTTCCTTTAACCTGCAGGCAAGTGATGCAATCACCTTCCTTTAACCTGCAATCACCTTCCTTTAACCTGCAGGCAATGTGATGCAATCATCTTCTTTTAACCTGCAGGCAATGTACAAGATTTTGTACGCATTATGACCCCCAACCATTATTTTAATCTGCAGGCAATGTACAAGATTTTGAAGCCCTTTTTTTTCCCATGTTCACCATAGAGAATTTAAATGCTTGTTGTTGCTTGTATTAATGCTTACACGCGTACGTTTTATTAAAAAACTGATCTTGCATTAGATATAGAGGTGCCTGTACTCAAATGGTCAAAAGTTTATCCGTGGTATTCTTTGGTTTTGTTTATTTTTCTTCTCATATCTAAATGTAGAGAGTAAATAAATATAGCAGGTGGCTTTTATTCTTATTCGTGGATGCTCCGAAATACATGCTATTGAATCTAATAAGTGCCAATCAGCTATCTGAAAATAGTCACAAGTTTTCATAAAACCGATTAATATTTCACCTGCTGATAGAATTCATAGGAAATTTTTGTGTTGATAGAAGTCATTGGAAATTTTGCTTTTGTTTATAGATAGTTCATGGTTCAACAAAGAAAATTATTTTGATTTTCAAAATTTTGAATCTGGATATAAATCCTAGAGTACCTAACTATATCACCAACTTTCCCCTTTTTTTAAAAAAAATTATACTTATTTATCCTCCGTGATGATCTTGATACTAACTAAATAAATACCTCACAAAATTATCAACCTACAAAGTGTCCTTACATCATGAATACTAGCTGTCTAGAAAAACCGTCTCACTTTAACCAAATTATGATCATGTTTATGTTGTTGTTTGTGCAATTTCAAGCTCACTTTGCTCACCATCATGTTTAGTCTGGCATCACCAATATTTTAATCCAATTCCATATCACGAATAGTCTTTCATGGAGTGTTAAGCTCCGGTGGAACGCTCTCGAGAAAAAGTCTATCAGTAGCTTCTAACAAATCAGTCGAAAGTTCATCCACCACTTCCTAGCTGACACCAACCAGAAGTTACCTCCTTATGTGTTGATCCAGATGAGGCAAGGGCCCAGATAGAGCCTTCGAGCCTACTTCAAAAGGTTCTAGGAAAAGTGGCTAGAGGTCAACGACCCAGGGAGTGCGGTCGCTATGTCTGCCCTCTGGACCTATTGAACAACAGTCCGTACTCCTACATGCGCTACACCCTTCTCCTAGTATATGGATGTGCAGTCATGCGACCATTGGAAATCCAAATTCTTTCACTGAAAACTATTATTGTAGAGAAGATGACGACAAAAGAACATCGCCAAAGGCGTCTCCAAGAGTTAGAGGCGCTGGATGAGTTGAGACTTAAAGCTCAATAAAAAATATGCATCAATCTCGAAACTTAAGAGCCTTCAATAAGAGGGTTAAAGAAAAATCCTTTGAAGAAGGAGACTTGGTTTTAGTTATTCGTCAATCCATGATCATGACACGCATGACCAAAGGTAAATACTAACCTAAGTGGGAAGGCCCATTTGTAGTAGAGATGGTCTACTTAAATAGAGCATACCGCCTGATTGATCTAAATAGCAATAAGCTTATGACACCAATCAAGGGGAAATTTCTCAAGAAATATTACTTTTGAATTGAGCTTTTTTCATCTCTCCACGGAGATCTCAATTACGTTGAAGTTTTCACCTCTGACCATGAGAATGACATCTCAACCCAAGTTATCAAGAATTCAATTCCAACAAGATCCCAAGCGAGTTATCAAGTTAACACTATATCTCTGTAACATTGGGAATCTCTTGCCACCGTCATGTTAACATTACATCTCTAAATAGTTTGCATTTTCTATAGACCTGATTTGTTAATATTACACCTCTGTTAGTCTCTTGTCTAAAATTAATTAGTTAACATTACACTTCATCGATTTTTTTCTTACCGTTGAACACTACACTTCTAAACAATAGTTGTCCCTTAGACTCCTTATAACCCAACTAGTTAATATTACCCCTCCATCGGTTGTTCCATTTGATATGTTAAAAACACACGTCTGTCAAATTCTTCTACTACTGTCATGTTATCATTACATATGTGAACAATATTAGTTCTTCAAACCTGATATATTAACACTATTCCTCTATCAATGTAACTTCATCGACCCGTTAACATTACACTTTTATTGACTCCTTTCCTCATTTAGGCGAGTTAAATTCCATAACTCGGTCATTTTTCCCATAGATTCATTCACTATTCTAAATTTCATACGATATGTTAATTGTTTTCGTTGAAAGTAGTTTTCATTATCGAGTTCATTACAACTTTGATCGTTTACAATGAATTCAAATAAAAAAAATAAAGATTACAACTTTCTAGAAAATAAACACAAGAACTGTTTATCAACTCTTGCTTGCGTGGGGTCTTCGTCTGTGCCGGGGATGTTGATATCCGTGGACTGTCGGGGATCAGATCCGGTTGTTAGAAAATTAACAGTGCTCCTACTTCACCAAGGAAGTATTCGCTTGAAGCACTAAAATCAACCAAGCGAAATCAGTAGCTCTTTTTGAGATTAAGACCAAGCCTAATCTTAAAGAATGAACCGGGGGAAATACGTGTTCAGATCCTTCGAAAGCCTTCCTCTTTATGTTGAAGTTCGCCAGGATCTGACTTGCTTTCGCTATAAATTCATACCCTTTGACTCTTCACTCTAGCAGCACCTCACCCTATTGATCAATTTTTCCCCGCCCCGTGAAATGAGCCCTTAGGCCTGTATTTATAGGCTTCGGTTGGAGGATTTTCGGATAAGAATGATGGATTTGACCTTATCCTCAGTTGACAACTATGTAACCACGTTTGGAGATGATATCTAGTCAGTTGAGAACCTCTGGAATAGAAGAAATCCCGTGAAAATAGCAAAAAACATGTTTTAAATGTTATGGACAATTCTGGACGCGGGACAGACCATGGTGACCTGCGCGTGCGTGGGTCACCAAGAGGTGACTCACGCACCACGCGAGTTCCAAACTTCTTTTGACGTTTTCAATGTTTCTCGACTTTCCAGACTTGTACTTTCTGTCGTTTCGTTTACTTGCCCATTGTGTTGACTTGTACACTCCACTTGGAGCTGACTGACGCGCGCGAGCTGACTGACGAGTGCTTCTGGCTACTTGGAGCTGAGCGACGCGCTCGGGCTGACTGAGGAGCGCGCCCGGTCACTTAGAGCTGACCGACACGCGCGAGCTGACTGATGAGTGCATTCGTCACTTGGAGCTGACCGACATGCGCGAGCTGATTGAGGAGCATACCCGGTCACTTGGAGTCGACCGACACGTGCGAGCTGACTGACGAGTGTGTTCGGTCACTTGGAGCTGATCGACGTTCGCAGGTTAATTGGATAATCCTTCTCGACTTGGATAACGGCGTTCATCATCTTCTCTTTGTCTCGAGCTTCATGTAGGGACCTATAGGTATTTTTAGATACCTACAGATACCCCCTCTAAAGTGTTTCAGACTCATTCTTTTATAGAGGAGTTTGGAATGCTTTGGATAATATAGGTCTTGTCTTTAACCTCTTCAATATTTTGTCAAGGAGATCGTGTAAGGCCTGTGAATAGCTTCAATTCTTGACTTCTTCAGGTTTCAGCCTACTCAGTATTTTGATGAGTAGATGAAGTTCTTCCAGTACTATGTTTATCATCTGATCGTTGTCGAAATCTCGAATTGAAGTTGTTGAGTAAATTTCTTAATTTAGCTCGTGCCATTGAGTTGACGTTGAACTGATTATCTTTGTCATGAATTCATAACTGAAATGTAATTAAACTCCCCGAAATCATCTTTTGCCTTATTTTGGCAAAATTGTTGATGCGTTAACCGGCATTGACCTTCATCGCAACGCGCTGAATCGGCGTTGACTTTCATCGCAACGCGTTGACCGGCACTAGTTTGAGGTTACGCGTTGAACGTGTTGACTCAGGGCCGCACGTTGATTCAGGGTCACGCGTTGATTGATTTTAATTTTATCACAACATACTGACTGACGTAAATACAGTTTATACTCATACGTCAACTAGAGTCTATACTGTTTAGGCTCTTAAGACATTAGAGCGTGGTGGTCCCAAATGTTGAGGCTGCAGGACCAACTGTTAAAGCTGGTTCATCTGCATGTATGGATTTTATCCTGAAGTTGTTGGATGCTCAAGTCACGAGACCAACTAATGAAGCTGATGCGTCAGTGACTTTCGCATATATAGGATTTTTGGCAAACCCTGAGCCATCAATGGATTTGATAAGCCTTTATCGACTACCGTTTGAGTCGGGCTAGCATACGGATTGTTCAAGTCCGTTCCGTATGTAACGTTGTGCTAAGAGAGTTAACTCTCTTACTACTATGATATTAAGTACGTAGACTTTATCTTTATTAAGTGAAAAGACTAAACGACGACGTGTTTTAGGCGTAGACTTCAGGATTTTTGGCAAACCCTCAACCTTTAACGTGTTTGATGTGCCTTTACCAATTACCATTTGAATCGGGCTAGCATGTGAATTGTTTAAACCCGTTTTCACATGTAACGTTATGCTAAGAGAGTTAATTCTCTTAGTGCTACGATATTGAATACGTAGACTTCATCTTTCTCACTTGAAAAGACTAAATGATAATGCGTGTTAGGCGTAGACTTTAGGATTTTTGGCAAACCCTCAGTCTTTAACGGGTTTGATGTGCATTTACCGATTACCATTTGAATCAGGCTAGCATGTGAATTGTTTTAACCTGTTTTCACTTGTAACGTTATGCTAAGAGAGAACTCTCTTAGTACTACGATATTGAATACGCAGACTTCGTCTTTCTTACGAGAATAGACTACCCAGCAACGCGTATTAGGCGCTGACTTATCTCTTCTTAGGATTCGGGATAAAAGTCCCCAGACTTGGATTCTGGTATCTTTTTCACTCGGTGAAAGACTAAACCGGTAACACATGTTAGGCATAGGCTTATCTCTATTTAGGAGTTGAGATAAAGTTCCTCACGCGTGTAAGGCGTGGATTTTGACGTTATTAATAACGGCCTACCATAATGTCGAATATATGAGCTTTTTTCCTTTTTACGGTCAAGAACTAACCAGCAACGCGTGTTAGGCACTGACTTATCCCTACTTAGGCTTCGGGATAAAATTCCCTAGATTTGGATTCTGGTGTCTTTTTTACTCGGTGAAAGACTAAACTGGCAACGCGTGTTAGGTGTAGGCTTATCTCTATTTAGGAATCGAGATAAAGTTTCCCGCGCGTGTAAGGCACGAATTTTGGCATTCGGCCTGCCACAATGTCGAATATGTGGTTTTTTTTCTTTTTATGGTCAAGGACTAACCGGCAACGCGTGTTAGACGCTGACTTATCCCTACTTAGGCTTCGGGATAAAATTCCCTAGATTTGGATTCTGGTGTCTTCTTCACTCGGTGAAAGACTGAACCGGTAATACGTGTTAGGCGTTGACTTATCCCTACTTAGACTTTGAGATAAAGTTCTCCATGCGTGTAAGGCATGGACTATGGTGTTATTAATAACAACCTGCCACAATGTCGAATATGTGGGATTTTGTCCTTTTTATGGTCAAGGACTAACCGGCAACGCGTGTTAGGCGCTAACTTATCCCTACTTAGGCTTCATGATAAAATTCCTTAGATTTGGATTCTGGTGTCTTATTCACTCGACGAAAGACTAAACCGACAACGCGTGTTAGGCGCTGACTTATCCCTACTTAGGCTTCGGGATAAAATTTCCCATGCTTACAAAACGCAGATTTTGGGAGTTATAATGTTGAAATATTATGTATTCTCTTGGGGCAAAGACGAACCCGACGCGGGAGAGGAAGAATTTTATATTCTATCCCCAAAGCTGAAGAGGAAGAATTTTATATTCTATCTCTAGTTGCCAAAGGAAACTCAAAGTAGGATCTCCACTTTAAGAATCCGGGAAGGTGAAACTAAGAGTGGGATCTCCACTCCGAGAATTGAAAAGATTCAGATAATCCTAACTGTTGAAAGGTTTAATTACCGAACTAAATGTGGGTTTCTCGTTTATCGAGAGTGAATTGTGGTTTTGGCCCTAACTATAGGAAGGTTTGACCAAGTGGGATTTTGAGGTGATCCTAACTGTAGGAAGGTTTGATCACTCGATTTGAAAGTGGACCTCTCGTTCATGGAAGGAATCGAGAGGAGATTTTGATTGTGGCCCTAACTGTAGGAATGTTTGACCAAATGGGGGTTTAAGATGATCCTAACTGTTTAAAGGTTTGATCGTTCAATTTGTGGACCTCTCATTTATGGAAAGAATCAAGAGGGGATTTTGATTGTGGTCCTAACTGTAAGAAGGTTTGACCAGGTAGACAGTACGAGTGGGAGTAATAATCACAGTGGGAGTGTTGACTTGTATCGATTACTCAGTGGGGGTTCTTGGTGTCAAGTGATAAGAACTTAACACGAAGGGGTTTGACAATTCGTCAAGGATTGACAGATCAAAATTTCAAGCATTATGTCCGGACTCTAACCATGGAAGTGTTGAGTGCACGGATGATAATCACATTTTATTATAATTTTATACCCTCATTATCTATTTTATATGAATAAATATATCACTAATAATTGTGTTTATCTTTAATTGCAGATAATGAAGAATAAATTTTAAAAATCCCATCTCTCAACAAAAACCCCTTGAATAAATGAAGAAATGAAGCAAAGAAGCCCATTGGAAAATTAATTGCCAAATTATAAAAACCCCTTGAATAAATGAAGAAATGAAGCAAAGAAGCCCATTGGAAAATTAATTGCCAAATTATCCAAAAGCCCAAAGCTAAAAAAGAAGAAATGAAGCAAAGAAGCCCATTGGAAAATTAATTGCCAAATTATCCAAAAGCCCAAAGCTAAAAAAAAGAAGAAATGACAAAGCCCAAAAGCCTAAGTCCAAGAACAAGAGAGAAGCTCGGACAGCAACAGGAGAAGGCTGGGTATCGATGCCATCATCGATACCCCTATCGATGCTGGTATCTATACGGACGTACAAGCAGTTACAATCCAAAGGCTAAAATTTATTGCTTTTGGATAAGATTTCAATCCAATGGCTCTCATTCACTGATGTTTACAATAAATAGGGGTAGAGAGTGAGGGGTTAGAGGTGTGAAAAATTTTGTAACTCCATTTGGAGAGGAGGACTACTCTTAATTGAGAAGGCCTTCCAAAAATTGTAACTTTTGTTGTAATTAATAATAATAATTTTTTCTTCACTTTAAATTTATCTTTTCTCCTCTTTGTTGAATGATGAGGATGGAGATGAAGAGCAATTTGAAGGTTTGCATTTCTTTTCTCTTTTATTTCTTTTTAGTATTCTTTATTATTGCTTATTAGTTAGATTTACATTCATGCTTGTAGTGTGGATTTATTTTTTTGTCTTTTTATTTCTTTTTGCACTTTAATTTGTAGAGTAGATTTACTTTTCTGCATTTAATTTTTACAATTTATTTTGTAGTTTAAATTTTATTTCTTTGTAGTTAGATTTAATTCTTGTTCATAGTTTAGATTTTTCTTTTCTTTTTATTTTTGTAATTAGTTCTTTTTCTTGTTTTTATTTCTTAAAGATGTGAATTTAATTCTTGTAGGAAGTTTAGAATTATATGAAACTAGTCTAATTTCCTTTATATTGTATGAATTATTCTCTTGTATTTAAAATGTTCATGTTTAGGATAATCAACTAGAGAACTAATCGGTAGAAGAAGAATTTGATAATCTATGCTTATCTTAAATGGTTTGATAGGTTATGCTTATGAATTCTAGGATTACTATCTTGTTATTCTTATCATGAATAGTAATTTTAACTTAGATGATAATTTGATAGGTTATACTTTCCTTAAATGGTTTGATAGTCTATGCTTAATAAATCTAAGTTGAAATATGTTAAAAAGAGAATAGTTTGTATTTTATAATTGAGATTAGCTAGTGGATAAAATTCTAGATTTCTCATATCTTAATTCAATCCTCCATCTTGACTTTCTTGAATTTTCTTTTCATTCTTGATTTTAATTCTTGATTTTATTCATTCTTCTTTCTTGCGTTGTGATTTCATTTATTCTTTGATTCTTTCTTCTCTCCTCTAAAATTCAATTTATTATCTCTTGCATATATTCACAACAATCACTCATCGCAATCACAATTATTCTTTAATCCTATTTTTATCACGCACAAAACATAAGAACCAATTCTAATAATCTCTTAAAATCACCTTCCTCATGGGATCGATAACTTTTTATACTATAACTTGATCAATTGTGCACTTGTAATTTTGGTACATAATTATGCCGCATCAAGTTTTTGGCGCCGTTGCCGGGGAGGGTGCTAAAATAAGATTTTATTATTTTGGTTCTTTAACTTATGTGTTTTCTTGTGAAGGAACCGCTTGGAGCTTAAAAATCTTAGATTGAAGATCAAGAAGAACTTAGAGAATTGCTTTCGGGTAAGTCTTCTTTCTAGCGTTTTCAATTCCACCATTTTTAGTTAGCTTCACAATTAGAGACAATTAGAATTTAAAAAAAAGATTTTATTTTTGTTAACCATAATAAAATTCACCTTTCACTTGGACATTAATAACAAGATAATAAATTCAAACAAGAGCTCTCTTCTCACATTTGATTGTTATTAACCATAACTAAAAAATATAAAGATTTTCTTTTTATCATTCTTTTTTTAGTCGCTTTTAATTTCTAGGGTTGTATTTCATATAGTTTATAGGAATTCACCAAAGTGATTGTAGCACTTGATTTGGCACATACTTAAAACATTCTTAAGGGCAAAACCCCATAATCAAGATAATGTAAGGGATTTCATCACCCTTTCCTTAGCCCACAAATCACTAATTCCTCACTTCACAAACCCAAACCTTCTAAAACTCATTAGACGTTGGCCCCTAAGGACTCGAGCTTAGTAAGGAACAAGAAATCCTTAAGTGAACTGGTTTAAGTTTTCTCAGATTAGTTGGTGTCTAAGGTAAGGTTTAGGAGTTGCGTAAAGCGCTCCGTAAGGAATAAGGTACTTAATTGATCTCTGATCACCCTCTAGTACTATCCTTACCTGGCTAACTACCTGGGTAAAACTTTAATCTTTTCACTATAGGAGTTTTTGGTTAGGAGCTGGTCTAGTTGAGTTAGGCTAAACCCTAAAATTAGAGTGATTGAAAAGTGATTGCTTTGATCTGTTTTAGTTAAGATTTTTCTTTTCTTCTCATAAAAAAAACTAATTTTCTTTCTTTCTTTTTAAAAAAAATTATAAAAAGAAGTTGTTTTGGTGTATGCAAACTTGGGTTAGGGATAATTCTCATCGTTTAATCCGTGTTGAACTAATCCAAGAAATGGAAAATCAACCCGTTCTCCAGGATATGTGTTACCCTACCAGAAATACAATTCCGTCTTGCATAAGGCTCCCCGAAGCAAATGGAGCAAATTTCAAGCTTAGACCGCATTACATAAATATGCTTCCCAAATTCCTACGAAATGAAATAGAAGATGTATATATTTTTATCTCAGAATTTAAGGAAGTGTGTATTATGATTAAAATGAGAGAATTAACCGAAGATGCGATTAAGCTTAGATTTATTCCATTTGCTCTTAAGGACAAAGCTAAAAAATAGTTGTACAGCTTACCGATAAATTCCATCTCAACTTGGGAGGAATTTATCACCATTTTTCTCAAAAAAAAAATCCTATTCATAAAACAGTAAAGCTTAGGAACAGTATCCAAAACTTTAAAATTGTCCCAGGGGAGCCATTCTGGAAATATTTTGACCGATTTAAAGATCTTTTAATCCAATGTCCTCATCATGGTCTAGAGAAATGGCGATTGTGCCAAGTCATATATGAAGGATTGGACTATTCTTCAAAAACATCTTTAGAATCGATGTGTCAGGGAGATTTTATGAGGAAAAACGCCGATGATATCCGAGAAAACAATGCAGTGGGAACACTGTGATGACAGGGTTTCATCAGTTCCCCAATCTAAGTCTAGTGGTCTTTCCCTGGAGTCAAACATTGCGTCTGAAGCGAAGATGGCGACGATTATGCGGAGGTTAGAAGCCTTAGAAGTCAAGGAACGAGCTCCAGCTCAAATCAATCATGTGTCTGCCCCGAGTTATCATAACTGTCAGTCTCCTACCCATATTTCAGAGGAATGCCCTCTCCTAGGAAACAACCATGCATTAGAACAGATGAACGCTGCATTCCAGCGCCCTAGAAATGATCCATTTTCTCTAACCTACAATCCAGGTTGGAGAAATCATCCCAACATTGCTTGGAATCAAGGAAATTCTCCCGGAAATCAAAACTTTATTCCCGTGTCGAACCAACAATTCTCTAGGGGAAACACTGTCCCGTTCAACTCACCAAACAATTTCTAACAAGCTAACCCAGTTTTTCCAACCCAACATCATCATCCTCACCAGCCTATAAATCCTTCAAATTCTGATCATGACAAACATTTAAGTGTCTTAGAAAAGGGTTTAGAAGCTATGATCAAAGCTTCTACACAAACTACCAACATGTTGACCCAATCATCCACCACTCTAAATTCATTCATGCAAACCACCGGCCAAGTGCTCAACTCAAACACTCAAGCCATAGCCCGGTTAGAAACCCAACTTGGGCAATTAGCCGCTGCCGTGAGTGAGAGAGAAAAAGGAAAATTTCCAAGTCAACCTGTTGCAAACCCTAAAGACACCGGATCCAGTTCCAACAATCCAGCTCAACTAAATGCAGTACACACACTGCGATCAGGAAAACAAATAGACAATCAGGTTAGAATGCCACCGGATCAAACCCCTTCTCCCATCCAACACACTCCTTCCGATGAAGCAATTCCTTTCGATGACCAAAACGCTGAACATGAGATTGAGCCTGATCTAGATAGGTATAGGCCCATTGTTGTAAGACCCCGTAGATTTTTGAGTATGTATATGTACATCAGTAATGAGGTTGAATGTGCAAGATTTCAAATCATATGCAGCAGAGTCATAGTATGCAGTTTCTAGTCCATGAGTCGACCCATGACTGTCATGAGTCGACTCACGAAATCGAGTCCTGTTGTTATTTAGTCTCTGCTGAGTCGACTCATTATATCATGAGTCGACCCATGAGTCATGAGTCGACCCATGACTGTCATGAGTCGACTCATCAGGGTTTTTCTGGTTTTCTGGGTCGGGTTTGTTTGGGTTTTGGGTCGGGTTTTATCTACTCGTATATATTCCCCTCTACCCGAAAACACCTCTTTTTCATCAGCCAACCCTAGAGAAACCCTAGCCCCTTCTCCCCCTCTAAACCCTAGCTCGTTTTTGGGATTTCTTGGGCGATTTTTGGGGATTTTCAGCGGCTTTTCGTGGATTGCAGCGAAGGGGATTGTTCATCATCACTTTTGAGGCGAGTAACATCTTGCCCAATCCTTCTCCCATGTTTTTAATAGTTTACAACTGTTTTCCATGAGTTTTATTGAGCCTAAGACTTATTTTCAAGTATAAATCAACATCTTTGTTAGGGTTAATGCTAGAGATCATGTAAAATCAATATCCTTGTTAGGGTAAATGCTAGAAATCATGTATTTCGGATTTTAAATCCCCACCAACAAGTTTTTGATGAAAAACCCAGATCTGGAAATTTTTATTTAAAGAATAAAAATATGAGTTTTATATTGATTAAATGTTTTCTTTCATGTATAGGAGTTAAATATTAGATTTAATCTACAAAAAAATCGTTTCTCATGATGAACATGTTTTTCTTACTGTATCATAGTCTAGAACTGATAGCTATAGAGATGTAGATCAGTATAATGGAAGGATGGATCGAGTTGGCGAATTTTAACTTGTGTTATATGCAGATTTCAGCCCGTAAGTCGACTCACGACTCATCACGAGTCGGCTCATCAGGTTGAGTCGACCCATGACTGTCATGAGTCGACTCACAAAGTCCTTTTCTGTTATCAAATGTGTTCTGTTGAGTCGACTCGTATTTGAGCACGAGTCGACCCATCGCAGTGCTTTCTTTCTGTTTCGTTCGTGCTTCCGTTTAAATTCACCCGTTGGGTATTAAATGAGTATACATGCATACTTTCTTATGCGCAGTCCTCGTGTTGGACTATAATCCATTAAAGTCCTCGTGTTGAACTATAATCCATTTCAAACATGTATTAGTTATAATAGGTGATCGGAAAACAACTCATTGTTTTCAAGTGGGATCAAGATCCAATTATCATTGAATGCATCAACCTTGGCGTATGTCAACAAATTAACACATTCAATAATTGGTAGACAACTTTTGTCTTTTACACTCTTGTAATTCTTGATATGATTTTACCCCTAGTCTTTTATGACCTTGACGTATGCCAACAAATCATAAAATGCTAGTCAAGTTTGTACCCATCATTTCTTGACTGGCTTAAATTTAACTTATGCAAACTCTTGACGTATGCCAACAAAGTTGCATAACCAACTTAAGCTATCCTTATATCTTATATACAGATGAATACTATTTAGCCATAGAATAGTTATGCCTTGACGTATGCCAACAAACATAGTATTTATAAGCTTAATAGTATTTAACTAAAATGATGGAGGGCTACGGACGATTTCTCAAATCTTTTACCGTAATCGAACTTGATATAGTTTAAAGATGCTCTATATTTATACTTGCAACAATTAAACTAGCCAGGAAAGCGCAAGATTGGTGGGAGGGTTCCGAGCTATTCACCGGGAATATTTATCGGACCTTAATTAAGTAACCACTTCTCTTTAAGACTATAGCGCGAAAGATTGGGCATCACCCCTAATCTTAAGTTGGGCATCACCCCATGAGCTATATCTCATAATTACTTTCCTTGACACTAGTTAAAAGCTCATTCTAAATACATCTCTTTTAACTGCTTTAGGTTTATTTATCTTTCACACTAACACTATGTTAATGTCGATCTCACCACTCTATGGTCAATAAACTCTTATTGCCATGTCTCACAAAGTTTTAAAAAATAAGTTTTTATAATAAAAACTATTCTCTAGTGAGATAGAGATATAAACTTTGCAAAAAATAGCACCCAATTGTATTGACATCTACAATTTGGGGCACAACCAACATATCAACATATGTAATGTAAAACTTATATAGAATGGTAGTGGACAACTAAAGAAAATAAAATGCAACTACACTAATTACATTTTAGCAAGCCATATGCAACTCCTTGCGGTGCTTGTTCCCTTGCAAACTCTGTATTATTACAATCATATAAACATAGGACGTGCAAGCCCCATTTATAATGGAAAAACCATCTCGTAGGATGGGTAATAATATTGCATTAAATATAAAGCAAAAGCTATAAATGAAATAACTAAACTAAGCAACCATACCCCCCCACACCCGAACAAGGGCCTATACCCGTAGGCGTAGCCCATGATCGGTGAGCAAGTGCCTAAACCCGTAGGCGTAGCCCATGCTCGGGGAGGGAAGAGGTCGTAAATAATTATTACATTTCTAACTTTATTACATCAATACAAAACATACAAGAGAATAGTTGTCCACTACCATCCATAAACATAACATCCATACAAGATGATAAATCATATAACTTAATCAACATTAAGAAATATGCATCTATCTAGTTATGCAACATATTGGAAACTAGATAGCATAAGGATTATCCAAACTCAAAAAAGACTAACAAGCTTCTAACATACAACTACACTAGTTGTAATTAATTATTTTATAAAATAACTTGAATTAATTAACTAGTTTCATGTAAACTAGAAATTAGAAGCAAGAACAAGGTCCTCCATGAGTTAGATGTACATGTTAAGATTCAATTAGATAGAACCATAGCTCTGATACCATGAAGGAAATCGTGCTATGTCTACATGCATAATACACAGCGGAAGACATGTATGTACAAAAATACTAAGCATGTAGAGAGCATGAAATATTCATATGGATCGTCTAATTAAATCTAACATGATCCTTATTATTAAGTGAGCATACAAGAGTTAGAAAGTCATACTTTCGTAGCGTGATTCGATGGAAGATCGAATAACCCCTAGCTCTTGCTCCTTGTAGTAGAAAATCTCCTTGTAGTGGATCTCCAAGTCTTCAAGTGAGCTTGATAAAATGGGAGTCTTCTTAAGACACAAGGCAAGATATCCACCCCGGGGTTCTTAAAATCCTACTACTTCCTCTTGCTCAAAGATTGCTAAAGTTTAGTAAGAGGAGAGCTCTCTTTTATTCTCTTATGGAAAAAACACTTAGCCAATTTTTCATTAACCTTTCCATAAGAAAAAGAGCTCATATTTATAGAGTGAAATGTGTTCATGATATGAATGACTCATCCTATGAGTCATGCAATGAATCATCAAAAATTAATGATTAATCAAGTGAGTCATGCAATGAATCATCTTATGAATCATTACATTTCAAAACCATGTGCTAATAAACCATGTGCTCAAACCATACCACTAAGTGACTCATCTCATGACTCATTATACATGGTATGTGTATTTCATAAATGAGAATACCAAATTATTATCACTAATACAGTATTTCATAAATACGGTATATAGTATTATTCCAATCTTTAACTAATTAGTCACTATATGACCAAATAAATCAAGAGTTGACCAAAAGTCAACTGTTGACCAAAAAGTCAACTAGTTGACTAAAAGTTAACTTTATGGGAAAAATACTGGAATTCATTTCCTAAGCACATAGCATTCCGATTTTACCGATATACATAACCGTTTATGTGTATCCGGAAGAAATCATATATGCGTATCAATCATACGCATCACTCCATAAATTGTGTTTCATAGGATTCAAGTACGCGCTTGGTGTGACTCTAGGGCCCAACTTAAAAAACTCGGTAGTGGATCATATCCATAAGTACAACAGAGGTGCTAGCTACACATGAAGACCACCCGGGTATAAGTTGTGATAAAGGTCTGCAAGATGCTTATCCAATTTTATCAGGACCACTCAATGATAATACCGTACAGTCCGGTCTCTTCGTCAAACCATGTCAAACTATTGAGCCTAGGGTATGGCAAACTGTCAAACCCTAATAGCTTGATTAGTGTTTATTGATATTAAACTCATAACCTATAAGATCAAACTGACACTCAGTTTATCTTATTCACCTTGGCCAAGGATTTCCAGGCTATAGTTATATCAAACAATCTTATGACATCAACCCCTATACTGGGAGAGACGAATCCCTTCTTGGCATCTCAATATCTACTTATGTCTCGGGATGTACCCAACAAGAACCGTTATGCACAATTCAATAAGAACTGTGGTTAGGTAAAAGTCTAAATACATCTTTACTGACATATAAGATATTGCACTCATGCCTCAGGTCAAGAGACTAATATGTACTATATCACTTGAGAACTTCTATTTGACAGTTAAGTATATTACCAACTAGATGTTCTCGGCGAGTCGTTCAGTCAACTCATTCACTAATGAGTCACATGTATACTGTATCTTGATGTCTCACATCAATGATCTAAGAGATTGATCATCTCCTTCAAAAGGAGAAATAAAGCATACACTAGTCTAAACCAAAGTGATGATGTCCTATCTCAACACTTCATCAACTAGGAACATTTTAGAATATACGTTACCGACTAATCAGATCTCTTCATTACGATCACTATCCGAAATGTCTGATAGTCTAGTATTTATTCTAAGGACATTATCTGTATATTTAGAACATCAGATAAATCTGACCAAAATAGCATACTATCATTTTGAACAAGGATGTTATATACATATAGGTCCTGTTACAATATACAATAATTGATTGCAGGGCACCTATATCTAAGAGAGTCCGCTAAGGATTTCCTAGTATGAGTGAGGACGATATATGCGTATATCTCAAAATTTTGAGAAATTTTTTTTATGACAACTATTTTTGCTTAAAGTATATGTGTGAATACTATGTGATGTGAAAATCATATTGTGATGAACTATGTATGTACGTCTACTTTGACTCATGAACCTTATGTTTCTTAGATCAGAGAGATGGCAGGACGTGGGAGACCCCGCACTCGAAGGGCCGCTCCGGCAGAGCCCCAGCAGGCCCCACCTGAGCTGCAGCAGGCTCTACCCGAGCAGGAGCAGGCACCACCAGAGCCGCAGCAGGCTCCTCAGTATTTGGTGGATATCATGGCTCCCCTTATTGCCAGGATGACAGCCATTGAAGAGTTAGTAACGACTCATATAGCACCACGGACACCACCACCACCGGTAGCTCAGCAACAGGGGATACCAACCGTCCCGATCAGAGAGAGAGACCCAGAGGTAGCACCTGCAGCTATTCCACTTGCGGTACCAGATAGAGCCACGGATCAGGAAGCTTGGCTCCGTATAGTAGAGATGTATCAGAAGATGAGGG
Source organism: Asparagus officinalis (assembly GCF_001876935.1). Lineage (NCBI taxonomy): Eukaryota > Viridiplantae > Streptophyta > Magnoliopsida > Asparagales > Asparagaceae > Asparagus > Asparagus officinalis. Next base: position 53,561,389 of record NC_033798.1, read on the forward strand.
CACCCGAGTTCCAGGGGTCACCAGACCCTCTTGCAGCACACAAGTGGAAGGAGGATGTGAGCAATATACTTGACTTACTTAGTGTAGATTCGGTTCAGAAGCAGAGGTTGACATCCTACAGTCTGAAGGGAGATGCCGGGAGATGGTACCGATTACAGTTTACTCCAGAGCAGAGGATGACCCTCACATGGGAGGATTTCATCTACTTCTTTGATGGGCAGTATATTTCTTCTGCAGCCCGGACTGGGAAGGAGCTTGAGTTGTCCCGGATGACTCAGGGGGACATGACAGTGGCAGATTATGAGAGCCGATTTATGGAGTTGCTGCATTTCACGGGTATGTGGCAGACAGGAGAGCGTCAAGCTCAGATGTTCTTAGCAGGGCTACGCCCTAATCTCCGTCGGTACCTTATCTCGAGGAGGTTCTTTTCAGTTAGGGAGGTAGCTGAGGCTGCCACCTCACAGGAGATTGAGACTACTATGTTCCTGAAGGACAAGGAAGGGAAGACCAAGGCAGGGCAGAGCGAGGATAAGGGTAAGAACAAGAGACCTTTGACAGGGCATCAGCATCAGCAGCAGCAGTGCCCTCATAAGAAGGGACCCCATCAGGATCAGAGAGCGCGTCAGCAGCGCAAGTTCTAGGGATCTTGTTTTAACTGCCACAAGGTCGGGCACAAGGCATCAGAGTGTCGTAGTGCACCAGCAGGAGCTCAGCAGGGCAGGGGCCTGAACCACCAGCAGCAGCGACAGCAGGGCAGAGGTCAGGGTCAGCAGCCCAGGCTTGAGACACCGCCAACGACGCAGAGGGCAGAGGGACAGGTTCGAGCAGTCCAGGAGGCTCCCCAGGGGCAGATTGTCCTATATTCTCCAGCATTAGCAGCAGAGCAGTCTTCAGCCACAGGCAGAGTATATGCAGTGGTTCCCCGTGATCACGGTGCCAGCGGAGCAGTTGTGGAGGGTACGTTCCTTGTGAATTCCTCCTTGGTATGGATTGGTTGTCATCCTACCATATTAGTATTGACTGTTTTGGCGAAGACAGTCAGATTGCGAGCGTCCGATGGGTCCGAGATGATTGTGGGCACTTCTCAGGGCAATCGCTTTGCGGAGTCATTTCTGGCATTCATCGACGAGGTGATGTTGCGGGATCAGAGTTCTGATTTGTTAGAGACTCGAGTTGTCTCGGATTATCAGGATGTCTTTCAGGACATACCTGGGTTACCTCCTGTGAGAGAGGTTGAGTTTTGTATTGAGTTGCAGCCGGGCACAGCCCCGATATCCCGCGCACCCTATCGCATGGCGCCAGCTGAGATGAGAGAGCTTCAGACCCAGTTGGACGAGTTGTTAGCTCAGGGTTTTATTCGTCGAAGTCATTCTCCATGGGGCGCGCCAGTCCTCTTCGTGAAGAAGAAGGACGGCAGCATGAGATTATGTATAGATTATCGGGAGTTGAACAAGATCACCATCCGGAATAGGTACCCACTGCCTAGGATTGATGACTTGTTCGACCAGTTGCAGGGAGCCCGATTTTTCTCAAAGATTGATCTTCGTTCTGGCTATCATCAGTTGCGGGTTCGGGAGATGGATATCCCCAAGACCGCTTTTCTCACGCGCTATGGATCTTTCGAGTTCTTGGTCATGCCATTTGGGTTGACCAATGCACCCGCGGTCTTCATGGACTTAATGAACCGGGTTTTTCGTCCATTCTTAGATCAGTTCGTAATTGTTTTCATCGACGACATCCTCATTTATTCGAGATCGGAGGCAGATCATGAGCAGCACCGCCGTTTAGCTTTGTAGACCCTACGGGAGAACCAGTTATATGCCAAGTTCAGCAAGTGCGAGTTTTGGCTTTCAGAAGTCAAATTTCTCGGCCACATCATCAACAGAGAGGGCATATCAGTAGACCTAGCTAAGGTTACACAGTGCTTGATTGGGAGCCACCAAAGACAGTGACAGAGATTCACAGTTTTTTGGGATTAGCAGGCTACTACAGGAAGTTCATCCAGGACTTCTCGAAGATTTCGACGCCACTTACACGCCTTACGAAGAAGGGTGTACAGTTTATTTGGAGCACAGAATGTCAGAAGGCCTTTGATATCTTGAAGACTAAGTTGACCTCAGCACCAGTTTTGACTATCCCGAGCAACGACAGGACATTCGTCGTCTACACAGATGCATCATTAGCAGGATTAGGAGGCGTCCTTATGCAGACTCAGAGAGTAGTAGCTTATATCTCACGGCAGTTGAGAGTGCATGAGCAGAACTATCCCACCATGACTTGGAGCTAGCAGCGGTGGTATTTGCACTGAAGTCATGGAGGCACTATTTGTATGGAGTGCAGTTTGAGCTGTTCACAGACCACCAGAGTCTGAAATATCTTTTCTCTCAGAAGGAACTCAACCAGATGCAGCGGAGGTGGATTGAGTTTATCAAGGACTACGAGTTCGCGCTTCAGTATCACCCGGGGAAGGTGAACGTCGTAGCAGATGCTTTGAGTAGGAAGCGTCGACATCAGATTGCGGCTTTGAGGTGCTCATTGCACCGAGACCTTCTCGCTCTTAGCCAGTTTGATTTTAGACCTGAGTTTGGTGGCACTAGTGTATTTTTGGGAGCTATATCAGTGCAACCAACTTAGAGCGGCAGAGTTGTTAGAGCTCAGTTGGAGGATTCTTGGATTCAAATCCGTAAGGAGGAGATTTCCAAAGAGCCTAAGGCCGATTGGACCATTGGAGTAGATGGAGGTCTACGGATGAAGGGTAGATTGGTTATGCCAGCCAGTGTAGAGCTGAAGAGGGAGTTGTTTGATGAGGCACACCGTACTCGATACACAGTACATCCAGGGAACACAAAGATGTACAAGGACCTGAAGAGGCACTTTTGGTGGAGTGGTATGCGCAGGGAGATTTCAGAGTATGTGGCGAAGTGTTTTACCTGCCAGCAGGTAAAGGCGGAGCACCAGAGACCAGCATGCACACTTCAGCCATTGCCTATCCCAGAATGGAAGTGGGCAGATATTTCTATGGACTTTATTGTAGGGTTGCCCAAGTCGAAGAAGGGGAATGATTCAGTTTGGGTCATTGTGGACCGGTTGACGAAGTCAACACATTTTATCCTAGTAAGGACTACTCATACAGCTGAGGCGTATGCGAGGATCTTCATTCGGGAGATAGTTCGATTGCACGGGATTCCGGATACGATTGTGTCGGACCGAGGATCGGTTTTCACCTCACATTTTTGGAGGAGTTTTCAGGACTCTTTTGGAAGCAAGCTGTCTTATAGCAGTGTATTTCACCCACAGACAGATGGTCAGACGGAGAGGGTGAACCAAGTGTTGGAGGACATGTTGCGAGCATGTGTCATTGACTTCCAAGGCAGCTGGGAGGATCATATTCCACTGATAGAGTTCGCTTATAACAATAGTTATCAAGCGACGATCGGTATGGCTCCGTATGAGGCACTGTCCTGCAGATCACCGATATGTTGGGCAGAGCCTGAGGATAGTTTGATGCTTGGACCAGAGCTTGTGAGGCAAACTACCGAGAAGGTAGCGTTGATCAGAGAGCAGATTCTAGCCGCTCAGAGTCGGCAGAAGAGTTATGTAGATAAGAGGCGAAGACCCCTAGAGTTTCAGATTAGGGATTTGGTTATGCTGAAGGTATCGCCTATGAAAGGCGTACAGCGATTCGGGAGGCGAGGGAAGCTTGCACCGAGATACATTGGACCATTCCGGATTTTGGAGTGCATTGGAGCTGTGTCATACAGACTAGATCTTCCAGCTTCTATGTCTAGTATACACAATGTATTTCATATTTCTATGCTCAAGAAGCACTTGCATGATGAGGAGCAGCAGCGAGTATCGACTATCGAGATCCCAGTGTCCATACTTGCTAGAGAAGTCAAGAGACTCAGGAACAAGGTGATTCCATTGGTGAAAGTTCAATGGAACAGAAGTGGAGTTGAGGAAGCTTCTTGGGAACGTGAGGAGGACATGCGACGCGACTACCCACACTTATTCGAGCAGGTAAAACTAATTAAAGTATTTATAATATGACTTCTTACTTGAATATTTATATCTACATATATATTTTGATACTTATATTTAACACTAGAATGAGGGTATTCTTACTTAATTCTTAATCTTTCGGAACACATGGTATATACATGGGGGTTTCCTTGTTTGGATTTTTCGCCCGAAGTACTAGTTCCGTTAGATTAGGGGTTAGGTAAGAATATTATCATTTTAGGTCGTTAAGTATGAATGTCACTATGTGCTAACTAGCATTCATTATTGCGAAATGTATATGTGTGCGGGTTAGATTAGACCCTTGTCATGTTTTTCAAGTATCTTTATGAGTTAGATGTGATTTCCTGAATTTCGAGGACGAAATTCTTTAAGGGGGGAAGAATGTAAGACCCCGTAGATTTTTGAGTATGTATATGTACATCAGTAATGAGGTTGAGTGTGCAAGATTTCAAATCATATGCAGCAGAGTCATAGTATGCAGTTTCTAGTCCATGAGTCGACCCATGACTGTCATGAGTCGACTCACGAAATCGAGTCCTGTTGTTATTTAGTCTCTGCTGAGTCGACTCATTATATCATGAGTCGACCCATGAGTCATGAGTCGACCCATGACTGTCATGAGTCGACTCATCGGGGTTTTTCTGGTTTTCTGAGTCGGGTTTGTTTGGGTTTCGGGTCAGGTTTTACCCACTCATATATATTTCTCCCCACCCGAAAACACTCTTGTTCATCAGAAAACCCTAGAGAAACCCTAGCCTCTTCTCCCCCTCTAAACCCTAGCTCGTTTTTGGGATTTCTTGGGCGATTTTTGGGGATTTTCAGCGGCTTTTCGTGGATTGCAGCGAAGGGGATTGTTCATCATCACTTTTGAGGCGAGTAACATCTCGCCCAACCCTTCTCCCATGTTTCTAATTGTTTACAACTATTTTCCATAAGTTTTATTGAGCCTAAGACTTATTTTCAAGTATAAATCAATATCCTTGTTAGGGTTAATGCTAGAAATCATGTATTTCGGATTTTAAATCCCCACCAACAAGTTTTTCATGAAAACCCAGATCTGGAATTTTATTTAAAGAATAAAAATGTGAGTTTTATTTTGATTAAATGTCAGAGCCTAGCCAGTATCCTTAGGATCATCCTTTGTCGCAGTCGTGAAGCAGTTAGAGTTTCTTAGGCATCATGTGCAGAGTCTAAGGAAATCTGCTATGTCTACATGCATAATACATAGCGGAAGACATGTAGTGTACAAAAAATATAACTAGTAGAAGCATGAAATATTCATATGGATGTCTAATTAAATCTAACTTGATCCTTATTATTAAGTGAGCCATACAAGAGTTAGAAAGTCAATACTTTCGTAGCGTGATCAGCATGAAATCGAATAACCCCTACTCTTGTCCCTTGTAGTTAGAAAATCTCCTTCTAGTGATCTCCAAGTACTTCAAGTGAGCTTGAAAAATGAGTCTTCTTAGACACAAGCCAAGATATCCACCCCAACAATGTTCTTAAAATCCTACTCTTTCTCTTGCTCAAAGATTGCTAAAATTTAGTAAGAGGAGAGCTCTCTTTTTTATTCTCTATGGGCGAAAAAACACTTAGCCAATTTCATTACCTTTCCATAAGAAAAAACGAGCTCATATTTATAGAGTGAAATGTGCTCATATATGAAGCACTCATCCTATGCAGTCATGCAATGAATCATTCAAAAAATTACATGATTAATCAAGTGAGTCATGCCAATAACTCATCTTATGAATCATTACATTTCAAAACCATTGCTTAATAAACCCATGGCTCAAACCAAATTTTTTTTTTTTTTTTTATTTTAATCTTACACACTAAGGACTCATCTCATGCACTCATTAACCAATGTTAATGGTATTTCATAAATGAGAATACAAATTAATCACTAATACAATATTCATAAAACGTAATATAGATTATCCAATCTTTAACTAATTATCACTATATGACAAACTAATCAAGAGTTGACCAAAGTCAAAGTTGACCAAAAAGTCAACTAGTTGACTAAAACGTTAATTTATGGCGAAAAATACTGAATTTCATTTCCTAAGCCACATAGCATTCCGATTCTACCAATACATAACTGTTTATGTTATCCGAAGAAATCATATATCGTATCAATACTACGCATCACTCCATAAATTGTTTTCATACGATTCAATACAGCGCGTGTGTACTGTAGCGGCCCGAACTTAAAAAACTCCGGTAGTGATCATATCCATAAGCTACAACAGAGTTAGCTACACATGAACACCACCCCGTATATAAGTACTGTGATAAAGGTCGCAACGATGCTGATCCAATTTTATCAGGGACCACTCAATTGATAATACCGTACAGTCCGGTCTCTTCGTCACAACCATGTCAAACTATTGCAGCCTAGTTATGCCAAACTGTCAACCCTAATAGCTTCATTAGTGTTATTGATATTAAACTCGATTAACCTATAATATCATAACTGACTACTCAGCTTTATCTTATTACACCTGCGCCAAGGATTCCAGCTAATAGTTATATCAAACAATCTATGACATCAACCCCTATTACTGGGGAGAGACGAAATCTCCTTCTTGCATCTCAATACTCTACTTATGTCTCCGGATGTACCCAACAAAACCGTTATGCACAATTCAATAACAACTGTGTTAGGCTAAAATCTAAATACATCTTTACGGACATATAAGACAAAAAACTGAGTACTTCACTCATGTTCCTCAGTCAAGAGACATAGTACTATATCACTTGAGAACTTCTATTTACAGTTAAGTATATTACCAACTAGATGTTCTCGGCGATCGTCAGTCAACTCATTCACTACAATTGGGAAAGTTTTTTCACATTATACGTATCTTGAGTGTCTCACATCACATGATCTAAGAGATTTGTCATCTCCTTTAAAATGAAGAAATAAAGCATACCACTGTCTTAAACCAAGTCATGATTGTCTATCTTCAACACGTCATTCATACTAGAACATTTTAGAATATACGTTACCGACTAATCAGACTCTTCATTACATCACTATCCGAAATGTCTGATAGTCCTAGTATTTATTCTAAGATCATTATCTGTATATTTAGAAACATCAGCATAAATCTGACCAAAATAGCATACTATCTTTTGAACAAGGATGTTATTATACATAATAGTCCTGTTTACCAATATACAATAATATTGCCAGGACATAATCTAAGAGAGTCCCTAAGGATTTCCTAGTATGTAGTGAGCGGACGATATATGCGTAATCTCAAAATTTTCGAGAATTTTTTTATGACACTATTTTTGCTTCAAAGTAATCATGTCGTGAATACTATGTGATGTGAAATATCATATTGTGATGAACTATGTATGTACGTTCTACTTTGACTCCAAAACCTTATAGTTTCTTAGATCAGAGAGATGCAGACGTGGCAGACCCCGCATCGAATGCGCCTCAGCCCAGCAGCCCCCAGCAGCCCCACCTGAGCTGCAGCACGCTCACCGAGCCAGCAGCCAGGCACCACCAGAGCCGCACCAGTCCTCAGTATTTGGGGAATACATGCCCCCCTTAATTGCCACGCATACAGGCCATTAAATATGTTAGTAACGACTCATATAGCACCACGGGACACCACACCACCGGTTAGCCCCGCAGCAAGGATACCAGCCGTCCCCGTATCAGAGAGAGAGACCCAGAGGTAGCACCTGACGCGTAGCTTCCACCTTGCGGGCTACCAATAAGAGCACGGATCAGCGAAGCTTGGCTCGCGTATCATAGAGACGGTATCCAGAAGATGAGGGCCACCCCTCCCCGATTCGCAGACCAGACCCTTCTTGCAGCAACACAAGTGGAAGAGATTGAGCAATTACTGCTTCACTTCAGTGTAATCGCGTTCCAGAAGCAAGAGTTACTCACAGTCTGACAGGGAGATGCCGGAGTCGTACCGATTACAGTTACTAGAGCAGAGGATACCCTCACATGGGAGCGATTTCATCTACCTTCTTGATGGCAGTATTATTGCTTCTGCAGCCCGGACTGGGCAAGGAGCTGAGTTGTCCCGGATGACTCAGGGGACATGACCTAGTGCAGATCTATGAGAGCGATTTATCGGAGTTCCTGCATTTCACCGTATGGCAGACAGCGTGAGAGCGTCAAGCTCAATGTTCTTAGCTAGGCTTACGCCCTAATCTCCCGTCGGTACCTATATCTCGAGGAGCGTTCTTTTCAGTTAGGAGTATCGACCTGCCACCTTCACAAGGAGGATTAGACTACTATCGTTCCTGGCAAGACAAGGAAGGGAAGACCAAGGCCAGGGCCAGAGCCGAGGATAAGGGTAAGAACAAGAGACCTACAGGGGCATCCGAGCACACACACCAGCTGCCCTCATAAAGAAGCGACCCCATCAGGATCAGGAGAGCCAGGTCCTAGCAGCGCAAGTTCTAGGCATCCTTGTTTTAACTGCCCAACGTCGGGGCACAAGGCCATCAGAGTGTCGTAGTTGCACCAGCAGGAGCCAGCATCAGGGCGCCTGAACACCCAGCCAGCCAGCTTACAGCAGGCAGAGTCAGTCAGGCAGCCCAGGCTTGACGACACCCCAACACGCAGAGGGCAGAGCGACGGACGAGCAGTCCAGGAGCGCTCCCCAGGGGCAGATTGTCATATTCACCAGCACATTAGCCAGCACACGAGTCATTCACACGAGGCCAGAATATCGAGTGTTCCCCGTGATCACGGTGCCAGGGAGCAGTTTGCGAGGGTACTTACCTGAAATTTCTTTCCTGGCCCTATTCTTTATTGATTCGGGAGCTGCGCATTCTTTCACTTCGCCATGCCATTTAATGGCTCAGACTCCGAGCTCATACCAGCCTCTAGTACACCCCTTTATCAGTCTCCACCCCTTTAGTAAGGTAATCGCTTGCCGAGACCGTTTTAGAGTTGTAACCGGCATTTAGACGAGTCGGAGTCATAGTCATCTGAGTATTTTACATTCGTCCGAGTTTGATGCATTCTTGTTATGGATTGTTATCGTCCTTACCATATCTAGTATTGACTGTTTTGCAGAAGAAAGCGCAATTGCAGCGTCCGATGGCGTACCGAAGATGATTGTGGCCACTTCCAGCGCAATCTCTTCGATCATTCTGGCGTCATCGACGAGGGTGCATGCTGCGACAGAGTTCTGATTGTTAGAGACTCGAGTTGTCTCGGATTATCAGATGTCTTTCAGGACATACCTGGGTACCTCCTGTGAGAGAGGTGCAGTTATCGATTGCAGCCGGCACGAGCCCGATTATCCCGCGCACCCTATCGCATGCCGCCAGCTGAGATGAAGAGCTTCAGACCCAGTTGGACGAGTTGTAGCTCAGCGTTTTATTCGTCGAAGTCATCTCCATGGGCGCGCCAGTCCTCTTCGTGAAGAAAAGGACGGCAGCATGAATTATTATAGATTATTCGGCGGCAGTTGAACAAGATCACCATCCGCGAATAGTACCCACTGGCCTAGATTGATGACTTTTCGACCAGTTCAGGTGAGCCGAATTTTTCTCAAAGATTGATCTTCGTTTCTGGCTATCATCAAGTTGCGGGCGGAGAGGATATCCCCAGACCGTTTTCTCACTGCGCTATGATCTTTCGAGTTCTTGGTCATGCCATGTTCGGATGACAATGCACCCGCGTCTTCAGACTTAATGAACCGGGTTTTTCGTCCATTCTTAGATCAGTTGTAATTGTTTTCATCGACGACATCCTCATTTATCGAATCGGAGTCAGATCATGAGCAGCACATCCATTTAGCTTTGCAGACCCTACGGGAGCACCAGTTATATGCCAAGTTCAGCAAGTGCGATTGGCTTTCAGAAGTCAGATTCTTCGTCACATCGAGAGAGGGCATATTCAGTTAGACCCACCACAGTTACGGCATGCCCTTGATTGGGACACCAAAGACAGTGACAGAATTCACAGCTTTATAGATAGCAGTACACCAGAAGTTCATCCCAGACTCCCAAATTTCGCACGCCCACTTACACCTCTTACGAAGAAGGTTCAGTTTATTTGGAGCACAGATATGTCAGAAGCCTTGATAATCTTAAGACTAAGTTGACCTCAGCACAGTTTGACTATCGCCGAGCAACGACAGACATTCGTGTCTACACAGATGCATCATTAGCATGATTAGGAGGCTCCTTAATGCCAGACTCAGAGATATAGCTTATATCTCACGGCCAGTGAGAGTGCCATGAGCAGAAATATCCCACCATGACTTGGAGCTAGCAGCTGGTGTATTTGCACTGAAGCATGGAAACCACTATTTGTATGATGTGCAGTTGAGCTGTTACCAGACCACCAGAGTCTGAAATATCTTTGCCTCAGAAGAACTCAACCAGACGCATCTCGGAGGTGATTGAGTTTATCAAGGACTAGCGAGTTCGCCTTCAGTATCACCCGGAAGGTGAACCTCGGAGAACTGCTTGGTAGAAAGCCTCACATCAGATTGCGCTTTGAGTCTCATTGCCCGAGCCTTCTCGCTCTTAGCCAGTTGATTTAGACCTGCAGTGTGCACTAGTGTATTTTGGACCTATATCAGTGACACCAACTGTGGACGCGAGTTGTAAGCCTCAAGTTGCGAGGATTCTTGATCAAATCCTAAGGTAGAATATATATATATATGTTCGAGGACCCTGTCTACTATTCTTGAACTTGGGGTGTTGCCTCGTTTATCGGATATTTAATTGCAGTGATATTGACTTTTCCCCTGTACTTGTAAGATGACATTTGTGGCATGGGTTTAGATCAGCCCAGCAGGGCATGTATAGGAATAGGACATGTATATCTTTCTATGCACAGTCCTCGTGTTGGACTATAATCCATTTCAAGTCCTCGTGTTGGACTATAACCCATTAGAGTCCTCGTGTTGGACTATAATTCATTTTAATCATATTTTAGACTCTTGCTAAACCTTGAGCATGTTACTTAATCAAGTTGGGTACATGATATATTGTTTTAGGCTGGGACATGATAGCTACCTAGGTTGTACATGACACCTATTGTAGCTTTGTCATGTTTACACTTTATTGGTATAGATGGGTATGTATTCTTTTCTTTATTTATTTCTTATGACCAACCTCGGGTTTAATATTTAGGGATCTACAATTTGAGATACAAGGTATATACATGAGGGTTTCCTTGTTTGGATATTTCGCTCGACGTACCTATGCTCGTGATACAACGAGCCCTATCCCTTGGGGTTGGTTGTGATGTTGCTCGCTAGCGCTTTGACGCTCATTGTCCCTCCCCCTTTCAGGTAACGAGCCAGTAGCCCGGAGAGTCGCAGGTTGATGGCGATGTACTTTAGCTTCAGCCGGCTATTTAGATATATTTTCTTTTGAGCTCCACTTTAGATTTTGTGTAGACATGTGAGAGTCTTATTCTAGAAATTGTAAAGGATGTGTGCCTTATTTCCTCTTGTCAGACATTTTGTAGTTGAGACTTGTTGAGAACTCCAGTTCATTTATTTTAGACATTTACTTGTATTTCAGTATATTAGATGATGAAATATTAATTTGATCTCTATTATTTCATCAGTTGATTCCTGTATAATCTATTACTTGCTTTGTACTACACCTGTTGTTGATTCCACTAGAGAGATAGTAATTGTGATGGTGAAACATGTTATTGCACGGTGTGGTGCATGGCAGGTTTGACATTTCTGGTTTCACCTCGGACTGCAGCCTTATGTGAACCCAGGGGCGTCACAGTTGTCCCCTTTCCAGATAGACTCAAACCTAGGAAAAACTCCCCGTAGGTTGAGAAAATCCTAGAAACGTTTAAACAGGTCAAGATCAACATCCCTCTCCTAGATGCAATCGAACAAATCCCCTCTTATGCAAAGTTCTTGAATGACTTATGCACTAAGAAAAGAACCACCAATGTCCCCAAGAAAGTCTTCTTAGCTTCCAACCTCAGTGAATTTTTTTCGAAACCAATGCCGTTAAAATATAAGGACCCTAGTTGTCCCATAATTCCATGCGTCATAGGTAACACTCACATTGATAAGGCACTTCTAGACTTAGGAGCCAGCATCAACCTCCTTCCTTATTCGGTCTATCAACAGCTAGGTGTAGGAGAACTTAAACCGACAAGATGCACTCTACAATTAGCTGATAGATCTGTAAAAATTCCCAAAGGAGAGGTAGAGGATGTTCTGATCAAAGTTAGAGAGTTCATTTTCCCTGTTGATTTTATTGTATTGGAAACGCAGCCCGTTTCCAATCTCAAAAGTCAAATCCCCGTCATTCTAGGAAGATCGTTCTTAGCCACCTCAAATACTTTGATCAATTGTAGGACAGGTTAGATGAAACTATCTTTTGGGAATAAGACTGTTGACCTCAATATTTTCAACTTAGGAAGGCAACCTAGTGATCCATCTGATCAACCATTGGAAGTGAATTTCATTCAGGGAATATCAAGTGAGCAACAAGAGGGAGAGTGTGAGTCAGATTCAAGTGCATCTGACTTAATGATTGAGGAGTTTTCTGCTGACGAACTAGAGTTAGATCCGTTAGTTAATCATGTTTCTACTGCTGGCTGGCAACGAGAACCTTTGGAGATAGAACCCCGAGTTCAGCTTCACCCATCTGTGGAGGAACCCCCTAAGTTAGAGCTCAAACCTCTACCTGAAAATCTAGAGGATGCCTACTTAGGGGAGAACGAGTCTTTACCAGTCATTATTTCTTCTGACTTAACTACCAGCCAAAAGGAAGCTCTCTTAGATGTTTTAAGAGAGAATAGGGAAGCCATTGGATGGACCATGGCTGATATCAAAGGGATTAGTCCAACCATTGTTCAACACCGAATCCATTTAATAGATGATGCCAAACCTACTAGAGATCCTCAACGTAGGTTAAACCCAGTGATGAAAGAAGCTGTTAGGAAAGACATTCTAAAATGTCTCGATCATGGGATCATCTATCCTATTTCTGATAGTTCATGGGTGAGTCCGGTCCAAGTTGTTCCAAATAAATCTGGGATCACCGTGATCCAAAATGAGGCTAATGAGCTGATTCCCACTCGAATCCAAACTGGATGGCGAGTTTGTATTGACTACAGAAAACTCAACTTAGCCACTCGGAAAGATCAATTCCCTCTTCCTTTCATTGATCAAATGTTAGAGCGTTTAGCAGGACATGAGTTCTATTGTTTTCTGGATGGATATTCAGGTTACAATCAAATCCCTATCGCTCCAGAAGATCAGGAGAAAACAACATTCACTTGCCCGTAGGGAACATTCGCATACCGACGCATGCCTTTTGGCCTGTGCAACGCACTAGCCACATTCTAACATTGCACGATCAGTATTTTTTCCGACATGGTAGAGAGATTCCTTGAAATTTTCATGGACGACTTTTTTATTTTTGGTGACACATTTTCCCAATGTTTGCACCATCTTAAACTGGTCCTAGAATAGTGTAGGGAGAGAAATCTGACTCTCAATTGGGAGAAATATCATTTCATGGTCAAACAAGGTATTGTCTTAGGACATGTAGTTTCCAATAAGGGAATCGAAGTGGACAAAGCTAAGGTAGATCTCATTTCCAATCTCCCTCCTCCCAAAACGGTCAAAGATGTCAGATCGTTTCTTGGTCATGCTGGTTTTTACCGACGTTTCATCAAGGATTTTAGCAAAATTGCTAGACCCTTGACCAATCTCTTAGCCAAGGATATATCATTTGTCTTCTCTCCCGACTGCCTTAAAGCTTTTGAATATCTAAAAAAGGAGCTAACCACAGCTCCTATCATGCACCAGATTGGACCTTACCCTTCGAACTGATGTGTGATGTATCTGATTCTGCGATTGGTGTTGTTTTAGGATAACGGTTTGATGGAAAACCGCATGTGATCTACTACGCCAGTAGGACTCTGAATGATACCTAGCAAAATTACTCTATCACGGAAAAAGAGTTTTTAGCTGTAGTCTTTGCCTTAGAAAAATTCAGGTCCTACCTCATCGGTTCCTTAACCAAAGTTTTCACTGATCATGCCGCACTAAAGTATCTTTTGACCAAAAAGGATGCTAAAGCACGGCTCATTAGATGGATTCTCCTTCTTCAAGAGTTTGACATTCAAATTCTTGACAGAAGGGGAACAGAGAACCCCGTAGCAGATCACCTCTCTCGACTCCCAAATGCACCAACATCAACCGTCCCGATCAATGAACATTTTCTAGATGAACATCTCCTAGAAATCCAATCCGTTCCATGGTTTGCTGACATTGTGAACTACATAGTCATGAACCAGATCCCTTCTCATTGGTCCAAACAGGATAGATCCCGTTTTCTTTCCCAAGTAAAATACTTTTACTGGGATGATCCATATCTGTTCAAATACATTCCTGATCAGATCTTTAGGAGGTGTGTTCCCACTGAAGAAACTAGGAGTGTTCTATCCTTTTGTCATGAGTAAGCATGTGGGGGCCACTTTGGCCCAAGAAAAACAGCTAAAAAAATTCTTCAATCTGGGCTATATTGACCCACTCTTTTCAAGGATTTATACGAGTTTTGCAAAACTTGTAACCGCTGTCAGCTTTTAGGGAAGGTCACTAGGAGAAATATGATGCCCTTATAACCCATCTTATCTGTTAAACTTTTTGATCTGTGGGGTATCAATTTTATGGGATCATTTCCAAATTCCTTTGGAAATATTTACATTCTAGTAGCCGTTGAATACATGTCAAAATGGGTTGAGGCGGTAGCTTGCAAAACTAATGACAACAAGGTCGTTGTCAAGTTTTTAAAAGAGAACATTTTTGCATGGTTTGGAGTGCCCCGAGCGATCATCAGTGATAATGGTACACATTTCTGTAACCGTTCTTTTGAAGCTTTTATGAGGAAATATTCAATCACACACAAATTGTCAACTCCTTATCACCCCCAAACCAGTGGACAAGTAGAGGTCACAAACAGGCAGATCAAACAAATCTTAGAAAAAAAAGTTAATCATAACAGAAAAGATTAGTCTGTAAAATTATGTGATGCTCTGTGGGCATATAGAACAGCTTTCAAGGCAAATTTGGGGATGTCACCATACAGACTAGTGTTTGGAAAAGCTTGCCACCTACCAGTGGAGTTGGAGCATCGAGCAATGTGAGCAATAAAACAGTTAAATTTTGACTCAGACTCGGCAGGTAAGAACAGATTACTCCAAATAAATAAGTTGGAAGAAATTCGAAATGATGCATACATAAACTCAAAAATTTATAAAGAAAAAACCAGGATTTTTCATGACAAATCAATTTTACGAAAAAATTTCTCTCCAGGACAGAAAGTTTTATTGTACAATTCAAAATTATATCTTTTTCCTGGAAAATTGAGATCAAGATGGACAGGTCCATTTTTTATCAAATAAGTTTTTTCACATGGGGCTATCGAGATAGAAAATTCTAAAAATAGTATTATTTTTAAAATAAATGGTCAACGTCTAAAACCATTTTTAGAATTTTCTACGCTCGGAGAGGAAGAGGTGTTGGTTCTTCATGAACCTCATTATCTATAAAAAATAAATAAATATAAAAAATAATAATAAAATAAAATAAAATGAAAAAAATAATAATAATTACAATTTTTTCTCTCTTATTTGATTTCTTCATCCTCATACTAATAGTAATTGCAGATCATTATCATCATTGTCGACTGAATAAATGTAAGTTCTTGAAGTCTTATCTGCTTTACTTTGTGTATCAGCGATTTTGCATTGAGGGCAATGCAAAATTTAGGTGTGAGGGTGGGAATTAGTTATTTTCCCCTTTATTTTACCTTTTTAGTTGCATTTTTGTCATTTTTTTTCTTTTTCTAAAAAAAATTTATAAAAATATTATCACTTGCCAAATTAATAGAGTTAAGTAATAATTGATCTAATTGATAGATTTTAAATTTTCTAATTCCTAGTTAGTGACATACTCAAGTTCACCTTTTATGATAACTCCAAATAAAATTCTTAAGAAATAATTTTTCAACTAGTATACTTTACTTAAGTCTTACCTTAGATTTTTAATTAAAAATAATGAAATTTTTGCATGCTTAACTTAGAGTTAAAAATATTTTTTTTCAAGTTATCTTGATTTACACATTTTTTTTCAAGACTATATATACTTACACACATATATATTAAAAAAAACTAACCTTATAAAAGAAAAGTGCGAAAAATGGGCACCAAAAAGAAAGAAAAAAAACTCTTAAATTCAAGATGATTCTATCTTATAAAGCCTAAGTTGACTGAGTAATTAAGCCCAATGAGTATTTCTATACTTAATGACCTAAGCCCAATTGGGTTGGGATTCATTGGCCCAAAACTCGTTAAATGGTCACTTAGAAAGCCTGTTAAAATAGAAAACAATCACCAAGAATTAGAGAGTGAGAAAAAAAATTATATAAATATAACACTAACCATTTTTTATATATATTGTTGTTATGGTCTTGAAAAACAATTTTTTATCAAGAGACTTGAAAGTTATTTAAAACAAAGAGTTGGCATGTTCTTTTCAAAACTTTTTAATTAAATTTCTAAGATTTGACTTGGTTTTGTATTGCTATAATGAAAAAGATTTTCTAGGGGATTTACATTGGAGTTATATATAAAAACGTTTTCTTGATTATTAACTAGCTTCAATTAGAATGTTTAAATATATCAAGGAAAATCTGTTATTTACTGACTTATTTAACTTGGCAAGTTGACCGAATTTTGTGGGTATATTCACTGCAAACCCTCACGAGACTACAACTCGTCCACTAGGGTAACCTAGGGGTTTAAAGGCTTGTTGTATGCGCTAAATACAACCGCGATTCCTGCGAAAGTGAGTTAGGATGTTCTTTTTATTTTCTTTGCTAGAGGACTAAAAAAAATTTAGGTGTGGGGGTATTTGATAATCATATTTTATTACAATTTTATACCCTTATTATCTATTTTATATGAATAAATATATCACTAATAATTGTTTTTATCTTTAATTGCAGGTAATGAAGAATAAATCTTAAAAATCTCATCTCTCAACAAAAACCCCTTGAATAAATGAAGAAATGAAGCAAAGAAGCCCATTGGAAAATCAATTGCCAAATTATCCAAAAGCCCAAAGCTAAAAAGAAGAAGAAATGGCAAAGCCCAAAAGCCCAAGTCCAAGAATAAGAGAGAAGCTCGGACAGCAACAGGAGAAGGCTGGGTATCGATGCCAGCATCGATACCCCTATCGATGCTGGTATCGATACGACCGTACAGGCAGTTACAATCCAAAGGCTGAAATTTATTATTTTTGGATAAGATTTCAATCCAATGGCTCTCATTTACTGATGTTTACTATAAATAGGGGTAGAGAGTGAAGGGTTAAAGGTGTGAAAAATTTTGTAACTCCATTTGGAGAGGAGGGCTACTCTTAATTGAGAAGGCCTTCTAAAAATTGTAACTTTTGTTTCAATTAATAATAATAATTTTTTCTCCACTTTAAATTTGCCTTTTCTCCTCTTTGTTGAATGATGAGGATAGAGATGAAGAGCAATTTGAAGGTTTGTATTTCTTTTCTCTTTTATTTCTTTTTAGTAATTTCTTTTTTCTTTTCTCTTTTATTTCTTTTTAGTAATT
The DNA here is from genome assembly GCF_001876935.1 of Asparagus officinalis. NCBI lineage: Eukaryota > Viridiplantae > Streptophyta > Magnoliopsida > Asparagales > Asparagaceae > Asparagus > Asparagus officinalis. The sequence continues at coordinate 53,579,036 of NC_033798.1, forward strand.
TCTTTATTATTGCTTATTAGTTAGATTTACATTCATGATTGTAGTGTAGATTTATTTTCTTATCTTTTTATTTCTTTTTGCACTTTAATTTGTAGAGTAGATTTATTTTCCTGTATTTAATTTTTACAATTTATTTTATAGTTTAGATTTTATTTCTTTGTAGTTAGATTTAATTCTTGTTCATAGTTTAGATTTTTCTTTTCTTTTTATTTTTATAATTAGTTCTTTTTCTTCTTGTTTTTATTTATTAAGATATGAAATTAATTCTTGTAGGAATCTTAGAATTGTATGAAACTAGTCTAATTTCCTTTATATTGTATGGATTATTCTCTTGCACTTAAAATATTCATGTTTAGGATAATCAACTAGAAAACTAATCGGTAGAAGAAGAATTTGATAATGCTTATGAATTCTAGGATTACTATCTTGTTGTTGTTCTTATCATGAATAGTAATTTTAACTTAGATGATAATTTGATAGGTTATACTTTCCTTAAATGGTTTGATAGTCTATGCTTAATAAATCTAAGTTGAAATATGTTAAAAAGAGAATAGTTTGTATTTTGTAATTGAGATTAGCTAGTGGATTAAATTCTAGATTTCTCGTATCTTAATTAAATCCTCCATCTTGACTTTCTTGAATTTTTTTTTCATTCTTGATTTTAATTCTTGATTTTATTCATTCTTCTTTCTTGCGTTGTGATTTTATTTATTCTTTGATTCTTTCTTCTCTCCTCTAAAATTCAATTTATTATCTCTTGCATATATTCACAACAATCACTCACTACAATCACACTTATTCTTTAATCCTATTTTTGTCACGCACAAAACATAAGAACCAATTCTAATAATCTCTTAAAATCACCTTCCTCGTAGGATCGATAACTTTTTATACTATAACTTGATCAATTGTGCACTTGTAATTTTGGTACATAATTATGCCGCATTAACGGACGTAGTGGGAGTTTGAGTGGATTAAACCAGAAAAAATTTTTGTGGACCCACCGTCAATTAATTTGATCAGTGAGGGATTTTGTGGTGGAAGATAATAAATCATCAACAACAGTGGGAGTTTTCTTATGAGGAAGATTGATCCAACGAAGTAATCAAATCTCGTCTCAGTAAAAGAGTGGTTGGAAGTTGGTGGAATTGATCCCGACAATGAGATGTGTTTCACCCTTGAACATTCAGAGTCCGAGTAGGAGTTTTTCATTTATCACTTCTTTGTAGTGACCGGGTTATCCCTAAGAATACAATATATAGCATTCTTCCGGGAACTTCTCGTTACATGAATCATCCATCCCCAGCTTCTTTTGCGAAACCGGGTCTAACATTGTACTTAGTTGGATGTCCAGGTTATCCTTAAGAATATCAGACATGGCACTCTCCAGAAACTTCCCGTGAAAGAAAATAGTTTAGACTCATATACCTGTTGGAGTATTAAGAAGCAGTTTATACTCATATACTCTTCGGAGTGTTCGTCGTTCTCATTCGGCTTGTTTTACCATTATGACGCCGGCGTCAACCAAGGCATAAATGCTGTTCTTGAGAGTAAAACATGCCTTAGTGGAATGAAGGATCCTTCTGTGGTACGCACAGTATTTTGGATCCAAAGTATTATCAGCTTCCTCCTGATTTATGATAGGTGGCAGCTTGATCTTATTGTTTTCAAGAAGGGATTCGAAAATGGCCGGAACGTCTTCGTCTTTGAAGGAGTACTCTTTTTGGAGTCTTGGGCCCGAATTCTTTTGTTATCTCTGAGATTGCTGCTGTGTTGTCTGATTAACATCAACAGCTGCTGCAGGTGTTTTCCCTTTACCACGGGAGGCGAGGTTCGAGTTCGGAGGGTTAGCCGTCAATTGGCTCCTCTCGGCCTTCTTCCTTCCAAGGAAGCGTTCGGCCTGTTCTCTGCACACCTTCAACTCTTTCCAGGTATTGGACAGTTCTACTCCCATAACTTCCAAAATATCAATGGATAGGTTGTTATGACAGGTTTGGAGGATAAAGTCTTCTGTGACTGGGTCTCGACAATTCATCGCCTTATTTTGGAAGCGTTTGATGAAGTCGTCAACCGTCTCTTCATCTTCCTGTTTCTCCTCATAGAGTGTCCTAATTGATACCTCAGTGTCATCATCAAAGAAGTTACCGAGGAATGATCTTTTCATGTTGTCCTAGCTGTTGACGCTTCCACGCTTGAGACGACGGTACCAATGAAGGCAGCCCTACGAAGGGTGCCTACGAATGACCGAACCATCAAGGCTTCATTGTCGGAAATCATGCCCAAATGAGACTTGAAGTATATTAAATGTTGAGTGGGGGAACCCTTTCCGTCGAACAGCGTGAAGTTGATCAAATTAAACTTTGCCAGATACGGGATTGATTCCCACTCTCTCGGGTATGGACACAATATTCTAGACTTTTTTACTTCTTGAGCACTCATCAACGCATTGATTTTGCTCTCTAAGTCCCTCATCTTCTTATTCTCGCTCGTATCTTTCTTTGAGCGATTGTGGGGAGAAGCGACGTAGTCATCCTTTGTATTGTTATCATCCGAAGGACCACCCCCAGCATTGTTGTCAACGAGAGGGGTATACATGTTGGTATTCTTATCCGCTTCCCGATCACAATCAACTTGGTTGGGATTATTACGACGACTGGACTCTCCCTGCTGATTCGTCAACACCGTAATTTATTGGTCATACATTTCCCTCATCTCCTGCATAGCCATTTCTATTTCGAATTTAAAATTCTCTTTCTGCTTGGCTAGAGCATCCTCGGGAATCTTAGCCATTTGTTTGGCGTTGATCATAAATAACTCATAGGATTGTCTTGCGTTTGATGCTGTATCATCGAAAGCTATTGCAGAACAAGCGTCTGACGTTTCGTCATCTGAGGATAGTCCCTTTTGCATTTTTTGGTAATCCCTTTGTCTAATGGTTCCTGATCGAAATCGGGTCATACGCTGGGATACTGTAGAAAACTGATCTGAACTAAAGTGTCGTGTTGACTTCCCCTACCGATCATGTTGACGGACACCTCTAGAAATTCATCGTCTTGAGCGGCAGGTTTCTTTCTCCGGAAACGCATTGGCTTAGACTTGGATGTTCCGGTGGAGATCCTTTCAAACACCGAAACCCTCTCTGGAGGAGTCTTGGGGCAGGAACATTCTTTTAATACTGCCTTGATTATCTTGGTACACAGATAGTGAGAGTTCGTTTCTCAGGTACTTCTTTTTCAAGACTTGTTCGTACCCCCAGCCTGATAGTACAACTCATCGGTCTGATGACTGGAGCAATCCATCGTGTGTTGGTACGAATCCCTAGGTATAACGTCGTCGTCAGACGAATACGTTTCCTTCTGAAGACATAACACTTTGTTAGCGTGTTCAAGAGTCACACGTTTAAATCCACGCTTTTGTGAGCGTGGGAACTCAACGGGCTCTTGGGCTTTAACATGCAATCTCATGCGATCATTTACAGGGATTTTCCCACCATATGGTCTTTTCCATTGCTCAGGAGGATGAGCACGACCCCCAGTATGATGAACTGTCTGAGATCTATTCAACGGGCCCAAGCGTTCTTTAACCGGGGCTTTGCCCTGATCCTCGTGCAAAGGACCAAGGCGATCTGTGATCTTTATCTTAAATCGGGACAAATTCACGTTGCCGGGGGGCTCCACCGGAGGTGCGGGATCAATTGAAGTAGGGGAAGAACTTGATGGAATCGGAAAAACAGGTGCAGAATGTCTCCTGTCTTAGCCCTGGCACGGGTCAGGACTTGGTGACCCGCGGCTGGGCAGGTCAGACTTGAGTGACCCACGGTCGGGCAGGTCACACTTGGGTGACCCACGGTTGGGCGGGTCAGCAGGATGTGTCCCATATTTTTTAATCTTTTCGGCCGCCATCTTGGACTTTGGCCTCCATACTTTGTGCAATCTTGGTGGCTTCTTTTCCACCTCTTCCTTCTGCAATTTTTTGGCTTCTTACACAAGGATTCTTGCATGCACAAGCAATGCACGGTGTTTCTGAATTCGCTCCTGAAGACTCGAGCGGGTCCTTTTGACATGGACTCATTCATTCTTCGTTAGTTTGGAGGAGGAGGGGTTGTTCGCTCGCTGTTGTGGCGGTTGGCGCCTTCTGGATTTTAGATCTGCTTCGTAGCGAATCCCGTCAACTAGCTCCAAAGCCTTAGCAAGTTGGAACGCAAGTCGTTGGCGTTGCCTTTGACGTGCTCTCTTTGATAAAGTTGAAGCACCTTCAGCAATTGACTCCTTAATGGAGGAAGGGTCCAGATCTACGGCTTCAGCCTCGTTGGAGGCCGGAGGGGCATTGTGAGGCTCAAGTACAGCAGCGGCCAGGAGATCTTCTTCTTGGATCTTCGAATCTGAAGTCCAGCGAACTTTCTTGGAGGAGGCTTTCCTACATCTGTGAGGGGAGGCAGATCTAGAGGAGAAGGACAAATACTCCTCGTACTTCTGCTGGTCGAACTCGTATTCGACCTCTTCTTCAACCGGGATGTAGATCCTAGGTTGTGACACATCAGCCTTCACAGAAAGGCTGTCAGCTCCCAGTGTGGTCGCCAGTTTATTTTTGTCGAAAGTAGTTTTTATTATCGAGTTCATTACAACTTTGATCATTTACAATAAATTCAAATAACAAAAAAAATAAAGATTACAACTTTCTAGAAAATAAACACAAGAATTGTTTATCAACTCTTGCTTGCATGGGGTCTTCGCCTGTGTCGGGAATGTTAATATCCGTGGACTGTCACGGATCAGATCTGGTTATCAGAAAATTGACATAGCTCCTACTTCACCAAGGAAGTATTCGCTTGAAGCACTGAAATCGACCAAGCAAAATTAGTAGCTCTTCTCGAGATTAAGACCAAACCTAATCTCAAGGAACGGACGGGGGGGAATACGGGTTTAGATCCTTCGAAAGCCTTCCTCTTTATGCTAAAGTTTGCTGGGATCTGACTTGCTTTCGCTGTAAATTCGTGCTCCTTTGACTCTTCACTCCAGCAACACCTTGCCCTCTTGATCAATTTTTCCCCGCCCTGTGAAATGAGCCCTTAGGCATGTATTTATAGGCTTCGGTTGGGGGGTTTTCGGATAAGAACGATGGATTTGACCTTATCCTCTGGAACAGAAGAAATCCCATGAAAATAGCAAAAAATACGTTTTAGACGTTATGGACAGCTTTGGGCGTGGGACAGACCTCGTGGTGACTGTGCATGGGTCACCAGGAGGTGACCCACGCGGCTGTGGGTCACCAAGAGGTGACCCGCGCGCCATGCGAGTTCTGAACTTCTTTTAACGTTTTTGATGTTTCTCGACTTTTCAGACTTGTACTTTCTGCCGTTTTATTTACTTGCCCGTCGTGTTGACTTGTACACTCCACTTGGAGCTGACCGACACACGCGAGCTGATTGATGAGCGTGTCCGGCTACTTAGAGTTGACCGATGCGTGCGGGCTGACTGAGGAGCACGCTCGATCACTTGAAACTGACCGACACGTGCGAGCTGACTAATAAGTGTGTTCGGTCACTTAGAGCTGACTGATGAGCGCGAGCTGACTGAGGAGGGAACCCGGTCACTTGGAGCCGACCGATACGCGCGAGCTGACTAACGAGTGCGTTCGGTCACTTGGAGCTGACCGACGTTCGCGAGCTAATTGGATAATCCTTCTCGACTTGGATNGGACCTATAGACATTTTTATACACCTACATTAATATTACACTTCTATTAGTCGTTTCCGTCAACCTGATAACATTACACCTCTGTCGACTTCCTAGACATCATGTTAACACTACACGTCTAAACAGTATGTAGCCTTCGATTTGACTGGTTAACATTAAACCTATGTGATCTCTCCTACCTCAAATAGGACTGTGAGTTGCTTCCTAACCTCCAACTAATATATAAGGCTAAACTACCCCCTACACTCTAGCGAGTATACAAGTATAAACTACTTATCCATGCTCTAGTGCCTTAAAGAGCTTAAAATGTGTACGCTCCAATAGGTACATGAGTATAAGCTGTATCCTATGCTCCAACTACTTAAGAGCCTAAATTGTAGACACCATGAATCTCCATAGCCTGGTTGAGATGATTGAATACTTTAGCTACGTACGAGTATAAACTGTGGTTGAATATTCGACTATGTTCCAGCACCTACGCCAACATTCACCTATGCTCTAGCAGCTATACCAACATCTTGCTTCACTCTAGCAGCTATACTAATTTCGCTCCAAATATGGGTTAAAATGGCATATTCAACTTCATTCCAGACACTTGAAATTGGGCGAACATCACCAAACTCATAGTTAAGCGACCATCGCTTAATAGAAACTGTTCCCTTAAGCTTTGGCTCAAGTTAAGGACAAGCAAGCTTCATTACAAATACAGAATTGGATGAAAGCAAATGTTACTGAGCGTCTAATCAAAATGAAGCCATAATGAATAAAGCTGCATTTAACAGTACACCTCTAGTGACGAAAGTAGTCAAGTGAAGACAGTTCCACTCCAGGCAAAACAACTAAAGCCACGTTCAACAATATACCTTTGGCTATTACCCAAAGTCATTTGATCCATACTACAAGTTAAATGCAGGATCTCGAAAACTTTGGAGGGGGTCTTGTAGATAGTCAAAATATATAGGCCTTTCCTACATACAATTGATCTCTTGAGTCACGAGAGACCTAAATTAATACTTGACACAAGTTTGATAGTTGAGAACAAGAAGTGGATGCCTAGGGACCAAACACTGAATTATATCAAAATGGTCCAAGCACAAGCCCATAGTGAAGCTCACCTAAGCTATAGAGAAGCTCGTCCAAGTAACAATGAAGCTCACTCTCAAGACTAAGTCCAAGTGAAGCTTCAAACGAAGTTCGCTAAGATGAACTTTGCTCAAATCTTTTTAGCGAGCTTTGCCCAAAACTTCTTAGTGAGCTTCGCTCAAAGTTGCTCAGTGAGCTTTGCATTTGACTGTTATAGGCGAACCCGCCATTAATCATTTCAAAAGCTATTTGGATAGAAACGGTTCTCCCTAATATCTTCTAACTTAATAGCCACTAAATTCACATTTAATAGTCATTAACTCTCTCTCTCTCTCTCTCTCTAATAGCCACTACATTCACATTTAGTAGCCACTATCTCTCTCTCTCTACACATAAGAGGAGGGAAGATTGCTCATTTTTGTGTATCTTGGATTTTAACAATCTTGGCAGTTAGTTTCTCTTTATCTAGAGAAATCTTCGACATCTTCAAAAGAGCTTTGACAACTATTGTCTAGCAAAAACACAACGCTTCAGTCAGACCATCAATAAAGTAAAAGAACGATACTCCATCGACACATAGAAAACAAATCCAGCTAATATAATTTTTTTCTTGTTTGCTGTAGTTTCTTTTGAATTGTAATCTATGTTAATTGTAATTCAAAAGACATGAGATGGTGATGTGATGCTAGGAATGCGTTGAGCTAGTTGATATCACAGACCTAGATGATTGTAGGTGGTTATCCTTGATCTTGTTGTACATGAAGGATGAAACAAATATATTATGGATTTTGAGCAAATTATTTTGGACTATGACTTTTGGCTCACTCAACCGAGTCGAGACATAATTTGTGTTATCATGTTGCCTAGATGAGGTCTTACCAGTTAGTATACACGTTCTAGTAAATTATTTTTAGTTTGACCTTGTTTGGAATATTGATTTAATTTATTTTGTGATATATCTGTGATATCTTCTCGTGAATATTAGATCTCGTTTGGAATTCCTCATTTATACAAAGGATTTGTCATTTGTGAACTCCTAAATGCAAATGGCATTCCGATTGAACACTATGTCAATATCATCTAGATGTGTATCGAGTGTCATGAAAGTATATTTTCTGTGAGCTAAGATTATCGAGACAAGTGCATAACATTTCATGTACAACAAATTAAGAAGAAGTAATCTGATGGGCTTATTTTCAGGGGCTGAATCTTGGAGATATTTAGGTTGTGGTAGTGCTTGTTTGACTTGTTGATCTATATGAGAGGATTTGGTCAGTACCAAAAACCGCCAGATCCCACCTGACTTGCACATATCCTCAATGAAGGTGCTTCCAAATAAGATGCTAACTATGAGAATCTTGACTGGATCGAGGAAGTGGTATATGATATAAATTCTATCCAGTTGAGATTAAGATGAGTAGCTCTAGGTAATAATGACCAGTAGGCATGTATTTTTGGGTATTTTATTTAAGTCTTGTGTTGTTTTTAATACGGGTGTATCTTCACTACTTCAGGAACTTAACGATCCTCATGGGAGCTTGAGAATAGATGATTCTCATGGTAGCTTGGGAATAGAAGCGTGGGCGGAGCCGCGGATGGTGACAGAAATGGTTAAAATCATAAAAACAGGGAAAATCAGGAAACTACCAAAAGGGCTCTGGCCGGTCGACCGGACGACCAACACCGGTTGACTAAATTCGTGCACACTACAGGGTCGAGAAACATGTTCTCTGGTCGGTCGACCGACGCACTTTTGGCGGTCGACTGATAGGGGGTGACCGATCGACCGATATGGTACATCGGTCGACCAAATTGGGTTTCCTGGGCCAATCTGGATTCTGTTTTGACGCGAATCCTCGTTGGGTTTGTATTGGTTATTTACCACTTTGTCACCCACGTTGTTTAACCTATAAATAGGGGTTGTTTAGGGTTTCTAAACATCATATTAGAATTTAAAGAGGATAAAAAAGTTGTTCTTTATTCTAGAAAGATTGTGAGAGAACGATTTTGTAATCTTTTATTCTTCAAAATCTATAGAAGGTATTTTCCTTCGCTAATTGAATTGTTTTGTGTGTTTCACTGTTTTCTTCTCAAAACCCACCTTTGGTAATTATGCGATCAAAGGTGCTTGTTCGACGACTCGTATCAAGTTGGTATTAGAGCAATCAGATCCTATGAAGGGGTATCATGTGTATGGTCCTTACTCGATCGCAATACAAGAAGCTACGCGAGATTCTTATTTCTTTGGAAGAAGTCCAAAAATCAAGGAAGAAGAAGATGACAGAAAGCGATAATTCATCGAGGCTTGATGCGATGGAAAAACAGATCGAGACAATCAGTTCGACTCTCATGAATCTCGTCGATCTCATCCACAGAGGCGAAAAGAAAGGTGAATCTTCGGCGGGGCCTAAGAAGAAACCTATAGAATCCGATGGAGGTAGTGAGAATTCAGATTCTGACGAGGAGGTCGAGGTCGTCAAGATTGTTCAACAACAATGGGGTATGCGTTCTTAACAGAATCTGAAGATTGATTTCAGAGTTGAGTTCATGTTTATGATGAGAGTGTCGATGTTGAGAGGCTTGATGATTGGATCGAGCGTATAGAGACATATTTCACTCTTTATGGCTATTCTTCAAAGGAGAAGATTATTTTTGTGACATTGAAGCTTTCCGGGCATGCACTGACGAGGTGGAAATTCTACTACAAACAGGAGAAGAAATTAGTATCGCGGAATAGGTTCAAGGAGCTACTGAGGAAGCAGTTCTACCCGGTGGGATTCTTTGAATATCGTTAGTACAAGTGGTACAGCTTGCGCCAAAGATTCAATCAAACCGTTCAAGAGTACACTACTGAGTTTCAACAATAAGCTATGGTCCTCAACATTGCCACGGAGGAGTATCCTATTTTTATGAAGTACATAGCGGGTTTGAACGAATACATCCGGAAGGAGATGAAACTATTCGCGGTAGAGTCGATTGCGGAGGCAAGCGTGAAGGCTATTGCTATTGAAAGCAAGCACAAGAAGAGCAACGAGATGAAGGGAGATGCCAAGCAAGCTGGAGGTGAGTCTAGTGGTTCCCAACCTAATGAGGAAAAGAAGAAGGGTGATCCAGAGAAAGCAGAACTGATTTGTAGTCATTACGAGAAGACATGACATGTCGCTAATTGGTGTTGGGAGAAGTATGCTCATCTCAAACCGAAGGGGTCCAAGAAGAAGGAGGAGAAAAAGGCATACATGATAGCATAAGGTCCAAAAGAAGTTCCAGGGATGACGGAGCCCAATAGCAGTCTTTGTTCTTAAGTTGCAAGTGAAGACTAGTTTGGTAGATGCCATAGTTGATCCAGGCAGCGAGAAGAATGTGATATCCAAGGCATTGGTTCAGAAGCTGGGTCCAAAGATGATCAACCATCCAAATCCCTATCCATTAGGGTGGATTCAGAAGGAGACGGGGCTGAGAGTAGTTAATCAATGCACTTCCAGGTTTGCACTCCACGAGTCATATATTGACGAGATCACGTGTGATGTAGTTCCATTGGATATTTGTCAGGTTATACTGCGCAATCCGTATTTGTGTGATAGATACGCAATCTATGAAAGGCGGGCTTTGAAGTACACATTCACTAAAGACGGTGAGAAGTTTATATTTCGTTCGACGTCTCTTCCAAAGGAGACAAACTTGGTGACGGTGACCTGTCGAAGAGGCTAGTGAATGCAAGCACGAAGTTTGTTTCGCTGTTCATTAGGTCTTATGTCATGCCCCGCTTCCCAAAACACCCAGGAATCGGAACGTGAACAAGCCCGCGACGTATTAGATTGAGAAGAAATATACACTATCATTTTTTTACTTTTCTTCTCAATCCAATACGCTAAGCGTATGGAAATAAATACAATGCGAAGTCACAGGACCCCGATCATAATCAGCAAGAATATAATAGACAAACTCAGAATAAAAATATCATATCACAAATAAGATAACATCCGAGATATAATATTCGGGTCAAACATGCGCTCATACAAAATTGAACAACTGAAACTGAAGAATATAAAATACATCTATCAAGCACTGTTCTTCCTCTAAGTCTGACGTACACCAGAGAAAATAAGGTGTATGTCAGCATGCATGACACACGACAAGACCCCACAAATAAAATAGAATGAACAAAAATTCAATGCGAAAAACGATACGATAACAGTAACAACAAAAGAACGTACAACTGAAATCCATAAATTAACATGAAAACACTACTAAATCATGATAACATAAAGCTTCCAAAATCGATCAGGTAACGAGATCATGTAGCTAGCGTTCAGTCTAATCATTCAAGTAACAGGGGCATACAATAGATGAAATTAATACCTAAAAATCTACAACATGAGACGTAATACGTCAAGCGAAATAATCCAAACAAGAAAACCTTCATGTATATACCATATATCTCGAATTATAGATAATTAAATATTAACCCCGATCTATGTATGAAAAGAAAACAATGGTCTATATCTCAACAAAACTAACAAAGTCCACCATAAAGCACGCAAGCGTATTATTCTTGTTTTACATGTTATTTGAATTGGGGAAAAATATTTTGATGTATATAATCGGGTCCCTGTAAACCTGTCCGGGGGTCGCCTTAAAATCAAGTATTGGCCCTCTGGCCCATATATATAACACTCACGATATCACGATAACAGGAAAGTGATGTTCCCGTTTATATACATGTTATATTCTTCGTCCAATTCCCCTTTATAACCCCATGTTGTTATATTAATTACGCAACTGTACATGAAACATTGTGCACTAGCCACAGGGTTATTGTGGAATGACTCCTGTAAAACTATAAAAATAACCATGACCCACAACACGTCCGATCAAGAGTGCATCGTCTAGTCAATGTTATAATAGTAATAATCAAGGAAACCTCATATCGGGATATAGATATCAAGGGAACTCGGGACTCCTTACATCGGGATATCGATGTTGAGTGAGTATAGCCATGCTTTGAAGCACGCTTATAAATCATACTTTTAACAGAATTCGTCTTCATGTACAGTCTCTCCTATTGGATAACAACTAAGTGATAACAGAACAAGCTTCCACCCAGCTATTCATGTCAAGCAATCTCACGCAGGTAATAATATATCATAGACTAATCTAATTAATTATCTCATAATAGATCTAGAAATTGAATGACGAGTCACATAATAATTTACGATAAAACTAAGAATTAAAATAAAATAATCAAGATTCGGGATCTTGCCTCGGGTATCGAATGAGTGGACTACGGATCCAAAGGCGCTGCTGGGCGCTCGAGGCAACGACGATCGTCAGCGGTGGTCGACGTCAATGGCGAACAAGGGGAGGCGTCGAGCTCGGGCAACGAGGGGGTGGTCAGCGGCTGTCGGAGGTTGCGGCGGACTATGAGGTTCTGTGGCAGCGGCAGGGTTCGTGGGCTGGTCGGGGTTCGACGGGGAGCTGTCGGGGAAGAGCTCGCGCGGCGGCTCTAGCAGAGAGCGACGAAAGGGCAGAGCAGTGGGGGTCTGTTTGTAGTGGGGAGGCTGGCCAGAGTCGGGCAGTTCACGGGCGAAGTCAAGGGCGGCTGGGTTGTTGGATCTGGAGCTCAGGATAGTCGGCGGCCAAGGGAGAGGGTCTGGAGGTGGAGCGGCGGCGGCTCGGGTGAAGACTCCGTCGTTGGAGTTCATCAAACGGGGAAGGAGGGCTTGCAGGCGGCGAGTTGGGCTGGCAGCGGGGAACTCGCGACGGCGTGGGGAGGAAGTAGGCGACTCTAGGGATCTGGGCGTGGTCAAGGGTGCTGGCCATGGCGGCTTGGGGGTTGGGTTGGCGGAGGCGGAGCCAGAGGTGGGGGAGGCCGACGGCGGGTGTGGGTCTGGCGAGATGGAAGAGGAGGGTTGCTGTTTGGGTGGAAGTTGGCGATGGCTGGGGGTTTGATGGGAGTTGGGGTAGGGCGGAGGTGGCTGCGACCATGGCGTGTGTCGGGAGAGAGAGAAGAAAATATGGGGTGGCGGGTTTGTGAAGAAGAGAAGAGAGAGAGAAAAACGAGAAAAGATGATATATATATATATATATATAATATATATATAATATATATATATATATATAATATATATATATATATATATATATATATATATGAGAAAAAAATGGGTATACTTGGTACCAAGGATCCTTGGTAGTGATGTGGACACATCTTGTCCATAACATCACAACCTTGAAGATGGAGCCTCACCCAACTTCAAGGTGTGATGTATGGACAAGATGTGTCCACATCACTACCCAAGGATCCTTGGCCAAGTATACCCATATTCCTCTCTCCTCTTCTCTCCTATATATATATATATATATATATATATTATATAATATATATATATATAATATATATATATATATATATATATATATATATATATATATATATATATATATATATGTTATTCTTTAGGGTTTTGAAAATTTAAATAAAAATAACAATAATTATGAAAAAATTTAAATAAATATATGAAAATTATCTACACATTAAAACATACCAGTTGTAGTATTACAACTGATAATACGCAATAGTAAAAATAATACAAGAAATTATACAATTAAACAAGAATAATTAATAAAAATATAATTACTTATATTTAAAATTAAATAATTATGGGATAATTATCCACATAGTAAAACATACTAGTCGTACTAATACGACCGGTAATATGCAACAGTAAAAATAATACAACAAATTATACAAATAATACGTAATTAATAATACAGCGTATTATATAAAAATATACATAATAATAATAATAATAATAATAATAATATCATGTATTATTCAAAATAATACGTAATAGTATTGGTAACACAATGAATAAATTTTAGAAATTTTTACTGCACTAAATAAATTTATAAATATTTAAATCATTTAAATAAATATAAAACTTAGACTTTAAATCATAAAAAGTTGTAGAAATTCGAGAAAAATACCAATACTCTTTTAAAAATCATAATTAAATATTTTAAAATACTAGAAAATTATTTTAACTAGTATCAAAATTCATGGTCCTTACATCTTATGAGGAGCTACTGAAAGAGTATTACATTTTGGAGCGGAAGGTGGCCACGACTAGACGGGGGATGAAGGAGTCGTTTCTGGTTGGACATCAAAGTCAGGTTCCTAGCAAAGCTAGGTGGTTCAACAAAGAAGGAGGAGTTCGAGAGTTTCCTCAGCTGAAGTTCTAACTAGAACGGGACTTCAAGTTCCTAAAGGGGGAGCCATGATACGGGTGTATCTTCTCTACTTTGGGAACTTAGCGATGATCATGGGAGATTGGGATAGATGATTCTTATGGTAGCTTAAGAATAGAAGCGTGGGCGGAACCGCAGATGGCGGTGGAAACGGTCAAAATCAGGAAAACGACGAAAATCAGGAAACTTGCAAAAGGGCTCTGGTTGGTCGACCGAATGACCAACACCAGTCGACCGGATTCGTGCACACTACAGGGTCGAGAAACATGTTCTCTAGTCGGTCGACCGACGCACTTTTGGCGGTCGACCGATAGTGGTATATCGGTCGACCGGATCGGGTTTCCTGGATCGGTCTGGATTCTGTTTTTGACGCGACCGATAGTGGTATATCGGTCGACCGGATCGGGTTTCCTGGATCGGTCTGGATTCTGTTTTTGACGCGAATCCTGGTTGGGTTTGTATTGGTTATTTACCACTTTATCACCCATGTTGTTTAACCTATAAATATGGATTGTTTAGCTTTTTTAAACATCAGATTTAGAGTTTAAAGAGGATAGAGAAGTTGTTTTTTATTCTAGAAAGATTGTGAGAGAGAGATTTTGTAATCTTTTATTCTTCATAATCTAAAGAATGTATTTTCCTTCGCCAATTGAATTGTTTTGTGTGTTTTACTGTTTTCTTCTCAAAACACACCTTTGATAATTCTGCGATCAAAGGTGCTCGTTCGGCGACTCGTATCAGTTTTTTCCATGGGTTGCTTTTACAGTTACTTTTAGACATTTCTAGCATCTTGGACATCTACATACCTTTCCATCATTTGGTCTCTCGTTTATCTCCTACTATCAGTCTCAGATCTTCGTGAGTGTACCCTTCATGATACTCTTTCAAATAAGATGCTAATTATAGGAATTAGATTGTGTGATTGGATAGTTCTACCCTCCAGGTAATTGGTAAGTAGTTGTTTTTACAATTTTGCCCTTGTGTTTGATTTTTTTTTAGCATAGAAGTCCCCATACTAAATTATATTTAATTGTATCACCCTGATTAGAGCTAATTTTCCTAGAAGTTGACTTTTGCCAATCTTTGCCTACATCTGCTACTTTATTACGATTCACCATTGTTTTGTAGTAGTTTTTTTTTTTTTTGGTCAATGAAAAGAATTTATTCATAAACCAAAGTGATGAAATCTGTACACATCAAGAATCTCACTTGTTGTGAGATATCAAAAGAAAGCAAAAAACTCTAACATGTGTTTTCCTGTAAATTGAGAATATTTATCTACTGGGAACAGGTTTATAAAGAAGCCACCCATTCCTTTTGATCGTCAGGTATGGACATATTCAAAATAACAGTCAATATGTCCATTTTGATATCCTTCACAACCTGATCTGCATTTTTGATCTTCTCCTGAAAAAACCTTGTATTTCTCTCAATCCACAATCTGTATATAGCTGTTGATAATGCCATTCGCTTAACTCCTTTTCTGAAACCACCTCCTCTTAGCTTAGTACAATACCAATCTAAAAGGAGTCCCCAATTGCATGATTTCCATTTAAAGCTCAGCCATTCCATAATTCTGTTCCATACTGTACCAGAGAAAGAACATTCAAAAAATAGATGATCTCTTGTTTCCTGACCTGCACCCGAGCATAAGTAGCATGTATTTTCATTGATTGTCCCTCTT
The DNA here is from genome assembly GCF_001876935.1 of Asparagus officinalis. NCBI lineage: Eukaryota > Viridiplantae > Streptophyta > Magnoliopsida > Asparagales > Asparagaceae > Asparagus > Asparagus officinalis. The sequence goes on from NC_033798.1 coordinate 53,594,747, forward strand.
GTTTTGTAGTAGTTTAGACAAATGAAGCTTAAGTATGTGCATGAGGACCAGTTCGACCCAGTTCTCATGTACGTACTACCAGCCTAGTCGCATGCATGTATCCTTAACTAGGACACATGCCGTGACAAGGTTTTTATAGTATCAGAACCTAGGTTTCGACAAGTGAACCTTACCTGTGGTCATGTATGGTGGATAGATTTTAGTTGATCGTGATCCCTCACCAAGTTACACAAATAAGTGACCTAGAGTCTGTGTTTTCTCCAAAATTTTGTCATTTGTTCACATCGGATGAACGATATGGATTGTAGGAACCTCAGAAAGTGTAGTTGAGCTGAAAGGGTATATTTAGGAAAGTGAACCAAGGTGGTTATCTAGATAAAGTAGAGTGTGACCAAGTTGAGCCCGTCAGTGAGAGTGTGGATACCAGAGTGGAGATGCAAAATTTGATGGACTATGAAAGTTAAGCCTATGAATTGAGATTTAAGTATACCGATAATTTTGATAAAATTTTTGGATTATGATCCATATTTTATTTATTTATCTATCTATATCATCGGTGAATATGAGATCCTTGTGAAGTGTTCACGATTTCCAAGTCCACACAAAGGAAAACCATAACAAGATAGTATAAAAATAAGTAGGCATTAGACAATATAGTAACATAGGCAAAAGATCATAATCATCAAAGAGCTTACCCTACACAAGTCGTAGGGGAGTCGATACAAGTTTTTAAAAAATAAAAACAAGATCATCTAGAAGTAAGACACAACATCTTTCCTACACAATCTAGTTGAGCATGCAAGCTCGACTCTTGATCAAGCAGACCCTACTGACAATGTAACCTATAGACCAACATGCTCAACTCCTATAGAATAATAAAACCTTAATCTACCACTCAGAGATTGCTCCATCAAAGATAAACACCACAGCCAGTCACTAGAATGACTACGCTCTCATCAATGGGCCATCCTTCCCAATGAAAACTCCAATATCTCCATCGCCTTTGAGGCGGCCAACCGAGCCGCAATCCTCACCTAACCCCCCCCGCCCCACCCCCACCCCACTTCCTACAGCACCATCGCGCCCCAGGCCTCAGTGTCATCTCCTCCACCTCCTCATCAGCCTTCTCCTCATCATGAGAGAGATCCTCCAACTACGATGCCAAGGATGGAGGAAACGGAGGAGATACGACGCCCTCCATGCTACCACATCGAAACCACTCCTTGAGCTTTGCGACCCACCGAATGACTCAACATCTCCTCATCTCCATCGTAGATGCCAAGAACACTTAAGAAATGATGGCCCCAAACAAAATAGAAATGCTAAATATTAAAAATAGTAGGTGTTTTGCCATTTTTACTTTCAAATTCAAATTTCTCCGCAATGTCTATTTCATCATTGTAAAGAAGAAAAATCAGTAGATAAACTTATTTACCTGGCCAATTCATCAGAAGATAAACTTATTTACCTGATCAATTCACAACATTTCATTCCAAATGATATTTTCATAAAAGTTTTTTATCGCGATATTTTAATAAAAGTTAATAGGTAGAAAAATGAAAAAAAAACCCATTACCATACGTTTCAATCAGCAGTTCAGTAGGAACTTGCGCTTCAATCTCATTATCAAATAGCCCAAGATATATGTATCTGCAAGAGAAGATTGAATACTTAATTATAAACATGAAGTAATGAGGTACTTAGAAAGTTCTCACACATGCAAATTTTGTAAAGTCTCTAAAATTTTATTTAAAAATAAGGTGGATAGTTTGCGTCAAACGCCAATTTCAGGGAGTTACTAATAACTATGTTGGAAATATATTTTCATTTTCCATTGCTATATCAGAAATATACCTATAATTTCCCAAATGTTTTTCCCTCCTAACCATTGCCTTTTTTATTCTACAAGCTTCTTATTAATTTAAGTCATTTAACCAAATCCTATATTTTTAATACAGTATAAAAGGGGGAGAAGGACATAAAGAAGAAAATTCACACAAGTAGCTTTTGAAAGTAATCTCTATGAATGAAAACAACTTAAAATATATTTGAACAACAAATAATTAATTCAATTGTAACAAAGACAACCAAGCAATTCGAGACAATGCTCGAACTTGTGCGAAGGTACGGGCTTCGTCATCATATCTGCTGGATTATCTGCAGTACCAATCTTCTCAATCTTGATTACTTTAATTTCTCTGATAAAATGATATCTGACATCTATATGTTTGGTTCTTTCATGATACATCTGATGTTTCGTCAAATGTATAACACTCTGACTGTCACAAAATACCGTAGTAACACCTTGGTGTAAGCCGAGATCTTCAACCAAACCTCTCAACCAAATAGTTTCTTTCACTGCTTCTGTCACTGCCATATACTCTGTCTCTGTAGTAGATAAAACAATTGTCGACTGTAGAGTCGCCTTCCAACTAATGGCACTACCTGAAAGAGTGAATATATAACCTATCAGGGATCGTCTCTTATCCAAATCACCCGCATAATCTGAATTAGAATAGCCAAGTATTCTGCAATCTGAGTCTGTGTTCCTGCCAAAATACAAACCAATATTAGCAGATCCTCTCAAATATCTAAGTATCAATTTCACAGCCTGTCAATGGACCTTTCCAGGCTTATCCATGTACCGACTCACAACACTGACTGTATGTGAAATATTTGGACGGGTGCAAACCATCGCATACATAATGCTTCCAACTACACTCGCATAAGGAACACAAGACATGTACTGCTCCTCCTCCTCAGTCTGAGGTGACAAATCTGCTGAAAGACGAAAGTGAGCGGCAAGCAGAGTCTTCACAGGCTTGGCATCAAGCATGCCAAATCTCTCCAACACCTTCTTGATGTATTTTTCTTGAGATAGGAATAAACTTCCTTCTCGCCTGTTCCTGTGGATCTCCATCCCTAAAATCTTCTTTGTTGCTCCCAAGTTCTTCATCTCAAACTCATGTTTGAGTTGAGATTTTAACTCGTTGATTTCTGACATATCTTTAGCTGCAATCAACATGTCATCAACATACAAAAGCAAATATACAAAAAAACCATCATTGAGCTTTTTATGATAAACACAACTATCATATTTATTCCTAGAGTAACCATGCTCAAACATGAAAGTATCAAATCTCAAATACCACTGCCTCGGAGACTGCTTCAACCCATAAAGAGATTTCTTCAACCTGCACACATGATCTTCTTTACCTTCAACAATAAACCCCTCTGGCTGATGCATAAAGATCTGCTCATCAAGCTCGCCATGTAGAAAAGCTGTCTTCACATCAAGTTGCTCAAGCTCCAAATTAAAATGAGCAACCATGGCAAATAACACGCGGATTGAGGTGTGTTTTATAACTGGAGAGAATACTTCATTGAAGTCCACACCTTCGGTCTGACTGTAATCTTTAGCTACCAAGCGTGCCTTGTACCTTACAGAATCTGTATCCGGAGCTCCTTCTTTCTTCTTGAAGACCCATTTACAGCCAACGATCTTCTGTCCCATTGGTGGCTTCACTAGCTCTCATGTTTGGTTCTTGTGAAGAGACTTCATCTGTTCAGTCATCGCAACAGTCCAATTTGTAGCCTCATTGCCACTAATAGCCTCCTTATAAGTAGAAGGCTCTAGAACCTCAATTGATTCTGCTATACTCAAAGCATAAGCAAGCATGTCTGCATAGCGTTGAGGAGGTCGGATCTGCCTTTTTGTTCTCCTGGTGGTAATATTATATTGTTGCTCTTGCGGTGTATCATCATCTAATGTTGAACCTTCAGCAATATCAACTGGTTCAACATGAGCGCCCTCAAGCATTCTCTTTGAAGTTGAGTTCTCTAGCTCCATCTGCTTGGTAGACTCCTTTTTAGTACCCGTAGTGTCAATAACAAACTCCTTTCTCCGGTGAAGCATGAATTTTTCATCAAAAGTAACATCCCTACTAATAATAAACTTAGGTGACTTGGGATCAGAACACCACAATCTATCCCTACTAATAATAAACTTAGGTGACTTGGGATCAGAACACCACAATCTATATCCCTTCACCCCAGTAGCATATCCTAGAAAGATAGCTTTCTTTGCTCTAGGTTCAAGTTTACCATCATTAACATGAAAATAAGCAGAGCAATCAAATACTCTTAAATGAGAGTAATTAGAAGGGGCACCATACCATACCTCTTCTGGAGTCTTAAAATCAATTGCTGTAGAAGGAGATCTGTTTACCAAATAGCAAGCTGTATTGACTGCCTCGGTCCAAAAGTCTTTTGACAAACCGGCATTAGAGAGCATGCACCGATCTCTCTCCAAAAGTATTATGTTCATCCTTTCTGCAACTCTATTTTGCTGTGGTGTATGCCGAACTGTACGATGACGCACAATACCTTCATTCTTGCGGAACTGGTAAAACTCTGTGGAACAAAACTACATCCCATTGTCGGTTCTGAGGTTCTTCACTTTCTTTCCTCTTTGCTTCTCAATCATAACCTTCCATTGCTTGAAGGTTGCAAACACATCACTTTTATGCTTCAAAGGATACACCCAAACTTTTCTGGAATAATCATCAATTAATGTTAGCAGAAAACGAGCTCCACCTTTCGATGGAACCTGAAAAGGACCCCAAATATCTGAATGGATATAATCTAAAGTACCCTTGGTTCTGCGGACACCGGTACTAAAGGATACTCTATGATGTTTGCCGAAAACACAATGCTCATAAAAGTCTAATTTGCTGGTTTTCTGACCACAAAGCAGACCTTGTTTGCTCAATATATCCAGTCCTCTCTCACTCATATGCCCTAACCGCATATGCCACAAATGTGTAATGTCTGAATCTGAATCCTCTGAGGATGACACTGCTGCAGCACCTGTCACTGTACTGCCTTCAAGGATATAGAGGATATTTATCTTCTTTCCTTTCATCACAACAAGAAAGCCTTTACTTACTCTCAAAACTCCACCTTCAGCCAAAAACTTAAAACCATTTGAGTCAAGGATGCCTAAAGAAATGAGGTTCTTCTTGAACTATGGAATATGACGGACATTGCTCAATGTTCTAATAATACTATCATGGGTTCTAATCTTAATTGATCTGATACCAACAGTCTTGCAATGCATGTTATTTCCCAACAAAACATTCCCACCATCGATAGACTGATATGTGACAAAACAATTCCTATGCGGACACATATGGTAGGAACAACCCGAATCAAGAACCCACTCATTTTGTGAATGAGTATTAACACTAACTGAAAGAACTTCATGTGAACTAGATGACTCTTCAGTTACAGTGGCAACTGAAGGCTTTACATCCCCAGACTTTGACTGTGAATTGTCCTTTGCTTTAAGCGCTGGACAATTAGGTTTTATATGCCCATATTTGTGACAGTAATAACATTCAACATTTCTTCTTGGCCTAGACTTTGATCTAGACATGTTTCTAGATTTACCTTTACCACCAACACCCTTTTCAGGACGACCACGAGCGAACAAGCCTTCAACTTGATCATCTCCTCCTACGATAGACACTTTCTGCCTTAACTCTTTTGAATGTAAGGCTGATTTGACATCCTCCAAAGAAAGTGTATCTCTACCGTATAACATGCTATTGACAAAATTTTCATAGGAATGAGGTAATGAACATAACAAAATGAGTGTTTGATCTTCTTCGTCGATTTTAACATCAATATTCTTTAAATCCATAAGAATAGTGTTAAGTTCATCTAAGTGGTCTTTAATTCGCATACCTTCCTTCATGCGAAGGGTGAAGAGGCGTTGCTTCAAGTATAACTTGTTTGTTAGAGATTTCGTCATGTACAAGCTCTCCAACTTGAGCCACAAGCCGACGGCGGTATCTTCATTTGCAACCTCCCGCAGGATCTCATCGGCCAAACAGAGCTGTATGGTACTATGCGTCTTCATCTCCAGCTCTTCTTTCTCATCATCGGGCATAGATTCTGACAACTTATCCTTTCCGGACAAGACTTTGAACAGTCCTTATTGTACTAGGAGAGCTCTTATTTTTACTCTCCATAAACTGAAACTGTTTCTCCCATCGAATTTCTCCACTTTTTATTTCGCCGAAGACATCTTAAAGCCAACTAGAACAGTAATTGTATTTATGAACAGTTACCGTATTTGCGAACAGTAACAGTACGTATAAATAGTAACCGTATGTATGAATAGTAACAATACTTTTGAATAGTACCGTACACGTGAATAGTACCCGATGCCTTTAAAGAGTAAAAGATAATCTAACTTATTTTCTGATGTGGAGGATCCACTTTTAGTGGCAGGCACAGAGCATATAGTGGCAGCCACAAAGCATACGATAAGCAGATACACGTACTCTAAGCAGGCTCTGATACCAGTTTGTTGCAGCAGAGGGGCTTCACAGACACAGAAGATGTCTATACAAGAGTGGACAAATAGAAAACAGCACACAAGGATTTAACGTGGTTCGGTCAGTATGACCTACATCCACGGGCGAGAACAATAGAGAAATTTACTAACCACCAAAAGAGAAGAATACAAAAGAGGAGACCACTCTAACTAGAGACTCTCATAAAGAAAGGGACTATCTTTCTATCTCACTCTCTTCTCTCTCTAATTTTCTTTTCTCTGACTGATGCATTAAACACTCTCCCCTCATCCCCCTTATATAGCCATAAGAAAATAATAAAATATACAAAAGGGGTTGGTGAGGCATTGATCTGACGTTGCAAAGTTTGAAAAAACTCCAAAAAAGTTAGGCAAATGAAGACATTTTAAAAAGCACGTGACATTAACGGTGTTAATGACACCGTCGTTCACTGCTTTGATTGTGTAGCTTGTCTTTCCCTTTATGAATTGAGAAAATTTACAAGTTTACATAGAGATTAATTGAGACATGCAGAATTCCCTCTTTTGTCAAAGAAGGAGAGCATCAAGTAGTAGTAGTACTAATTCCAACGGAAGGTGGCCGTTAGAAGGTTCAATTTCAGACATAAACACCCTAAACTGTCACCGGGGAACGAGGTTTGATATCATCAACGTGAACACAATTCTGAGGTCCTCCAAATAAAGAAATAATCATCGTATTCAGCAATTGATCAAACCCGTGTTAACTTAATTCCAGTATTGCTCTTCCCTCACCAAGGTATAACACATCTTCCGGTACAAGACAATCCACCCAATTAACTTATCAACAAACAAAACAAAAGAAAATAAGTACAACCCAATAACACGAACAACCACTTGCCTTCCTCAATCTACCGAAGCCGTGTGTCTAAAACAATCGATATTGCACAATGCGACGGATCTCACCATCCCTCCAAGTCTGCCACCATGAAAGCTTAGAAAAGTCAGGAACAAATACATGGGAAGAAACACAAAGGTTTAAACTGTAAAAGCGTGAAGGGATCAACGCAAAGAAAGGATGATAAGTGGAATAAGTTTATATCGGACCTATCAATACTATTTCTTGGCTTATCAGGCTGATCCACACTGATCCTTGGTTTGTCATACACATCTATGCTCTTCCTTGGCTTTCCCCTGAGATCAGTGCTTAATCTTGTAGATTTCTCTTTCTGGTCAGTGCTATTCCTCGTGGGTTCAAGACCCTCAAAACGTATCCGGGGAGGATCAAGAGGATGTGAATTGTTTGAAGAACCATCTTTATGAGCAGGTATTTTTTCTACTGCTGATATGAACTTTTTGAGATGCCTTATATACTCAGGATATAGCTCCAAATTACAGTGGTGGCCACCCTTAATCCATAGTGGCTCATACTTCTCTTTGCAGAGCTCCCAGAGACCCTTCCCATGGGAGCAATCTACAACTTCATCGGCTGTCCCCTACAGGCATAAAAGACCTTAGATCTCTAAAATAGGTGAAAAGGCATGATAAAAGGACTTTTCAGATATTTGTATTTATGCAGGGGTGTATACTGTGAAGCAATACTATGAACATAAGCAATGCAAAAAAGTAGAAATACCTATACAGGATTAGAAGTTGAAATGACAGTACTTACATGAATTACCAAAACAGGACATGTGACCAGAGGAATTTTATCAATGTTCTGAAGAAAGAAGCATAATTATGGTTAGGTACCAGTAGCAAATAAAGATAACAAAGCAATAGCAAGATAAATGGCATATGAAACCTTATATATGTCGAACCAGTATGTGTGCTTCACTGGATACACAACTCTCACTCCAGATAAAATGGGACTATGTAGAACAACTGCTCTGAAATGAGACACATGCGAAGCTAAATGCAAAGTGGGGCCACTACCAACTGACTGACCATATAAGATGATATTTTCTACATGTATTCCATAATTCTCTTCAAGGCATTTGTAAGCAGCCTCAACGTCAGCGTAAGTATTTTGCTCACTGGGCTGCCAGTTAAGAATTGCAAATGTAAGATCATTGTTGTAAATAAATATTATCCAAATTATTAGCAATAAAGAGCTCAAGAGAAATATTTAATGCTACCTTTCCAGATGATTGTCCATATCCTGAATAATCATACCTGCAGAAAAACATATTCAGCTTAAGTGGATATTATATAACTTCGATGACATCAACACAAGAAGCCATTAACATTCTACAGAAGACAACTGTTTGAGGTAAATTAAGATGTTGTGATTCTGAGACGGTGATCAATCTCCAGCCTGAATGTGAAGCTCACACCGTCATACATGGCACTATTCAATAATAATAATGCAGGTAAAATTGTTTCACTTAGCTAAAAAAAAGTTCTAATAAGCACCACCTTAATAATGTTAAGCAATAATAATCGTTTGCAAGTGCACCTAAAAGGAACTCTTTTTTTTTTCCTTGAACTTGTTTCCAACCAGTGCTCATGAGTGTTTACTATGTTTTATTATTAATTTATTTATTGTGATGACCCCAGCCTGCAATCGAACCTAGGACTGTGGGAGCGATATTGGAACATACCAATCGCCCAAGTCACCCACGACGGGCTACTATGTTTTATTGATAGTCATCTAATTTCAATAGTTTATCATCAGATGTAAGGATCGTGACATGATAGTACATGAATTATACTAAAAAATCATTTGCTTAAGTAGCCATATGCTATAAAATTTTGAGGTTTCAATTTATTAATGAAAAATTCTTCTTAAAGACCCTGCCACTATACCATAAGTCCAAAGTTTTGGTGAGAGTTAAGGGTTATAATTTATGTACTCTGAGTCTAAGATGTCCACTCAGGTTGAGGAACCTTTTATGGGCGAAAACTAGACTAATGGAGCAGTATCTTTTTAAAATCCACTTTAGAAATTCGCTCTAGCAATTCTCAAGGGTTTTCAGTCAATGAATGTCACAGTTCTTAGTTGTGTGGAAGGTCCTTTGTTGTATTGGTTTCGAAGATATGTGACAAAGTCTAGCTGCAAGGTGATTTGGTAATTGTTACTAAGCAGAAAAGATCAGGGCAAGATTTTGAGAATTAATCTCCTTAATTTCAAGGTTTTGAGTCACAGACATTCTTAGATGGAAAATTCGATGCAGATTGGCTTTCTGACAGGGGCCTGCACAAATATCATTCGGAGTGTGTTATGTTGATGAAGGGCCTCCATAGAGGCTTTTAACCCCAATTCACCCAACCAGGGAAAAAAGTACAAAAGATGTTTCGTATCCTACAGTTTGCCATGCATGTTTTGGTTGGCTTCATTTATAACTGAAAGATCTTGATGCATGAAAGTAAAGGCAAACTTCTGACTAGGGTGTCTGAATTTCGAGAAGGTATATGGAGCACATTCTTTTGCCGAGCTGCAAGCTATTTATTTCCTTGTTATATCAGCAACATATACTTGTGCATCATACTTAATCCATCTTACTGAAAATAGAAGAAAATCACTCATCTTCTTCTTTGGCTAGACGAAAATGTAAGAAGACAACAGAGAATGATTAATGGTGGAGATTTACTACAGATTAGTAACATTAATAAGATCCAGTGAGGCGATTGAGCTACAGAATTTTCAACAATGTCAATGACAGTGATGACCAACCCTGGAACAAAAGATGAATAGCATAGTCTCTGCTTCTAACAATGGTCCTAAACATCAATGCTCCAACTTCCGCGGAAGACAACTGAAGAATATTCACACTGAGATCTGTTTATTTCCTAGTTATATCAGCCCATATGCCTCTATCCTATCTTATCCATCCTCCAAATGAAGCAGACAGTACCTCATCCTTTTCTTCCCCTCAAACTACATGCCTCATGTAGCTGATTGATCTACCTTTTGAAATGACTAATAGTAGCAAGATTGGTACGTTATTTTTTCTGAGAAGCAGTCATGTTCAAATATACCTTTGACGTGTATGAGAGAATTTCACGTTTCACTTTGGTTTTATCCAACGTCTGACCCTCGAGTCTCTTTCTCTAACCTACATATCATCTTTGACATTTCGCTCGGAGGATCAAATGATCTCATGTTCTGCATTATATTGTATTCTATATACCAGTAAGTATACAAAATGGTCATTCTGATACAGGCAATAGTTTTCTCTCAACTCATAGACACTTCATCTGCAAAACATTATAATTAACCCTCCAAAGTGATTGCCTAAACTGAAAAAGGGGAGCAAAATATTTGTTTGGACAGTTGGACTGAAAATCATTCTCAATCTTATTTGGCTGAGTATCCATAGATCATTTGTTTCCTGGGATAGAATGAGTAGAAAAACGATTAGGATTACAAACAGAAATGAACATTAGGATATGAGATTAAAATTCAAGACAATAAAATTTATGTCTGAGATAACAGACAAAGTTATGACAAGGCTCTTAGGGAAAAACACCAGTAGTCAAGCCTCATTTAAATTTCCTAAACATTCGGATAAACTCAGGATATTAAATTACTCATGAGTTTTGGTTCAAAAAAGATCATTCAAACAACATCCTTGAGATTAAGGCATTCCTTTTTTCAGAAAAAAGAGATGTTAATGCCAAATCCTGAAGATCTGGTCCTATTCAAACAATCCTATGTAAGTTCTAATCCTGAAGAGCCTTTGGTGATTTAGCTTCCTTGTATGTTCCCTCTTCTATCTCTTTCTTTCATCAACTTCCACAGGATATGCCTAAGGTTCCTTCCCAAAAGCACCTTATTATATATCCGATAGTTAAATTCGATCAACTTCCAAATGATTTCTCTCTTTTGTTTTCGTTATGTTTTCTTTTCTGTCACTCTTTTTATCAACTTAAAGAGGCGTGCCTAAACATGATCATATTTATACTCTTCAATAGGTTCTGCATACATTGGCGAGCCTTGTGTTGTGTAAGATCAGAAAATAACATGCAAATTTGGAAGGAATTCTAGATGGGTGGAACCATATATTTGAGTTCAGTACAGCTAATCCATAAGGTTTGAGTTCATCACGGCTAGTCCCTACTGATTGTATCCTACACAAATATGTATGATAAAATTGGAAGATATTTAGGAAGTTCATATATAGGAAGATGGCAAAAGTTCAGTATAGGTCCCCAATGTTTTAGCTAAACTTCATTTGAGTCTTTAAACTTTAAAAGTCATCAACAGAGATCCCTAACTTTTCTCTATTATCATATTAGGCCCTTTTTTGAAATTTTTCGTTAATTATTCATGACGTGGTAGGACCTTTTTGTCATTCTTAATTATGTTTGCTGACCTGATAGTGATAGGAGTGCTTTTACTCTGAAAATTTTGAAAATTAAAAATAACCCTAAATCTTACAAAAATGTCCCTAAAAAGTTACAAATAGCCCCTTGAAAATTACAAATAACCCCTTGGATTTTTACAAAAAGACCCTAATTTTTTACAAATAACCCCCTGAAATTTTTTACATATAATTTTCAAACCTTTCAGGGGGTTGTATGTAAATTTTTCAAAGGGTTATTTGAAAAGTTGAAATTTTCACAACTGTTTGTAAAATATCTCGGGGCTGTCTGTAAAAAATTTAGGGACCCACTTATAATTTTTTTCAAACTTTAGTACGCTATTTCTAAATTTGTAAATTTTTCAGAGGGCTATTCATAGGATATTTAGGGGTTATTTGTAATTTTCAGAACTTTCAGAGGAAAAGTAGTCCACTCAGTATCCAGTCAACAAAAAAATTGAGAATGACAAAAATGTCCCGCTATGTCATCAATAATTAACAAAAATGTTCAAAAAAGACCTAATACAATAACGGAGAAAATAATAGGGATCTCTGTTGATGACTTTCAAAGTTTGAGGACTCTAATAAAATTTAGCTAAAACATCATGGAACTATATTGAACTTTTGCCTAAGAAGATATAATGATTGAGATAAGAACTAATAACATCAAAACCCAACAATCAATAAAAAATTACCTAAAGTTTTGTTTTTTCCCTCCTCTTCGTTTGGATTTTTAACCTTTTTTTGTATATTTTTAAAATTAACCTTCAAAGCTTCAATATTGCTAGTTTGCCAATAAAATTATGGTCAAATCTCAAATCTTTTCCTCTACCATTAATTGTTTAACTTTTTAAACAGTAACAAGATAAAAAGAGCCTGATGTCCTCTTAAATTCTGTAGAGAGGATAAAATTTCCTCTTTTGCTTTCTCCGCTCGAAATCAAACTCAGAGGGAATAAAGAGTCTTGACCAACGAGTGTTAAGGCCGTGAGGTGAGGGCTGACCTAGAAGCATCACAGCGTTGAGGGTAACACAGTAACACTTTCTGTCTCTCCTCACTACAAATCTTTTTACCGTATTGAGCTTCAAGAGAACGCATCTCTCTTGACATCCTACTGAAGGTTGGCTAGTAGAGCCAAAACAACAAGACTTGGTACAGACATGGAAGAACATGTCGAGGTATACAAATGAACAAAAGTTAGTTTATAAGGATATGAAGAATAATTTAAAATATGCAAAACTTAGAGGGTATACAAATGAACAAAAATTTTCAAAGATGCAAAAGATATAGGTCAAGTATATTCAATTTTGGTTTTTCATGATGAACTCAAACTTTCTTTCTATTATGCTTCTTTCAACTGACTTTACAGTAACCTTATCTGTACATTAAAGCTAATAAGTATATAATGAGTTGTTATAAATTGCAAGCCTCCACAAGTATCTGACTAAACGAAATCCTCTTCTACCTTGTGTGCATCGTTTTTTTCTTTCTTTTTTTTTTTTTTTTTGGGGGGGGGGGGGTGTTGTTGTGGTGGGGGGAGTGGTAAATATTCCCCACTGGCCTCTGGTCCGCCCACGGACTAGTCTGCATGCTTAGTTGTGTGTGTGCACCACACCACCTTCAGAAGTGGTGAAGTTTGAATAATCATATCAAAGATGTTCGTCGTGTGGAGCGCAATGATGAGGTTCTAAAAAATTAAAATTAAAACATTCCACAATGAGATGTTAATTCCTTAAGTTGCATTTTGGACCGAGGGAACCACTAACCAGAAAAGGCGTGACATCCTACGAAAGGATTGGATATGCACTTTGAGTGTATGTAAGCAAGAATCTGCTCACCAGAGTTTGTCTCTGCTAGGAAAGCATTTCAAGCCCAAAAGCTAATGTCCTACAAAAGTTGCAGCCTAGAGAGGTGTAAAGAGCATAACAGTCTTAATGAATTTAATAAACATTTGATATTTAATTGCAGTTGGACTTTTAAGAGAGGACAAGGTAAACACTCTATAGTAACATGCCCAAGCAAAATAGTACTAAAGTGTGTTAATCTAAGGTCATCATTGATAGGAAAGCATTTCAACCCCAAAAAAAATGTCCTATAAAAGTTGCAGCCTGGGAAGGTATGAAGTGTATAATAGTCTTAACGAATTTGATAAACATTTGACATTTAGTTGCAGTTAAGCTTTTGAGAGAGGAGAAGGTAAACACTCGATACTTACATGGCCAATCAAAATAGTACTATAGTGTGTAAATGTAAGGTTGTCTTTGCTCTGTTCATTACAAAGGGAAAAGCAGTAACATGAGTCATAAGTGCACAGAACTAAGTGGACAGAGTGTGGCACATAACTAATTGCACCAAAGAAGTAACCATGGGAAGTAACCATCACCACTTCTGGAATATGGAGATGTCATTTTAGAATTTGAGGAGCAACACTAGAATCCCATACTCTTGTGGTTAATGCTTAAGCTTAACAAGTTCTCAACTTTAGAATATAGCCATGAAATGAATGCAGGGAGGATGTCTCTACACAAAAAGTGAATAGTCATACACCATATCTGGTTGTATGTCGACACAGAAGGTATCTAATACTTGATTGATAGAGTTAGTTCCAAACAGACAAACTCAATTGGTAGAGTTAGTTCCAGTGGGTACAAACTCAATTGATAGAGTTAGTTCCAATTAGAACAAACTAAATTGATACAGTTAGTTCCGATGACAACAGACTCACTTGATACTATCATTTCCAATGAGTACAAACTCAATTGATAGCATATACATGTCCACGTGTCTTAGGAAGGAACATTGATTCATTTGCGGGGCAAACTTTTAGAGTTAGTTCCAATCAGACAAACTCAATTGATAGAGTTAGTTCCGATGACAACAGACTTACTTGATACTCATACTATCATTTCCAATGAGTACAAACTCAATTGGTAGCAGATACATGTTTTAGGTAGGAACACTGATGCCTTTTAGAGTAAGTTCCAATCAGACAAACTCAATTGATAGAGTTAGTTCCAGTGGGTACAAACTCAATTGATAGAGTTAGTTCCCATTAGAACAAACTCAATTGATACAGTTAGTTCCGATAACAACAGACTCACTTGATACTATCATTTCCGATGAGTACAATCTCAATAGATAGCAGATCCATATTTTAAGAAGGAACACTGATTCAATAGTTGGGAAACCTTTTACAGAGCAGTACTGAAGTACTAGGACAAGAAACCTTATGAGAGGTTCATTTGTATCGAGAGGTGAAATCACAAATTTTGATGTAAGACCCAAATGAAATGTGGTCCCACACACTACACAAAACTAATTTATATATGAGCTAACACCACAAAGTCTGTTGTAGCTTCACTATTTCCTGCTTGTGAGTGGTTTTTAGTCTCATAAACTTCACATTCTCTTTACTAATAGAACCTTCCAAATGTAAACTGCTGTATCATGCACCAGAAATAAATGTTAAAGAGTAGACTTCTAGATGCATGTCATCCAGTTATTACACTGCATACATATCCTTTGGTTGAAACAATTATTCGTGTTACATGTAAATGCTCTTCTTTTTCATGCGTCACTTGTAAAGCTTATATGGACATCAATCCTCGCATAGAAGCCTAAATATCAGTAGGTGTTCAAAATTCTAGTTTATAAATCTCCATGAAGGAATTAGCATATACATATGAATTGCAGCATACCTATCTTGCATCTAGCGGGTGATGCATGACTATGTCCAGGAAACTATTAAAAGACAGTAACTTTGCTTGCATTGCACCTAGAAGGCCAGTAGCCATGGAACCAAGTATTAGATTCAGTCATATGAGCTTGTGCAACCACTAATAAATCTTTCTGAATACTCCTAGAGAAAGAAACTTGGTAGAAGAGGAGAAAGAAATAAGTCGGTTGAAGGGGAGAAATTTCAGAAATTATAAGGACCTGCATCCACCTTTAAGGCAAAGTAAATGCCAAAAAGACAACCTAAAGTGAAATTTCTCCTTTATAAGAAGTAAGAAGATCATGGACAAGTTGGGAGCTTTTGTCACTTGGAGTAGCACTGTACTGTAGGGAACTCCTTTCAAACTGGTTCAGGAGAACCATTGTTATGCTAGTCAAAGAGTGGAGGTGCTCCCAGTTTTGCTGTGGGAGCAACCCCCTTTTTCACCTACTCTTACATCATCCATCTTGACTATTATAAATTTAGAAATAATAGGCGATAAACCTTACAAATCTTCCACCTTGACTATTTCAGACAAAGGAAAGGAATTCTCGGAGAGCTGACACCGAGCTTACCCGAGCTGGAACAGCTTGATACCAATAATTCCAGCATATTTACTTACTATACTCCCACCCTCGACAAACTTTCCATTGGCAGTAGCTGAACTCTACTATCCAAAACAAAATTCCAATAACCCAGATAACAAAAAAAAAAAAAAAGCTAAATTCATCAAGCATCACTGTTTCAAAAAACCTCCGCCTAGTCCGCTTAGGCGTACGCCTAGGCCTAGACGGTACCTAGGCCGCCTAACTAGCGCCTAACGCCTAGGCGGTATTTAGGCTGCCCACCTAAATTTTACGAGTGTTTAGGGGAGCATTGTCTGCTTACGTGGATTGCACCCTGTAGACCTTGATTGTGATTTTATGTGTCGTAGTCTACACGTCCTCCAAACTCCATTAACCTCTAAATATGAACATCTTCACTACCTCCTCCGACCTTCAGCAAAACCTCATCGATCACCACTTAAATGAAGAAAGAAAAAAAACGCCCAGAAACCTCTTAGGCGCCCGCCTAGGCGACTAAGCGCTGGGCGCCAAGTCCGACGCCTAGAAGCGCCCAACGTTTAATGTAACATTGTCAAGCATTATAAATAAATAAAGAGCTCACCCCATTAAGTTAACCCGGAGGTGATGACTGAGCTCGGTGAAGAGCTCATACATCTGACCAATATCAGCAGCGTTTCCATGCGAGTAAAGCACCGTGAGCCTCGCCAACGGATTCCTCACGTACATCACAACGATCTCAGTCCCTCTCTTCGTCTTAACTCTCCTCACATCGACGTTCTCCTTCACGGAGACCCCCGTGACCGTCACCACCCCGATCAAATCCTTCTCCTCGATCTCATACGACGGTGGATTTGGCGGGAAGAAGGCGAACTTCGACGCCAGCGACGAGGTCACTCCCCCCATATCGACTGCAGCTAGGGCGTCCAAATTAGGGGCAGGAATGGGGTTCGCTGCCGCATCTCGATTTAAGAGAGATCCGCGAAATTAGGGTCAGGGCTAGGGTTAGAGCTTGGTTTGGGGTCGAGGAGAAGGGGGAAGAAAATGGGATGCATTTATTGGCGGTGGGTTAATTTTTTATACGAAAAAAAAAGGGGAAATAAATTTGGGGAAGGTTGGGAGAATCGGAGAAAGGAGAAGGAATCGGATTTAAAAGGGTTTTAAAGTGAAAGGGAGGGAAAGAAATAGGAAGGGAGAAGAAGAAGCACGTGATCCCGTCTGTAGCTCACGTGTTTTTACGGGAATTCGCGATGGCTTTCCTAATGGCTGTTTGGATGCCTCCAGGAAACTAGAGTATTTATGACACAAAATAGAAAGTGATTATCCACCTCACCACTTTCAATTCGAGTGTTTACATTGTTTGGTTAGGAATCTTTGTGAATCCTAAAATAATAGTATTACATTGTTTGCATAGTATAATGTAAACTAGAGTATTTATGACACAAAATGAAAAATGGTTATCCACCTCACCACTTTCTACAAGGTTTTAACTTTTTTATTATTATTTTTTGACACATTTATGACATTGTGTAAGCTTTCCAACAAAATCATTCCTAATTTTGGTGATTTTGCTTTCAATGACACCTCATCAAAAGGTGTAAACTTTTCATGTAAAAGAGAATTTAAACAAACAATGTAAAGTGATGAAAGCTGACATTGGGACCCACTTTTTTAAAAGAGAATTTAAACAAACAATGTAAAGTGATGAAAGCTGACATTGGGACCCACTTTTTTACATTTTTCATCCTTTTACATGGACAAACAATGTAAAGTGATGAAAGCTGACATTGGGACCCACTTTTTTACATTTTTCATCCTTTTACATGATAAAAACATACAACCAAACAGCCCCGCGTCGCTTCCTCTCGGGGCAGGGGAGTCACCAGACGAGTTTGGTCAAATGTGCGTTGTTGTAGCAACAAAAAAAGTCTACAAAAGTGTTTAGTTTGATGGTGTCACAAATCTCAAAGTGTTGTTGTAGCAACAAAAAGTCTTAAAAATAGATTACTTACTACCACATTCAAAATAAGTTGTGCTGCGACAGCAAAAGGTGCAGCACTTGTTTTCTTTTCGTCTATGTAGTTTTGAGATAACAAAATTGTATTCCAACTTCAGGATAAAAAAAACTCTAGATATAGTCCCTCTCCACACGTAAATATTATTAAACCGCAAAACCTTTTACCCTCTTTTTTTTTTTATTAATAACTGAAATATGCACATATTGTATAGATCTAACAATATTTTGGATGAAAATCAGAGAACACAGCCTAATGAGCTCCTAAGTTTATCTCTCTTTGCTATAAGCACTCAACTTTCTATTTTTGAAAAAGAAGCCCCTAAGTTTTGCTTCACTCTACAAAAGAAATACAAGAAAATAAATTCTACAAAGAAATAATAATAAAAGAGTATGAAAGTAAATCTACACTAAAAGGAATGAATTAAATCTAGTACACTAACATAAAAATAAAAATAAAAATCCTAAAATATGAATTTCTAAAACATGAAAATAAAAGAGAAAAATATAAACTTACATTGCAAGGTTGGCCTTTTGAAAGCAACTCTTCATATTCATCTTCGTCAATAAAAAGGAATAAAAGAAAATTTAAAAGGAGGAATTTTTTATTTATTGTAAATAAAACGTTTATAATTTTAGAAAGTCTTCTCAATTAAGAGTAACCCTCCTTTCTAAATGGAGTTTTTATAATAAAAAAAATCACACGCAAATCCTTCACCATCTACCCCTATTTATAAGCTACAACAATTAACAAGGGCCATTAGACTTGGCTTGAGCTCCAAGAAATAAGTCTTAGTCATATATTGCTTCTGTTATGAACCAATTGGTTGGCCAATCAGTTAGCCAAACGGTTAGTTGACCAATTGGCCAATCAGTTAGCGTATCGATTGGTTTCTAACAAAATTAATTCCTTAGTTAACTCGTTGACTCGATTTTTTCCTAATTCCTTGGGCTTTTGTGGGCTTCCTCTTGACTTGATATTCGACTTCAACAGCTAGTAGGAAAAATAAGAGAATTTGGTTCTTTTAGGCTCTTATTCAATTATTCTTCACTTCCTACAAATTAAAAGAACGACACATGAATAGTGATATATTTATTTAAATAAAATAGATAATGATCATATAAAAGTGTAATAAAATGTGATGATCAGCTAGGGTCAAATCTGACCTCTTCCTCATGCTGCGACAAATCTTATGGTAACTCCTAGTGATAGCTATGAATGATTTGTCAAAGTAAATGAACTCCTTAAACTTTGTTTGGTCAAATTCAATGATCAATGATTTAACAAAAGATCCTAAGGCTTTAGTATCGGACTACGACACAATTTTCTCTTCAGTTGAGAATAAAGTCCCTAGTGAAGTCGCTATCTAGTTTAGGGTCTTAAAATTACAATTGACTCAAGATTACAATTTTAAGAAAAACAAGAAAAAATTATTTTAAAGCAGGGTTCTTTTCTACGCAACGATGAAGCATCGATCTTGTACTCTGTTGATGGTTCGAAGTATGGACGAATGGTCTTCTTGCTAATTTTATAAAGGTCGTCAAAGTTGAGCCGAGATTGATTTATCTCTAGATGAGAAGATGCTAAGATGACAACATGGCCAAAAATGAGCAATCTTGTGACGCCCTTGGGTTCACACAAGGCTGCAGTCCAAGGTGAAACCAAGAATGTCAAACCTGCCATGCACCACACCGTGCAATAATATGTTTCACCATCACAATTACTATCTCTCTAGTAGAGTCAAATAACAGGTGTAGGTACAAAAGCAAGTAAAAGATAATACAAGAGTCAACTGATGAAATAATAGAGATCAAATTAATATTTCATCATCTAACATACTGAAGTATAAGTCAATGTCTGAAACGAGTAAACTGGAACTTCTCAACAAGCCTCAAATACAAATGTTTGAATAAAAGGAAATAAGGCACACAACATTTACAACTTTTAGAAATAAACTCTCAAAATATCTAAACAAAAGTCTACAGTGGAGCTCAAAAGTAAAATGTAACTATAATAGAATAGCTGAAGCTAAAGTGCCTCGCCATCAACCTGCGACTCTCCGGGCTCCTGGCTCATTACCTGAAAGGGGGAGGGACAACGAGCGTCAAAGCGCTAGCGAGTAACATCACAACCAACCCCAAGGGAACAGGGCTCGTTGTTATATATAATCACAAAATCCTATTTAGGTAATTACAATGTGAGCATATGTACGTCGAGCGAAATAATCCAAACAAGGAAACCCTAATGTATATACCATGTAGTTCAGATTGTAAATACCTATGTATAAGAGGATTTTAGTATTTAGGAAGTTACAACACGAGCATAGGTACGTCGAGCGAAATAATCCAAACAAGGAAACCCTCATGTATATACCTTGTACCTCAAATTGTACCTTCCTAAATACCAAACCCAAAATCTAATACAAGAACATTAATAATAGAAGGTAACTCATCTCAGACTTAATTACAATGTCGTGTCACAACTCATATAAATATCGTGTCCCGCCAATGCAAGTATAAGTGTTAACTCTCAAGGTCTAAACTGATATAGTGGATGTCCAACACATGGACTGCATATGTAAACAATCCAACACATGGACTGAAAGTGATAAGTGTCCAACACATGGACTACACATCATAATTGCCCAACACATAGACTAGATGAGTTATATGAACAGGTGCATATATCCTAATTTCTCACGTTTCTCGGTGCGCAAAACTAAACTCGTGTTCGTATGTTATCTCACATGTAAAGATATAGGTTATACATTAATTTCTAATACCCATCATTCGAGGTGACTGCTCGTTCATATTTAAGCACGCAGCAACAATAAACAAACATAAACAATTTCAATTAAACTGAAATAACTCAAACAGATTCAACTAAAGAAGTACAAAAGAATGAAACTCCTCATCAGTCGACTCATTGGTCGACTCATCAGTCGACTCATAAGTCGACCAGACAAAGCACACAAAACTGAGATTTTTCCCATCAGTCGACTCATTGGTCGACTCATCAGTCGACTCATTGGTTGACTAAGCAGAAAATCTCCACTTTTCTGTTTTCGATGATTTATCTGGAAAAACGTTAACTAAAATTCTCTTCAATCATGTCCAGCAATATATTTTCGATTCTAACTCATGAGTATCTACAGAAACTAAAGGGGTTTGCATGTGATCACTTACATTAAAACCTTAATCATATAAACATGTTTAAAAACTTGCATGTGATCACTTACATTAAAACCTTAATCATATAAACATGTTTAAAAACGTATTGAAAATAGTAAATCACATTGAATCTCATGTTTAAACAAATTTCCAGATCTGGATCTTAATTTACAAATTCGTTTGTGAGCTTTTTATAACTAAAAAAAAATATAGATCTTGCATCTCATAATGTAAAGTACCTATTTTTATGCATAAAAATATGTTTTAGGCTCAAAATCCGAAATAAAACTCAAGAAAGCTATACAAACAGTGGGTGTAGGATTTGGCGAGATGTTACTCGCCTCTGAAGTGCTGTAAACTCCTGAATCTGATGAGAGGACAATCACCTTTGACAGCACCACAAAGACCCCGCTGAAAACTCCTCCGAAACTCCTCCAAAATCACCAAAACGAACTAGGGTTTGAGGGGAGAGAGGGGCTAGGGTTTCTCTGGGATTCTAATAGGTTTTTGGGTTGGTTTCGGGTAAAATAATATATATATATTACGGTTAAAACCCGAACAAAACCCAACCAAACCCGCAACTGAAAGAAAAAACCAAAATCAGCCCGTCAGTCGACTCATTGGTCGACTCATCAGTCGACTCATGAGTTGACTCATAAGTCGACTGAGCAGACACAAATTCTAGATTTCGTGCATGTTTTACTATTCAGCCAAAACCAATGCACAAAACTCTATGAAACCACACTCGTACATATCTAATAACTTGTTACCAAGTATATCTATGACCTCAAGTCATTTATCGCAAATAAAATTATTTATTCACTAATAATACATTTATACTTCTAACAAAATACAGGGTTCTACATTCTTCCCCCCTTACAAGAATTTCGTCCTCAAAATTCAGAAAGCACATTCAAACAAATAGTATCACTCTAGACGAGCATAAAATGATATTTATATTTAACAATCCAGAATGACTATATCCCCACTCAACCCTTAATCAAATAGATCTAGTACGTCGGGCGAAAAATCCAAATAAGGAACCCCCCATATATATACTATGTGTTCCAAAAGGTTAAAAATTGAGCGGAAATATTCTCATCCTAGCGTTAAATCTAAATATTATCATACAAATACTCATGCACATGAATCAATTAACTTCCTCAAAAATGCAGGAAATGGCGCTACATTCTATCATCACGCACTCGAAGAGTCATATTCAATGCCTACACTTAACTATCTAAAACGTAAATACCCCCACTTAACCCCTAACTAAATGGAACAAGTACATCGAGCGAAAAATCCAAACAAGGAACCCCTTATATATATATACAATATGTTCCAAGTACTTAGGAGATAAGTGGTAATACCCTTATTTTAGTGTTAAGCATAAACATCGCTATAATTGAATCTATAAGCCATATATAAATCATACAAAAAGCTTTAATTTACCTGCTTAAATATGTGTGATTAGTCGCGACGCATGTCCTCTTCGCGTTCCTAAGAAATCTCCTCAACGCCTCTTAGGTTCCACCGAACTTTTACTAAAGGAATCAATTTGTTTCTAAGCTTCTTGTCCTCCCTGGCACGAATACAAACTGGAATCTTAATAGTAGTCAAATCCTCCTAAAGCTCTATCTCTGGTACATCCAATACTCACTGCTGCTCCTCATCATGCAAGTGTTTCTTGAGCATAGAAACATGAAACACATTGTGTATACTAGACATCGATGCTGGAAGATGTAGTCTGTATGATACAACTCCAATGCGCTCCAATATCCGGAAGGGTCCGATATACCTCGGTGCAAGCTTTCCCCATCTTCCGAATCGTTGAACGCCTTTCATAGGCGATACCTTCAGCATAACCGCATCTCCAACCTGAAACTCCAAGTGTCTTCGCCTCTTATCTTCATAGCTCTTCTGCCGACTCTGGGCTGCTAGAATCCTCTCTCTGATCAAGGCTACCTTATCAGTAGTCTGTCTCACTAGCTCTGGTCCAAGCATTAAGCTATCTTCCGGCTCTGCCTAACATATCGATGATCTACAAGGTCTCCCGTACAATGCCTCATATGGGGCCATACCGATCGTCGCTTGATAACTATTGTTATAAGCAAACTCTATCAGTGGAATATGCTCCTCCCAGCTGCCCTAAAAGTCAATGACATAAGCCCGCAACATGTCCTCTAACACCTGGTTCACCCTCTCCGTCTAACCATCCGTCTGTGGGTGGAATACACTACTATAAGATAATCTGCTACAGGACGAATCCTGGAAACTCCTCCAAAAATGTGAAGTAAACATTGAACCTCTGTCTGACACGATCGTGTCTGAAACTCCATGAAGTCAAACTATCTCCCGAATAAATATCCTCGCGTATGCCTCGACGGTATAGGTAGTCCTCACTAGAATAAAATGGACTGACTTCGTCAACCGATCCACAATCACCCAAACTGAGTCGTTCCCCTTCTTCGACTTCGGCAACCCTACAATGAAATCCATAGAAATGTCCGCCCACTTTCACTCTGGGATGGGTAAAGGCTGAAGTGTTCATGCCGGTCTCTGTTGCTCTGCCTTCACCTGCTGATAGGTAAAACACTTAGCCAATACTCTGTAATCTCTTGACGCATACCACTCCACCAGAAGTGTCTTTTCAAGTCCTTATACATCTTAGTAGTCCCTAGATGTACTGTATACCTAGTACGATGTGCCTTATCAAATAACTCTCTCTTTAGCTCGGCACTAGATGGCATAACCAGCCTGCCCTTCATCCGTAGACTTCCATCTACTCCAATGGTCCAATCAGCCTTAGGCTCTTTGGAAATCTCCTTCTTTCGGATTTGAATCTAAGAGTCTTCCAGCTGAGCTCTAACTACTCTGGTACTCTAAGATGGCTGAACTGACATAGCTCCCAAAAATGCATTGGCTCCACTAATTTTGGGTCTGAAATCAAACTAGCTAAGAGTAAGAAGATCTCTATACAATGAACACCTTAAAGCCGCAATCCGATGTCGACGCTTCATACTCAAAGTATCTGCTACGATGTTCGCCTTCCCGGGAGGATACTGGATCGTAAACTCGTAGTCCTTGATAAACTCAATCCATCTCCTTTGTCTCTGGTTGAGTTCCTTCTGAGAGAAAAGATACTTTAGACTCTGGTGATCTGTGAACAACTCAAACTGCACTCCATACAAATAGTGCCTCCACGACTTCAATACAAATATCACTGCTGCTAACTCCAAATCATGAGTGAGATATTTCTGCTCATGCACCATCAACTGTCGTGATATATACGCTACTACTCTCTGATTCTGCATCAATACACCTCCTAAACCTACCAACGATGCATCTGTGTATACGACCAATGTCCTGTCGCTACTCGGAATAGTCAAAACTGGTGCTGAAGTCAACTTAGTCTTCAAGATATCAAAGGCCTATAGTCAAAACTGGTGCTGAAGTCAACTTAGTCTTCAAGATATCAAAGGCCTTCTGGCACTCCATACTCCAAATGAACTAGCTGAAGTCAACTTAGTCTTCAAGATATCAAAGGCCTTCTGGCACTCCATACTCCAAATGAACTATACATCCTTCTTCGTAAGGCATGTAAGTGGTATCAAAATCTTTGAGAAGTCCTGAATGAACTTCCTGTAATAGCCGGCTAAGCCCAAGAAGCTACGAATCTATGTCACCGTCTTTGGCGGTTCCCAGTCAAGAACTGTTGTCACCTTAGCCGGGTCCACTGCTACATCCTCTCTACTAATGACGTGTCGAGAAATCTGACTTCTGAAAGCTAAAATTCACACTTGCTGAACTTGGCATACAACTGATGCTCCTGCAGAGTCCTCAAAGCTAATCGTAGGTGCTCCTCGTGGTCTACCTCCGATCTCGAATAAATGGGGATGTCGTCGATAAAAACAATCATGAACTGATCTAAGAAGGGACGAAAAACCTGGTTCATCAAGTCCATGAATACTACAGGTGTATTGGTCAGTCCGAATAGCATGACCATGAACTCGAAAGATCCATATCGAGTAAGAAAGGCGGTGTTGGGAACATTCATCTCCCGAACCCGTAACTGATGATAACCAGAATGAAGATCAATCTTCGAGAAGAACTACGCTCCCTGCAGCTGGTCGAACAAGTCATCAATCCTAGGCAATGGGTATCTATTCTGAATAGTGACCTTGTTTAACTCCCTATAATTAATGCACAATCTCATACTACCGTCCTTCTTCTTCACGAAGAGGACCGGTGCGCGCCACGGAGAATGACGCTGACAAATAAAATCCTAAGCTAATAACTCGTCCAACTAGGTCTGAAGCTCTCTCATCTCAGCTGGTGCCATACGATAGGGTGCGCGGGATATCGGGGCTGTGCCTGGCTACAACTCAATACAGAACTCAACCTCTCTCACAAGAGGTAATCCAGGTATATCCTGAAAGACATCCTGATACTCTAAGATAACTCTAGTCTCTAATAAATCAACACCCTGATCCCATCACATCACCTCCTTGATGTATACCAGAAATGACTCTGCAAAACGGTTACCCTGAGAGGTTACCACAATCATCTCGGACCTATCGGACGCCCGCAAATTGACTGTCTTTGCAAAGTAGTCAATACTAACATGGTAGGAAGACAACCAATCTATACCAAGGATGACATCGAACTTGGACATATGCAACACTATCAAATCAACCATGAACTTCGACTTATCTAGATTGATAGTACACCTCCTACAAACGCTCTCCAGAAGCGATATCTCACCTAAAGGCGTGGAAACTAATAAAGGGGTGTCTAATGGCTGGGTTACGAGCTGGAGTCTAGACATAAAATCATGAGAAAGGAATGCGAAGCTCCCGAACCGAAAAGAATACGGGCGGGAAAAGAATTCACAAGAAACGTACCCTCCACTACTACTCCGCTAGCTCCATGATCACGCGATACTACCGCATATACTCTGCCTATGGCTGGAGACTGCTCTGCTGCTAGTGCTAGAGAATACGGAACTATCTGCCCCTGAGGATCTTCCTGAACTTCCCGAATCTGCCCCTCAGTCCTCTGTGCTGCTGGCGGTGCCTCAAGTCTCTCCTGCTGGCCCTGAACTCTGCCCTGCTGTCGCTTCTACTGCTGGTTTGGGCCCTTGCCCTGCTTAGTTCCTGTTGGTGCGCTGCGACACTCCGATGCCTTATGCCTGACCTTGCGGCAGTTATAGCAAACTCCCTGGAACTTGCTATGCTGATGCGCTCTCTGATCATGCTAGGGTCCCTTCTTATGAGGACCTTGTTGCTGCTGCTAGAATCCAGAAAAGGTCTCTTGTTCTTCCCCTTATCCCCGGTTGTCCTGCCTTGGTCTTCCCTTCTTTATCCTTCTGGAACATGGCAGTCTCAATCTCCTGAGAAGTGGCGGCCTCAGCTACCTCCCGAACTGAATAGAACTTCCTCGAGACGAGGTATCATTGGATATTAGGGCGGAGCCCTGCTAGAAACATCTGAGCATGTCGCTCTTCTGTCTGCCACATGCCCGTGAAGTGCAGCAACTCCATAAATCTGCTCTCAAAATCTGCTACTGACATATCCCCCTAAGTCAACCGGGACAACTCAAGCTCCTTCCTAGTTCGTGCGACAGAAGAAATATACTGTCCATCAAAGAAGTAGACGAAATCCTCCCATGTGATGGTCATCTGATGCTCTGGAGTGAACTGGAGCCTATACCACCTCCCGGCATCTTCCTTCAGACTGTAGGATGCCAATCTCTGCTTCTGGACCGAATCTACATTAATAAGTATGTCGAGGGTGTTACTCACATCCTCCTTCCACTTGTGGGCTGTAAGAGGGTCTGCTGACCCCTGGAACTCTGATGCTCTCATCTTCTGATACCTCTCAACCATACGGAGCCATGCCTCCTGCTCTGTGGCTCTATCTGGGACTGCTGGAGGAACAGCTACAGGTACGACCTCTGGAGGTCTCGTGCTGATAAGAACCGCTGGTATCCCCTGCGGCTGATCTGCTGCTGCTGCTGGTGGTGGTGGTATCGGTGGCGCGATATGACTCGCCACAAGCTCCTCAATTGCTGCCATCCTAACTACGATGGGAGCTATGAAATCAATGAGGTACTGGGGAGCCTATTGCGGCTCGGGTGGTGCCTGCTGTGGCTCGGGTTGAGCTTACTGTGGCTCAGGTGGAGCATGCTACGGCTCTGCCTGTCCAGCTCTCCAAGTACGAGGTCTATTACGTCCTGCCATCTCTCTGATCATAAGAAAAACAAGGGTTTATGAGTACAAATAGACATATACGCGTACATAGCATATCACAATATGATTTTCATAACAATTTAATATTCACCCAAATACTTTAAGTTTACACAAAATAGTTGTCATAAAAAAATATCTTCAAATTTTGAGATATACGCATATATCGTCCTCATTCATACTAGGGAATCCTTACAGACTCTATATATGAATCCTAAGAAACTCTATCCTGTCTCCACGACTCGACACAAGATGATCCTAAGTATACTGGAACTAGAGCTCTGATACCAACTGTGACGCCCCTGGGTTCACACAAGGCTGTAGTCTAAGGTAAAACCAAGAATGTCAAACCTGCTATGCACCATACCGTGCAATAATATATTTTATCATCACAATTACTATCTCTCTAGTAGAGTCAAATAACAGGTGTAAGTACAAAAGCAAGTAAAAGATAATACAAGAGTCAACTGATGAAATAATAGAGATCAAATTAATATTTCATCATCTAACATACTGAAGCATAAATCAATGTCTGAAATGAATAACTGGAACTTCTCAACAACATATTTCATCATCTAACATACTGAAGCATAAATCAATGTCTGAAATGAATAACTGGAACTTCTCAACAACTCTCAAAATACAAATGTCTGAATCAAAGGAAATAAGGCACACAGCCTTTACAACTTCTAGAATAAACTCTTAAAATGTCTAAACAAAAGCGTACAGTGGAGCTCAAAGTAAAATATAACTATAATAGAATAATTGAAGCTAGAGTGCCTCGCCATCAACCTGCGACTCTTCAGGCTCCTGGCTCGTTACTGAAAGGGGGAGGGATAACGAGCGTCAAAGCGCTAGCGAGCAACATCACAACCAACCCCAAGGGAAAAGATAAGTACGTCGAGCGAAATAATCCAAACAAGGAAACCCTCATGTATATACATTGTATCTCAAATTGTACCTCCCTAAATACCAAACCTAAAATCTAATACAAGAGCATTAATAACAGAAGGCAACTCATCTCAGACTTAATTACAATGTCGTGTCCCGCCAATGCAAGTATAGGTGTTAACTCTCAAGGTCTAAACTGATATAGTGGATGTCCAACACATGGACTGCATATGTAAACTGTCCAACACATGGGCTGAAAGTGATAAGTGTCCAACACATGGACTACACATCATAATTGCCCAACACATGGACTAGATGAGTTATATGAACAGGTGCATATATCCTAATTTCTCACGTGTCTCGGTGCGCAAACCTAAACTCGTGTCCGCATGTCATCTCACATGTAAAGATACAGATTATACATTAATTTCTAATACACGTCATTCGAGGCGACTCCTCATTCATATTTAAGCACGCAGCAATAATAAACAAACATAAACAATTTTAGTTAAACTGAAATAACTCAAACAGATTCAACTGAAGAAGTACAAAAGAACGAAACTCCTCATCAGTCGACTCATTGGTCGACTCATAAGTTGACCAGACAAAGCACACAAAACTAAGATTTTTCACATCAGTCGACTCATTGGTCGACTCATCAGTCAACTCATGAGTCGACTCATTTGTTGACTGAGCAGAAAATCCCCAAATTTCTGTTTCCGATGATTTATCTGTAAAAACGTTAACTAAAATTCTCTTCAATCATGTCCAGCAATATATTTCCGATTCTAACTCATGAGTATCAACAGAAACTAAAGGGGTTTGCATGTCAATATATTTCCGATTCTAACTCATGAGTATCAACAGAAACTAAAGGGGTTTGCATGTGATCACTTACATTAAAACCTTAAAACTAAAGGGGTTTGCATGTGATCACTTACATTAAAACCTTAATCATATAAACATGTTTAAAAACGTATGGAAAACAGTAAATCGCATTGAATATCATGTTTAAACAAATTTCCAGATCTGGATCTTAATTTACAAATTCATTTGTGATCTTTTTATAACTGAAAAAAATATAGATCTTGCATCTCATAATGTAAAGTACCTATTTTTATGCATAAAATATGTTTTAGGCTCAAAATCCAAAATAAAACTCAAGAAAGCTATACAAACAGTGGGTGTAGGATTTGGCGAGATGTTACTCGCCTCTGAAGTGCTGTAAACTCCTGAATCCGATGAGAGGACAATCCCCTTCGATAGCACCACAAAGATCCCGCTGAAAACTCCTCCGAAACTCCTCCAAAATCACCAAAACGAACTAGGGATTGAGGGGAGAGAGGGGCTAGGGTTTTCTCTGGGATTCAGATGGGTTTTTGGGTTGGTTTTGGGTAAACTAATATATATATAATATGGTTAAAACCCGAACAAAACCCAACCAAACCGGCAACTGAAAGAAAATCCGAAATCAGCCCGTCAGTCGACTCATTGGTCGACTTATCAGTTGACTCATAAGTCGACTGAGCAGACACAAATTCAAGATTTCGTGCATGTTTTGCTATTCAGCCAAAACCAATGCACAAAACTCTATGAAACCACACTCATACATATCTAATGACTTGTTACCAAGTATATCTATGACCTCAAGTCATTTATCGCAAATAAAATTATTTATTCACTAATAATACATTTATACTTCTAACAAAGTACGGGGTTCTACATAATCCCAAGAGGGTTCTAACCTCAAGGTAAATAGTACAAAAAAATAAAATCTAACTACAAAATAAATTATAAAAACTAAACTACAAAATAAATTACAAGAATTAAATGCGAGAAAACAAATCTACTCTATAAGCATGAAATAAATCTAATCTATAAGCATAAAATAAATCTAAGGCAAGAGAAATAAATCTAATCTATAAGCATAAAATAAATCTAAGGCAAGAGGGTTCTAGCCTCTTGGCTATTTAAGTAAGAAAATAAAAAGATAAAAATATTAAGGCAAGAGGGTTCTAGCCTCTTGGCTATTTAAGTAAGAAAATAAAAAGATAAAAATATTAACAAAGAGGAAATTCACCACCCAAGAGGGTTCTAGCCTCAAGATGAAAGCAAACCTCACTCTTGATCTTGATCTTCATCTCATCTTCAACTTCATTATCAAACAAAGAGAAGAAAAGAAAAATATGAAGAGGTGAAAAAAATTCTTTTATTGATTGTAACAAAAAGTTACAAAATTAGAAGGTCTTCTTAATTAAGAGTAACCCTCCTTTCTAAATAGAGTTACAAAATTATTCACACCTCTAACCCCTCACTCTCTACCCCTATTTATAGTAAACATCAATGAATATGAGTCATTGGATCAAACTTGGGCTCCAAGACAACAAAAATCAGCCATTGAAGCATTATGCGCGTTCTAGCATCAATGTAGGCATCGATGCAGGCATCGATGCCGCCATCAATGCCGCCATCGATGTCCACTATTTCCAAAATCTGACTCACAAATGGCTTTGTCTCGTCGAGATAGGCTATTTTCATATATTATATGTTAAATTCCGCCTTTTGGATTGAGAGATATCATCGTTTTTTTACGACCAACCATCTTGAATACATTTTCTTTTCATATTGGATTTTTTTTATTTTCTCCAGCTTCTATAGGCTACTCGGCTTGATTCTGGGCTTAGGCTTTTTGGCTCTTGCTTGTGTTCTTCATTTTATTCATGGGCTTTTGTTGAGAAAAGAGATTTTGGTTTTATTCTTGATTAACCTGCAATTAAAGATAAAAACAATTATTAGTGATATATTTATTCATTAAAAATAGATAATGAGGGTATAAAATTGTAATAAAAATATAATTATCACATGTGATATATTAGATCAATTCTACCCAATCACCAAGCATGTGATAAAAAATGCATGTCAAAGAACTTTTTTTTCATCGAAGGACCTTATGAGTTCTAATGGACCATATGAGTTCTAGCTAATAGATGTTGTTGGACTCATAATATCTTAGGAATATATAACTTTTTATATTTTCTTTTTGTTTACCATAATAGAACACATTGAATTTCTATTAGGATCCTCAATTCTTAGAAGTCGGTTTAAATAGATCTCTATACTTGCTATTTTATCTTGATTTGAAAGATTCAATTCGAAATAACTTAAAAATCAATGAATCTAGTAGCAATTTCAATATGATTTGAAGGACTAATTTCAAAATATCTTAAGAAGTTAGGGTCTTAATAGCAATTTAACTACTTTGAAAGGCTAATTTCAAGCATGAAAGATTAACAGACCAATATAGAAAAAAAAAACCCTTCTATTTATTTGATGGCTTTTTCCACCTAGGAGTGTACCCACTTTTTAACCTTGATGTCTCAAAGTATTTTTTACACTTAGACCCAAAGTTCCAATCTTGTTAACCCTTGATACCCATAATTACATCTTTAACAATTTAACATCCAAAGTTTGGATCGTATTTTCACTCTGATACCTCATCCATATTTCATTAGAAGAATTTTGTTAATTTTCTATCACATCCTTAGCATGTGATTAGCATGTTATACATTTAAATCTATTTTACCTAGTCACTAAGCATGTGATACAAATTTAACAAAACATCGAATGGGATATGGATATGTGTATCAAAATAAAATTTGAGGAAACTTTGGTACTTTGTTATTGATTTTTAGTCGAGAGAAATAGAGTAACCGATATATAGAGAGAGAGAGAGAGAGAGAGAGAGAGAGAGAGAGATGAGTATGCTTGGTAGCAAGCACAAATTTTGTGCTTAGTAGTGAGATGTCATATTCTCATTCATTCCAATTCTCAACCACTCCCCAACTCATGTGAATGTGAGTCCCGTTTTTAATGAGTGGAGGGGAATATGCCACATCACTGCCAAGCATAAAAACTTGTGCTTGGTACCAAACATACCCATTTTTGTCATATATCTAATACTATTATAAAAGTGTGTTGGTATGCTAAAATATATTTTTTCCAAAAATACCCTTTAAAACACATACATGCATACATAAAACATATGCATCCATACATAAACCATACCTCATACATACATAACCCCCAATTAAATGCATTATTATTCATAACCCCATACATAAACCATACCTCATACATACATAACCCCCAATTAAATGCATTATTATTCATAACCCCTAAAATAATTTCACCATACATAACCCCCAATTAAATGCATTATTATTCATAACCCCTAAAATAATTTCACCATGACTAAGTTGGTTATATTTTTATAACCTCCCATTAACATATTAGTCTCTTATAATTCTCACTAATTATCACTATTATAATTAAAAAAATGTTACAACCATTCATCTTCTTACTAAAATACTATAAATCATAACAAATCTCTTACAAAATGAATACACCATATGAAACCCTCATCGTCTCCATTACACCTCTCAAATCCTTGAACGTCTTTTTGTCCCGATTTTGCCTATTTGGAACGTCTCTTTATCCTGATTTTGCCTATTTGGATTTCATTCTCTGCACAACCAACCACTACTTACCATCTCTTATTATGATGAGATTAGCATGATTTATAGTAAAAGATTCTTTGTCTATCTTTCATAGAGAATGTTTCAACTGATTTTTTACCATTAGAATTTCTCTTTGCTTGATATGGCTTATTATAATTTATGTCTTCATTGGTCAATCAAGATCTTTGAATTTTGTATTTAATTTTTATTTTGAGAGCCATAAAACCCAATCAAGTATGAAATTCATGATTTAACAAAATATGTTTTATTTAAAATATTTTATTTAAAGTAATAAAATACATAATTTATTTTTAAGTTATAGTTGTAATATGCTATCAAAACTTAAGATGGTGCAAATGGGTAAAAAAAGTTGGACATAATAATAATGTCTCACTTATAACCTCTTCATATTCATAACCTCATAACCTCTCCATTAGTTACCTATAAATTTTTTATTTAATCTCTTACTCATAACATCTCCTAATCTTTAACTACATCCATTAACCTCCATCACTAATAATAATTAAACCCCACCCCCACCCCAGCAAACACTATCCTTTAATTTCAGCAGAAACTAAATATACTTAGTTTTTATAACTTCCCGATAACAAATTAATCTCCTGCTCTCTCTTTCTTAATTCTCACTAATGATCACTACCATAATCATAGAGAATATTCAACTGTTTATTTTTATACTAGCCACTATAAATCACAACTAATTTGTTTAAAATTTTCTATGAATTCTCTTTTAAGTATAATTTCCTACTTCATTCTTAACACTTATAAAGTAAGATTTCGAAATAAGCTAAATATAGAGTGAGGCTTCGGGACATGTGTGTATTATTTAGAGCTCAAGGTCTTAAGACTAAATTCTAGAAATGACACGTCAAGTTACTTCACTTCCAACTGATCAAGTAAGACAAATAATTGAAGATGAAACAAAGAGTAGTTTCCCATATTTATATGAATGAGTTTGAGATTTTTAGGTTCTTCTCTTACTATGTATATGCAAAGATCTTTAGCACTAGCATAATATGCACATAGAAGTCCATATTTTCCAGCATAACGAAGAAAAAGATTAAAAATTTTAACATCAAATAATATTCAGTCTGTTATTGTGGAAATTAACTTTGAACTGAGGATATACTTTGATCATACCCATCATGATGGTTCCTTAAAAAATCATGTACTGAGTTACAAAATCCAACCTTCACAAAAAGTTTTGTCTGATTGAAATTTATAGGTTCAACTTAAAAATATTGCTAGAGCAAAATAATGACACACATTACTGTAAGACCCCATAACTTTTTTGATGATGTTTATTCTTAACAATTGAAGAAGCTCTGATTAAGTCTTTTTAGAGGACTATATAGATTTTGGTTAATTTTTTAGCTCTGGTAGAGTATTTTTTTAGTTTTCATAGAACATAAAATTTTCATATTAATACAAAATATTTAAATTATTATTTTACAATCAGTATGTTATTTATCCATCCTAATGGTATAACTATATTACAAATTTGTGAATAAAAAACCCCAGCATGTGCTAAATTATAAACGTCAGACATTATGTTAAATTATAAAACAAATAAAATTATGCTTTTTAGGTTCACGAATTGAATAACGTCTTTCGTGTATTCCATAAGTTTTATTGGAAAGCTCTGGTTTCATAAAACTAAAATTTTAAAAAAATTATAGAGTAAACCTTTAAATTTGCAAAACAACCCTAAAACTTCATAATTTTATAGATATGCTATAAAATTTACAAAAAGGACCTTGAAATGTCACAAATAAGCCTCATAAAAGATTATATTTACTCTAGGATTTTAACGATAAAAAGGTAGCAAAAATCCTCAAATTACACCTAACATCAAACTTATAAATTAATCCAACAACGTATAACACACGTGCACTATACTATTATAGAAAGTTTAAATGGAAACAACCAAACTATTTTGTTAATGGTTGGAACCATCCCAAGACTAAAAATACAAGTGAAGGACTTTAAAAAAAATTAAAACTTAGAACGCTAGCTATATAAAGAAACGAAAGACAAGAGCTTTTTTCATCTCAGTCAACTTATGCGAACTAGCACGATCTTCAAATAATACGTCCTAGTGTGCAGGTGTGTGCGTGATGGTAAATAATATATTATATTATATATATATGGCGCGCGGCGCTGCGCTGTCGCCCCTCCGGCCCTGGGACTTATAACTAATATAATATAATATATATATATATATATATATATATATATATATATATATATATGAGAAAAATGGGTATGCTTGTACCAAGCACAAATTTTATGCTTGGTAGTGATGTGTCACATCCTCATCACTCATTACCATGTGAATGTGTCCCATATTTGAATGTGTGGAGGGGGATGTGACATATCACTACCAAGCACAACTTTTAGTGCTTGGTACCAAGCATATCCATATTGCGCTCTCTCTCTCTCTCTCTCTCTCTCTCTCTCTCTCTCTCTCTCTCTCTCTCTTCTCTCTCTCTCTCTCTTATATATATATATATATATATATATATATATATTATATATAGTATATATATATATAATATATATATATATATATATATCTATATATATATAATATATATATATATATATATATATATATATATATATATATATATATATATATATACATATATATATAATATATATACATATATATATATATAATACATATATATATATATATATACATATATACTATATATATATACATATATAATATATATATGATATATATATAATATATATACATATATATATATAATA
This sequence comes from Asparagus officinalis, assembly GCF_001876935.1. Classification (NCBI taxonomy): domain Eukaryota; kingdom Viridiplantae; phylum Streptophyta; class Magnoliopsida; order Asparagales; family Asparagaceae; genus Asparagus; species Asparagus officinalis. Next base: position 53,630,310 of record NC_033798.1, read on the forward strand.
TATAACAGTATATATATAATATACATATATATATATATATATACATATATATATATATATATATATATATATATAATATATATATATATATATATATATATATATATATATTATATATATATATATATATATATATTAGTATATATGGTGATGCTTGGTACCAAGCACAAATTTGTGCTGGTAGTAATGTGTGACATCCTCATCCACTCACTTCCTATGTGATTTTTCCCCACATTTGAATGCGTGGAGGGGATTTGACACCTCACTATCCAAGCATAACTTTATGCTTGGTACCAAACATACTTCATATTTCTCTATATATTATAATATATATAAATATATATATATACTATATATATATATATATATATATATATATATATATATATAATATATATATAATATATATATATATATATATAAACATAGATTTTATACACGTGCAATGCACGTGGTTAAATACCATGGACAAATATTTTTAGCTTATTTTCTAACTAAAGTTTTTCCTCATTCTAAGTTTAAATTTGTGCTTACTTTTATCTCTAAGCTTTAATATTGTGATTATTTATTTTATTTGCATGTCCGTTGTAAATCGGGCCACACCCGAATAAAAAATTTTATGTTGATATTTGAATTCACAGAAAACAAATATAATTTGAAGCTAATTTGAATTTATATATTATTTTGACTGACATGAAACCAAGCTTTACTTGAGAAAGTATAGTATTGTAAAAATAAAAAATATTGAAATAGTGTTATACAAGAAAGGTGAATATTTAAAACCAATAAGGCAAAATGATTGATTAAAAGTATTCTAAAACGATACAAAAGAGAATATGGAGTTTGTTTTCTTAATCATTGATAGGCTTCATAAAAAATTATAAATTAAAGATTAATGCTAACTCTAGTATATTTTTATATGATAAAAGTATCTACATGAGCATATAAAAGCACTAAAAAAGTTCATAAAACTCCCTTCTAAAGATTTCTAATTTTACTCAAAATAATTAAACTATTCTACAAAATATTCAGAAAATATTGTCTTTTATTCATTCTATTTTATTTTTTATTGAGCTAAGATCAATCCATCTTCCCCTTTATCTCTTTTCTAGACAATTCTAGAGTAGTGTCTTCATCATCTACATCGATTGTGATATCAGACTGAAGTTGTATTTTTTGTGCTGCTATCTTCCTGGGCTCATTAATCTTTTATCCTCTCTTTTAACTTCACAAAGAAGTTAAATGTATTTTTGATATTCAACATAAACTTCTTAAATATAGACTTAAACTTTATTCTATTTTATTAAGAATAAGTGTTAATTTTATATATATGAAATTCTTTGTATTCCTAATTTATTATTTATTCTATTTTATTAAGAATAAGTGTTAATTTTATATATATGAAATTCTTTGTATTCCTAATTTATTACTTAAATAAGATTGAGAGCTACCTCTGTTAATTTTATATATATGAAATTCTTTGTATTCCTAATTTATTACTTAAATAAGATTGAGAGCTACCTTTTTTTTTATAATGAGTTCTTCTGATGTTCATCCAATAAGAGTTCTGCTATGTCAATAATATTATCTTTACTCCATCCCTGTCATTTTTGACAAAGATTTAAACTAAATACCTACATTTTTCGTTACCAATTTACCTTAGATTATAACATTAATATTTAATTTTTTTAGTATTTAAAGAATAAAATATGAAATTTATGAATACGTACTAATTTTTCTTATATCTTCCATGGAGAATTTTACTTTGATTAAGATAAAATTATTAAATAATTCTTCAATGTAACTCAGTCACTACTTCTTTAATAGATATGCCTTATGTTAATGCCAATTCAAGTGATTCATGAATGTTTTCTGAATTTTAGAATTATTTTCGTCATTTTCCCATTTGTAATGGAAATAGCTTAATTCTTTTGAAGAATATCTTTGAACATTCTGATAATTTCTTCATATATAATTCTTTGTATTCTTTTATCCTATAAATATTATTAACATTAGAGATTGATATTTCTAAATTATAGTCAATTAATGCTAAGCTATTATATTATAATATTTTATTATTTTTATGGATTTAAACATCTATTAATTAATGTTACTAATATATTTTTGCTACTCCAACTTATTAATAAAATTATATGCAGTTACTTTAATTTATATAGTGATGATAACTTTTAAGTTATAATATTTTTAAAATTTTTATTCCTTAATCGGATGTTTTTAATCAATTCTTACTACTTTTGTGTGACGCCCCTGAGTTCACACAAGGCTGCAGTCCAAGGTGAAATCAAGAATGTCAAACCTGTTATGCACCACACCGTGTAATAACATGTTTTACCATCACAATTACTATCTCTCTAGTAGAGTCAAATAATAGGTGTAGGTATAAAAACAAGTAAAAGATAATACAAGAGTCAACTGATGAAATAATAGAGATCAAATTAATACTTTATCATCTAACATACCAAAGTACAAGTAAATATTTGAACTGTATAGACTGGAATTTCTCAAAAAGTCTCAAATACAAATGTCTGAATAAAAGGAAATAAGGCACATAGCCTTTACAACTATTAGAATAAACTCTCAAAATGTCTAAACAAATCCTACAGTGGAGTTCAAAAGCAAAATATAACTATAATAGAATAGCTGAAGCTAAAGTACCTCACCATCAACCTGCGACTCTCCGGGCTCCGGGCTCGTTACCTAAAAGGGGGAGGGACAACGAGCGTCAAAGCACTAGCGAGCAACATAACAACCAACCCCAAAGGAAAAGGGCTCGTTGTATGCAGAAAATACAGTTATAACATATATAGAAAGACATTAATCCTATTTAGGTAATTACAATATGAGCATAAGTATGTCTAGCAAAATAATCCAAATAAGGAAACCCTCATGTATATACCATATAGCTCAAATTGTAAATACCTATGAAAAAGAGGATTTTAGTATTTAGGAAATTACAATACGAGCATAGGTACGTCGAGCGAAATAATCCAAAAAAGGAAACCCTCATGTGTATAGCTTGTATCTCAAATTGTTAATCCTTAAATTCAAAACCCAATATCTAATACATACATAATAATGAAAGAAAACAACATCATCTTAGAACTAAAATACCAGGTCATATCACAACCTATATACGTGTCATGTCCGGCCTATGTAAGAATAGGTGCAAATTTTAAGTTCTAAACTGATGCCCAACACATGGACTAAAACTAGATGTAATGAATGCCTAACACATGGACTGCATATAAAAGTTGTCCAACACATGGACTGAGGGTGACAAATGTCCAATACATGGACTAGGTGAAATATATGAAAGATGCATATACCCTAATGCCTCACATGTCTCAGTATGCAACCCTACACTCGTGTTCGCAAATTATCTCACGTGTAGAGATACAAAATAAACATAAATTCTAAATGCAGATATCCGAGGTGACTCCTCACTCATATAGATGTAGCCAATAACAGTAAACATGCCAAAACAGTTTCGGTTAAAAACGAAACAAACCAAACAGATCCACAACGAGGAAAAACTAGGAGTTTCCTCTTCAGTCGACTCATGAGTCCACTGGGATCATTGGTCGACTCATTAGTCGACTTAACAGACATAAAGAAGAAAAACAGGAAGAAAGTTTCTCGTCAATCGACTCATTGGTCGACCAATCAGTCGACTCATGAGTCGACTGATAGGTCGACTGATTGGTCGACTGAGCAGGAAATCCCCTGTTTTCTATAATACATAATTATTTGTAAAAAAAATTCTAACATAAAGATCATCTTCATCAGTCTTAGCAATGCAAAAACGATTCTTACACATATGTATTAAACTAAAACGAAAATATTTGCATGATTATCTTGCATTAAAACCCTAAACATATTCACTCATGTTTAAACGTTTTGAAAACAATAAATCACAAGAAACCATATTTAAAATGAATTCCAGATCTGGATCTAAGTTACAAAACAATGGTGAACTTTTATTAATTAGAATTCCAGATCTGGATCCACTCCTAGAATACGGGGTTTTGCCGACAGAATAATGGCGACGGAATATTCCGTCGCTATAACATGGTTTATAGCGACGGATTTGTCCGTCGCTATTATTCCGTCGGCAAAACAATTTTACCGACGGAAAATTAATTTTTAGCGTCGGAAAAAATTCCGTCACTTATGTTGTACCAACGGATTTTTTAGCGACGGAATTTCCGTCGCTAAAACCTTTTTAGCGATGGAAATTCCGTCGCTAAAAAAGTTAGGTGGGAAAAAAAATGGGCGTGGGCGTGCCCAAAAAATTTGGGCAGCCCGCGCCCGAGAGAGGGATTTATCCCAAATCCCTCTCTCAGATCTCATTTCTCCTTCTCTCTCTCTTCATCCCCCCCCTCTTCCCCTTCTCTTTCTCTTCCTCCCTCACCTCTCTTTCTCTCTCCCCCTCAATCTCTCTTTCTCTCTCCTCCTACATAATGTTTGGATCTTTCCGTTGATTTGGGCTGATGTCTTCAGGGGAGCCTTGAATTTGCTTTTGGAAATTACCCAGTTATTAGTACAATAACAAAGCTGCTATGAGTAGTTATTCTGCAATTTGTCTATGAATTTCTGTTGTTTGTGGATATTAAAGGGGGTATGAAATCAGGATGCACAAATTTTAGGATGATGTAGTTTGCATGTAGCATTATCATAAAATCGTTAAGCTAGGCATCATAAATGCTCCTATTCCATTTTTGTCTTGGTAAGATAATATGATGATTATGATTCTTTTCGATTTAAAATATATAGAAAGGAGTTTAATGAATGAAGATTGTACTTTTTTTTCCTGATGGAAGATTGTACTAATTATATTAGGTGCAGTCATGGTTTTTCTAAGGGTAAATTACGGTATTCCTCTAAGAACTTTCAACATTTTGCTGTAAACCCCCATAACTCTTAAAACCACACTAAACCACTGATAGCTATTGAATTGTAGAAAATCTCCCAGAAATTTTTGATTTTACAGATAACCACAATGATGTCATCAGTCGATATTTAGGATCTCAATCTGTTGTTAATGCAAAATGTGCACTAACGCTATTACAGTATTTATAAGCAAGATGCAGAAATGTATTGGAGATTTTCTAAAAGCCTAATAGTTATTAGGAGTTTAGTGCAATTTCAGAAGTTATTGAGGGTTTACTACAAAAACTTTGAAAGTTCTTGTGGGTTTAGTATAAGTTTCTTTTAGTGATTGGCTCAAGAAATTCACCAAAAAGAAAGAGTGACTCATGGGTATGGACACGAATGCATGTATACACCCATTCACAAAGTGGCGTGCTGCTTCAGTAATAATGTGTGTGTGTGTAGGGGGTGTTTTCGGGTTGGGAATTCTATTAAGTACTCTGTGAGTCTGTGGCAGATCATATAAAAAAAGGCAGAACAAGACATACACTATCAATTTTAAGTGAATATAAATGTTGTATAAAATCTGTGCTAACAATATACAAATGCAAAGCAGGCATACCACACCACGAAATCTCTCAAAATATGAATACAAAAAAAAATTTAAGCCATTTCTGGAAATACTACAAGGGATGTTTGGTGCAGATCATGAATACAAATAGATCGTCTGCATATCTTTGAATTGCATGTTGATGTATGAGACGGTTCATATTCAGTAGACTAACGTGTTATAACCATCTATCCTCATCTGTCTGTTGTGTTTATTTGGTACCGTCTTATACTTTGTTTCTACTACTCAAATTTGAAAGGATTAACTGTGAATGATCCCTTGTACTATCGCAAGTTGCAGACAAACCCATGTACTTCTATTTGTGTGCATGGATCCCCTTGTAGTATTTCCATGTGCATATACCCCCTCAGTGAACTTTTTCTACTCTTCTAAACATAAAAAAAAGATTAGCAATTTGGGTTCTCTCCTTACAAATATAGTTATACCCCCTCAGCAATTAGTTTGTCTCGCTATTTTGTGATTTGTAATAGCTTATTTAGGTTCCCTCGACAGGTCAGTCCTAGAACTGATGAGAGGAAGAGCTGATATCCCACTTTGTTGAGATATTTTTCTTAAGGTTCTTGTTTCCTTTGTGAAACATGAATTCCTATTGTGACCTGGCTCTCTTGTTGTGCTGCTGAGGTGCTGTCGAAATGTTCGCTGCACACAACATTCTTAACCTTATTGAAGACCTTCTATAGTAATTTAGGTTTTCTCCTTACAAATTTTGACGAAATGATAGTACACTTGAACACACGTAAATACATATACATGTCACATTTACATACCTAATGAGATAGAGGCCTTCCTCTGACAGCCGGTCATACACATTTATTCTAAATTAAAATGATATATCTAGGGAGATGCTCACTTCCATTAATTTTTAAATTCTAGATGCGAGCAGTTCCTGACAAATCTTTCATGAGCATACCACATGATCGGAGGCATCTAGACACCCGATACAAGGATGGAATAGAAGCCTTCTTAGCCTACTCTGACACCAACCCTCTACGGTCGCTGAGCGGGTCGATTTTCTGTCCTTGTAAGAATTGCAGGAATGGTAAAATGCTCACTAGGAGTGACGTAAGTTTTCATCTGTCAATCAATGGATTTGATAGCTCTTATGTATTTTGGAGTCATCACGGGGAAGGCATCCCAGTGATGCAATTAGAGGAAGAGTTCACTGATGTCGATAATCCGACAGTTAACACGACTAATATGTTGGAAGATATTCTTACAACACCGTCTTCGAGTGATGTCAACACTACTGATATGTTTCAAGATGTAGACCGATTGATGAGATTTATTGAAGAAAATAAGTCACCGTTATACGAGGGGTGCAAGGAGTTCACAAGGCTTTCTTTTATGCTACAGCTTCTTCATATCCAAACACTCAGTGGGATGGCTTGTAGGCGTCTAAAATTGTCTACGAGAGCCCACACGAAATCCGAAGCAATGAATGGGCGAGTCAAAGAGATTCACCTAATCAGCTCGCGCACGTCGCTCGGCGCACTCACGCCATTCAGCCCGTGCGCGCCGGTCAACGCGCGTACGTCAGATCAACTCGTGTGCGCTGGTCAACGAGCACACATCAACAAACTCGTGCGCCGATCAACGTACGCACGTCATCAACTCGTGTGCGCTGGTCAACGAGCACACATCAACAAACTCGTGCGCCGATCAACGTACGCACGTCAATCGCCTCGTGCGCACCAGTCAACGCGCACACGTCAACCAACTCGTGCGCGCCGGTCAAACGCGCACATGAAAAACCGCCTCGTGCGCGCCGGTCAATGCGCGCACATCAATCAGCACGCGCTCATCGATCAGCACGCGTACATTAACCAACGCGCGTTCAACGATTGGTCTCGCGACGGAGCATACAAATCAACAAATCTATCGAATACGCGACAAGAACAAGTCTCGGAAGAGAAGAAGCAAAAAAGGGGAAAAAGTCGGCCAACCCGCGCTAAGCGCAGGACGAAATGATCCGACCCGCGCAAGCGCGGGACGGATTATTCCGACCCGCGCGAGCGCGGGTCAGATCGTTCCGCCGCGCAGTCTAATGTTTCAAAACACGTTTTGACGGTTTTAAGTTGGTTTTTTGCAGGGTTTATCGGTTCCAGGGGTTCTTAACTGACTTGAGATCATCCTCAAACGTGGTTAGGCTGCTGTTGACTAAAGATAGAGCCAAATCCCTTGTTCTTATCCAAATAACCGCATTTTGAGGCCTATAAATATGAGCCAAAGGCCTCCATTTTCTGGATCTGGAATTTTATCAAGAGGACGAGGTGCTGCCGGATTGAAGAGTGAAGGAGCACGAAATTTCAGCAAAGGTCAACGAGATCGCGGCGAACTTCGGAGCAAAGGAGAAGCCGTTCGAAGGATCTGAAGCCCGTACGTCCGTTCCTTGAGATTAGGCTTTGTCTTAATCTCGAGAAGAGCCCTGATTTCGCTTTGTCGATTTCAGGACTTTAAGCAAATACCCCCTTGGTGAGGTAGAAGATCTGCCCAATTTTCTGCAACCGGATCTGATTCGAGGTCGTCCACGGATTAACCCCGGCACTGGCAAAGAACCCACGCAAGCAAGAGCCGATAAACGGATCTTGTGTTTATTTTCAAGAAAGTTGTAATCTTTTTCTTTTGTTATTTGAATTCATTTGTAACGCTTAAAGTTTAATGAAATCAATGACTAAGGTAACTTTCGACGGAAACATGGATGTTACACATTTTGAGATGTTATTAGATTTGCTCAGGAAAGTCATTCCAGGCATCAACGGCTTTAGGTTTAACACCATCAGTTTCGAAGAGAGACGACAAACGTAAAACAGCGGTGTGTTCTGCTCATTTTCGCAACTGTCATACTCTAGTTCAAAAGATCTAAATCCGATACAAGGTGAATTCTATTGCTAGGTCAGGTAGAAAACATCGTGGAGATTTTCTATGGGCTCAATAAGGAAGTCAGACATGTGATGTTTAAGGTTCGTTGGTGTGAGCTGAAAAGGATAAAGAATGACTACGGTTACACACTCGTTAATCTTAACAAGGAAATATATCATAATGAAAAGTACATGTTAGCTGATCACGCCAAACAGTGCTTTTATGTCAAAGACATAATGAAAAATAACGAATGGGTTGTCCTTAAGAATCCGCCTAGAGCCTACATTCATGAAGTTGTGTCTGACGAAGATCACGATGAGGAGGTTATCTTGGTCGACGAAACAGTTGTTGAGTTTTCCTTGACACAAAATAATAATCTGATGGATGAAATTGCACTAGCACACCCTGATGTACCTGTGATTATATGTGAGCCAAGGCATAAAGGTAAAAAACCAGTCCACAGCGGAGTCGATAAAACTATAAGAACAGTCATTTTGTCGGCACGCACACAGTCTCAGGCTAATCGCACACGGTCGCAGAGTAGAGCCTCAACATCGTCATAATAATGTATCAGTTTGTGTCATGTATTATAGTATTACTTTGATATTATTTGTTTGACTGGTTATCATGTATCAGTTTGTGTCATGTATTATAGTATTGCCTTTATATTATCTGTTTGACTGGTTATCATGTGTTAGTTTGTGTTATGTATTAGAGTATTACCTTTACATTATCTGTTTGACTAGTTACCATGTGTTATTTATTAATTATTTGCATTATATGCTTTTTTTGGATGCTCAGTATATTTTCAAAGTATAGATGACAAAAGGACTACGTAAGAGAGCGCTTGAGGGACTTTTTGGTAGACAGTCTAGAGGCGACGCACATGCCTCTACGTTAGGTATTTTTATTTATTTGTTATATATGTACATTTCTATAAACTATTAATGTGAGCCTAACATTATTTTTTAACATTTCCTACACAGAACGCAGAGATGCTACACATGACTCGCCGCCACCGGACACAGGCAGCGGAGATGCTTCACATGATGCGGAGGCACAGGCTGATCCTACACAGCATGCTGAGATACCATCGCCGCCGCCGCCGCTACGTGCAGATGTATTGGAGGAGCGGAGATATGAGCCGTATAGTGCAGCTGTAGAAGCTGCGCCACTACCACCAGATTCTATTCTAGATCAGCGAGTCCACGACCCGGCCAAGGTGAAGGGGGATTAGGAATCTTATCATGCTTTGCGACCTATCGCGCAGCGTAGGTACAAACAAGCAAGGCGTAGATGCATCGAACTGAAAGGTGTGAATAGATTTTTATAGTTTATCGGTTATTATTTTACTTTTTATTATGGGTATGGATTGATTTATATGTCACCCGATTTTTATTATTTCGCAGGTACCGGGTGACCTCCTAGGCGCGGCCGTAGTGCTACCAAGCCACAGAACCTCATCCCTGATATTCATCGGAGGGCTGTGATCTGATAGGAGCACGGAGTGCCTGTCGGGGCATTTGCCAATGTTTTCAATAATTTTCTCGCCGCTTTAGCCAGGAGACATGATTTCTTTAATCTTTTTTTGATGTGGAAATCACAACGAATTGATGCGCTAGTGGCTTGTTGGAGATATATATGTGTGAGTTATTAGTTTATTATTTTTTTGCCAGGAGTCATTTATTCAGATTTTCATCATTTGGAGTTATTAGTTTATTATTATGTTTAATACACTGATTTGTATCTCTTTTTTTATATGCTGAAGCGATTTTTCTTCCTTGATGATAACATTTGTGCTTGGACTTACTGCTTCACGCAAATCAATATATCATTCAAGAGGTGGCGATCTGAGGTGAAGAAAAAATATTTCATGTAAATAACAAACGATTGGGAACGCTTTTGGCATCTTGACGAGCGTGTAGATGGAGTAGAATTTTTTACACTTTGTGATTACTGGGACACGGCTGAAATCCAGGTATTATTACTGTAGATTTTTTTTATTTTATAAGCTGAATTTCTATATTTTTCTGATTTGACATTGTTTTCTAGGCTCAAGCTGAAATAGCAAGGAGGAACCGCAATGCTCCCCATAGTTACGAGCATCACAGGGTTCCAGGTCCTTTAGCCAGCATTATCATCAATTGTCGCTTGAGGTATATAATATATTAGCTTATAAATTGTCAATTTGAGTATACTTTATGTGTTATGGGTTAATAATATATTTGAATAAAATAGGGAAGGGGAGATCTCGGACATTTTGCAGATCGTATTCTGACTTCTTGGAGCCCGAATTACACCAATGAAGAGAATAAGACGAAGAACAAGGATCTGGTTATAAGTAGCAGTTCATTTGTATATTCAATTTCATAACAATGCATCATTAAAAAGTTGACTTGCCCGGGTTGTTTTGAAATATCGCAGGAGAAATTACATGCCAAGGTACAAGAGCAAATATCTCAGTCTCAGGTTGATTCTAGCACTCTGGCCCGGCTAAGTAGAGAGGAGGAGGACTCCATTATCGAGACGGTCATTGGACCAAGTAGGAAGAACAGATACCGGTGGAGAGGATCCGAGCAGAAGCCGCACGAGTCTAGTAGCACTTACGAGTCTGCAGCACCACCAGGAACACCAGGAAACAGTTCATATCAAGACTCGATGGAGCAGCGGATGAAAGCGATTGAAGATTGGCAATCACAGCAAATAACATATCAGCGGATTGCGGAGGAAGAACGAAGGCGCCGGAGCAGCAACAATTAGAGTTCACACAGCTCATGTCGACTCAGTCTGAAGAGGCTCAGGAAGGCATATAGGAGACGATTTATGGCGGATCAGGTAATATATATACTTTATTTTTTAAATTAAATGAATTAAATATATTTAATTCTTACTTAGTTATGAATATGCCATGTGACTAAATGATATCACACACATCGATACACACTTTTATATACAAACCCTAACTCTAACCCTAACACAAAGCCCAAAATATATACGTATAATATTTTTATGTGATGGTGGTGTTGATGGTGCGTACGTGCGTAGTGATGGTAGTATTGGTTGGTGAATTGGTTAGTTGTGTTGTTGTGGTGCATGCGTACGTATGGTTGGTTATGTGATCGCTTGGTGGGTGGTTTGGTCATGGTGGGGGAGGGGAAGGAGTGGGGATTTGGTGGTGGTGGTGATGTAGGGGGAGGGGGAGGGGGTGTGGAGTGTGGTGCATGCGTGCATGCGTACACGCGTGTATGCATGCGTGCATGCGTACACGCGTGTATGCGTGCGTGCATGCGTACACGCGTGTACGTGTGCGTGCGTGTGTGCGTATGGTTGGTTAGTTGTGTTGTTGTGGTGCGTGCGTTCGTATGGTTGGTTATGTGATCGCTTGGTGGGTGGTTTGGTCGTGGTGGGGAGGGGAAGGAGTGGGGATTTGGTGGTGGTGGTGATGTAGGGGGAAGGGGAGCGGGGTGTGGAGTGTGGTGCATGCGTGCACATGTGTATGCGTGCGTGCATGCGTGCACACGTGTATGCGTGCGTGCATGCACGCGTGTATGCGTGCGTGCATGCACGCGTGTATGCGTGCGTGCATGCGTACACACGTGTATACATGCGTGCATGTGTACACGCGTGTACGTGTGCGTGCGTGTGTGCGTATACTTGCGTGTGTACGTGTGCGTGCGTGTGTGCGTATACATAAGAATATGCCATGATACTCTCTTATTGCTATACTTGAATATCATGCCATGTTGTTAACGTTTGATTTATATTTGCAGGCCGGGACTTCTAGACAATGTGAAGCTGGTGATGAGGAGGATGATGATGATGATCAGGAGGACTGATTTATTTTTTAACCTTTGAAAACAATGAATGAGTGTGTTGTATAAACAATATTTATCATGGTGTGTGCTGTATAAACAACGTTTATTATGCTGGGATATTTTAATTAAATTATATGTGTTATATATGTATGAGAATGAATATTATACTGCTGATTGAATAGGTTTTTAAATTTATTATATTATTGTACAGGTTTTTTCAATTTTTCAATTATTTTTAAAAATGTATTGGAAATATTTAGCAACGGATTGGCCGCTGCTACATAGACCTTTAGCGACGGAAAACTGATACGGGGGACAAACATTAGCGACAGATTTTCCATCGCTAATGTTAATGGTGACGAAAAAATCGCCTTATTTTTTTATTTTTTTAAAAACTAGTTATAGCGACGGATAAGACGTCGCCAAAATGTTTTGGCGACGGAAAATAGCAACGGCTTTTATGTCGTTAATGTTAATGTTAATGGCGACGGAAAATTCACCTTATTTTTTTATTTTTTTAAAACTAGTTATAGCGACGGACACGCCGTCGCCAATATGTTTTAGCGACAGAAAATCCGTAGCTAAAAATTGTTTTAGCTACGGATAATCCGTCGCTAATGTTTTTTTATTTTTATTTTTAAAAATAGTACGACAGATAATTCGTCGCTAAAAGTCCGTTGCTGAAATTTAGCGTCGGAATATCCGTCGCTAAAAACAATTTTAGCTACCCTCACTGTACTGACGGTTGTTTAGCGACGGAATTTTATTTTTTCTGTCGCTAAAGGTTTTAGCGACAGAATTTAGACTTTTAGCGACGGATTTGTCCGTCGCTAAAAGTCTTGCTTCTAGTAGTGATCTAGGTTACAAAACGATAGTGAACTTTTATTAATTAAAACAATTGATTTCTCGCATTAAATACTATAGAGATATACTTTTATACGCAAAATATTGATTTAGGATCAATAAATCCAAAAGAAAACTCAATAAGAAATACAAACAGTGGGTGTAGGATTGGGCGAGATGTTACTCACCTCTGGTATGCAGAAAAACTCCTGAGCCCTTTGGAGAACGATCCTCCTTCGACAGCACCCCAAAAATCCTTTTGAAATCCTCCAAAAATTCCCCAAAATCACCAAAACGAACTAGGGTTTGAGTGGAGAGAGGGGCTAGGGTTTCTCTGAGATTCTGATAGGTTTTTGGGTTGGTTTCGGGTAAAATAATATATATATATATATATTACGGTTAAAATCCGAACAAAACCCAATCAAACCCGCAACTAAAAGAAAACCCAAAATTAGCGCTTCAGTGGACTCATAGATCAACTCATCAGTCGACTCATTAGTCGACTCATGAGTCGACTCATAAGTCGACTAAGCAGACCTTAATTTCCAGATTCGTGCATGTTTTGTTATTCTGCCAAAACCAATGCACAAACTCTATGAAACCACACTTATACATATCTAGAAACTTGTTACCAATTATATCCATGACCTCAAGTCATTTACCACAAATAAAACTATTTATCACTAATAGTTCACATATACTTCTATCAAAATATGGTGTTTTACATCTTGTTTATAAGTATCAACTTAGACTATTTTTAAAAGTTGAAAAGGGATAGTAAATCCTAATTAAAAATTATATATATCTTATTTTAATAATACCAAACAATTATACTTTTCTTTGCCAAGTTTTAAAATTTCAGTCCTTTTTGTGCTTTTGAACTTTGAGGGTGTGATTTGTAATTTTAAACATTTGTGAGTGTTTTTAAAAAACTTACTTTTAAGTTTGGTAGTTATAACTTCTATATTTCATGTGTTTCTAATCTATAGTTTTAATAATTATAAAAAGCATCCTAAAAATTTTAGAGTTGTAAGAAATATCCTGACATTTAAAATTATCACTGACTCAGATTAGTTAGTTATATGTAAATGGAAAGAAAAAGGAGGGGGATGTCTGAAGATATAAGATAGCGGGCGATCTACTCTCTACTATCGTGCGCCCCCGCTTAGTTTTCAATGGCGAAGAAGAAGAATAGAAGAGGAAGGAAGATACTCAGTATTGGTCTGCGATCTTCAAGCTCTTGTTCGCAAGCTCTTGAGGATCATTTTGATACTAATCTTGAGGAAGATGATGATCAACTCAACGAAGATGTTATGGGCTCGACTGGTCCAAAAGGAGAGAAGATGAAGAAATCGATGGAGGAATCCTCAGATCTACTGATTTCTTGTCTGGATCTCATCGATCCCTAGCTACTCCTCTCAAGGAAGGAAGTCAAGCTCGACATCTCAGAAATGGAATCAGCAGCTCATCTAGGGACTCCTGGGCTGATGAGGTTGAATTGGAGGTGATTCCCTCTGTTTCTTCTTTTTCTCAGGCTTTAAACTCTAAATCCACAAGTGTCCTTAGCTCAGATCAAGAGATTTCAAAAGTAATTTCTGATGCTGATACTGTTCCATTGACTGAAACTGTGGAAATCAATTCTGATGAATTAGTAAATGAGAGAGATAAGTCTAATAATGATTCAGTATCTTCCGGTAATCTAAAATCTGGAGAGAGAGAGAGAGAGAGAGAGGGATAAATCTACTGGTAATGATGATAATATGGAAAAACTGATCCAATACCTAGAAAAACCTTCGCAAGCTTGTTTGCTGATAACAGGAAATCAGGTAATGGTCTGTCTCTGAGCTACATGCCATCTTCCCAATCAAAAACTGCCTCTTTTACTATTGATGAATGGAAAGAAGGGGAACAATTATGGAGAAATGCTTTAATAGGGCATGTTATTGGTTTGAATGTTAAATTCAAATCAATGGAAACATATGTGAGTAAGATATGGGGAAATTATTCTATTCCAAAGGTTTCTTTAATCAAGATAGGTCTGTTCCTTTTTGATTTTCAAACGGAGAAGCAAATGAAAGATGTCTTAGAGGTAGACCCCTGGTTTTTTGGTTCTAGGCCTTTGATGCTAAAGATATGGAGTATTGACACTGATTTGGATAAAATTCAAGACTTTTCCTATCCACTTTGGGTACAATTCCCTAATCTGAAGCTAAACCTTTGGAGTTCAATTGGGATCAATAAGGTAGCTAGCCTCATTGGTAAACCTATATCAATAGATAAACTTACTGCTACTAGGCAAAGGTTAAGCTACGCAAGAGTTTTAATAGAAGTGAACTTGCCCTTGAAAGAGGCCTTACCTGATCAAATTGTCATTCAAGATCCTGATGGAAGAAGCTATGCTTAGGAAGTGATATATGAACTCAAACCAAGATGGTGTACATCATGTAATAAACTTGGACATGAAACTGGTCAGTATAGAAGGAATAAAACAAAATTTTGGGTTCCTGTAAACAGACAAAATGCTCAAAATCATGCTGTGAATCCAGTTGTGAATGTACAAGGAAAAAAGTTTACATCACAATGTTGATGTGAGAGGTTTAGATGCTGGAACAACTGCACATAAAAACTCTGACTCTGGGGTATATGAAAGTTCAAGTGCAAAACATGCACAAGATGTTATGAAACATGCACAGTCTCAAGTTATTGCTGCTAATATTGTAATTCAGTCACCTCCTGGGTCAACAAAGAATTCTGAAGCTGGAGATAGGTCAGGTATATTTGGCTTTGTCACACAGGGTCCTGTTGCTATGAAAAGGGTTCCTAGTTTAGCTGCACGGTCAAAGGAGCCAAAAAAATCTGTACTTGCTAGGGGTCAATTCTCTGGGGAGCTTCATTTCTCTCCCACTATCAATACTACTGGTTTCACTAGTGTCACCAGAGCAAACGTAGCTAAGAGAATCAATTTTAAAGAGCCTGGTAATCCAATCCATGCATCACAATTCTCAAGTTTGGAGCACCAGATACTTGATTTAGACCGCTATAGCAATGATAGGGGTGGTATTTCCCAATAAATGCATTTAGCCACCTGGAATATTAGAGGGATTAACAAACCCTCTAAACACTTGACTGTTAAGCAGTTCATTCAGGATTACAAAATCTCCTTCCTTGCTCTCTTAGAAACTTAAGTGTCTATAGAGAAAATGAAGATCATTGCTAAAAAAGTTGCAAAATATTGGAAATGAATTTCTAATGTGCATCACACTGCTAACAAAGCCAGGATATGGATTCTTTGGGATAATAATTATCTCTCTGTCCAGAATATTAATAGTTCTGATCAATTCATTACATGCAATGTGGAATCAAAAGATGTAAGACTAAAGTGTTTAATCACAACCATATATGCTCTCAATCATATAGAAGGCATAAAAGTTCTTTGGGATGATCTAATAACTTTCAAAAGGAATGTGTCAGGACCCTGGCCAGTAGGAGGTGATTTCAATTCCATACTTAATAGTGAAGAGAAGCTAGGAGGGACTCAAATAACAAATTCAGAGGTTGAGGACTTTCAGAATTTTATTGATACAAGCCAGCTAAAACATAT
This sequence comes from Asparagus officinalis, assembly GCF_001876935.1. Classification (NCBI taxonomy): domain Eukaryota; kingdom Viridiplantae; phylum Streptophyta; class Magnoliopsida; order Asparagales; family Asparagaceae; genus Asparagus; species Asparagus officinalis. The sequence continues at coordinate 53,646,949 of NC_033798.1, forward strand.
TAAATCCACTAGATGTTTTTTCACTTGGAGTAACAAGCAAGATGCATCTACAAGAGTCTGGAGCAGGTTGGATAGAATTCTAGTTAATAAAGACTAGATTTTCTAATATACATCAAGCCAGGTGGATTTTCTGATGCCATATTGTTCTGATCACTCCCCAGGATTGTTAACAGTTGGAGATGAAGGTAATTGTGGATTTTCTGATGCCATATTGTTCTGATCACTCCCCAGGATTGTTAACAGTTGGAGATGAAGGTAATTGTGAAGGCAAGAGGCCATTCAAATGATCACTCCCCAGGATTGTTAACAGTTGGAGATGAAGGTAATTGTGAAGGCAAGAGGCCATTCAAATTATTTTCTATGTGAACTAAACACCCAGACTTCCTACCAGCAGTTAGCTCAGTTTGGAATCAGCATATCTCTGGATACAGCATGTACATGGTGCAAAACAAGCTCAAAAAACTCAAACCTGTGTTCAAATATCTGAATAAAAGACACTTCATGAATATTAGTGAACAATTATCCAGAGCTAAAGCAGAGCTATATGATATACAAGCTCAACTGAGTTCTGACCTTTTTAATCCAGGTCTGATTGCCAGGGAAAAGGAACAAATTAGGAAATACACAAAGTTACTTGATTGTGAAAACTCATTTCACAGGCAAAAAGCTAATATCAAGTGAGGATTGCAAGGTGATAAAAGCACCCAATATTCCCATGCTATTATGAAGAATAAGAGACACCACAATAGAGTGATGTCTATATACACTGAAAATGGTATCAGGATTACAGATACACAAGATATCATCTCTGAATTCATTCAATATTACAAAAAACTGCTTGGAACCATAATACCCACTACACCTCCTAATCCTGTGGTTATCTCTAAAGGGCCAATTCTCTCTTCCAATCAACGCGTTGAGCTTAGTAAACCTATCACCAGAGAGGAAATTAGACAAGTTGTCTTCACTATATCAGATGGAAAAGCCCCAGGCCCAAATGGATTTAGTGCTTCTTTCTTCAAGGCTGCGTGGGAAGTCATTAATGAAGATATATTCATGGCAGTTGAGGAATTTTTTAGTTCAGATAAACTTCTCGGTGCTCTAAATTCTATAACCATTACCTTGGTTCCCAAAATCCTCAACCCAAACTCAACATCTGACTTCAGGCCAATAGCATGCTGCAATATTGCTAACAGGATTCAGAATATCATGGGTTTCTTGGTTAATGATGCACAAAGTACATTTGTTAAAGGGAGGCTTATCTCAAGTAATTTCCTTTTAGCCCATGAGCTCATCAAGCACTATGGGAAAAAACATATATCACCTAGAGCCATTATAAATGTGGATCTAAGGAAGGCTTTTGACACTATGAATTGGGGTTTCATCAAGACTATGCTTGAGGGTCTGGGATTCCTTGAAATAATGATCGGTTGGATTTGGGAGTGCATCACCACTCCAAAATTTTCTCTATCCCTTAATGGCTCTTTGCATGGTTATTTCCATGGAGCAAGAGTTCTGAGACAGGGAGACCCACTCTCCCCCCATCTTTTTGTGATAGGCATGGGATACCTGTCAAGGAGACTAGAGCCGCTTAAGGAAGAGAAAAGGTTCAAATTTCATCCCAAATGTTCTAAAATGAATATAACACATATGCTTTTTGCAGATGACTTGTTAATGTTTGGCAAAGCTGATATGAGCTCAATCACTAGACTAAACACTTGCTTGCAAGAATTCTGCCAAGTATTAGGACTGGAAGCCAATCCCAATATGTGTGCAATCTACTTGAGTGGTATTGAAGATAATCAAAAGTCCTAAATTTGCACGTATTTGAGCTTTTCAGAGGGTGTTTTGCCTATGAGATGCTTGGGGCTACCTTTGACAACAAGAAGGATATATAACACACTTCGAGTGTTCTTCTCTTATAAGCAAAATTACTAATCAATTTCAAAGCTAGCAGCAAAACAAGAATCTATCCTATGCGGGGAGAATTCAAATGATTAAATTAGTCATCCTGGGATACAAACCTTCTGGTTCAGCAACTATATCATGCCGAGCAAGATTTTTGAAAAAATTGACATGCTCACCCTTTCTTTAGGGTCAGAAAATTCACTTAATATCTTGGGATTTAGTTTGCCTGGGTAAGAAATAGGGAGGCTTAGGTCTGTTTCAGCCAAATTATGGAACCAAGCAGCTGCTGTGAAACTACTATGGATGATTCATCAGAAGAAAGACCTGCTTTGGATCAAATGGATCCATGGTCACTATCTACAAAATTCAAGTGTTTGGCAAATTCAACAGAGGAAGAATGACTCATGGATGTGGAAGCAACTCCTCAAAATTAGAAACATGATCTTTGCTAAGTTTTGTAATGCGGATAATGTGCTAAACACTCTTAATAGCTGCTGTATCAATGGCAAACTTCGGCTATCTCTGGTATACAATATTCTAACTCAATCATCTTCATCAATTACTTGGGCGGAAACAACTTGGGGGAGCCTGAATTATCCCAAGCATTCTATCATACTTTGTCTAGTCTATCACTCTAAGATTCTCACTCAGGAAAGGTTGTGTCGTTTTGGAATTCTTAGCACTAACTGCTGTGTTTTGTGTTCTAGACAACTGGAAAATTGCAAGCATTTGTTTTTTGAATGTCAGTACTCAGCTGGTGTAAGGAACAATGCAATGGATTGGTTGGGATTTACATGAAGAACCTATCATTGGGATCAACTCAGTAGATGGTTCTCTTGCTGTTTGAAAGGAAAAGGGTTTAAGAAGAATTTGAAGAGAATGACTCTATCAGTAGCAGTTTACTTAATCTGGCAAGAGAGGAATGTCAGAATTTTCAGGGGAAAGCAAGGGGTTCTGGTTCTCTCTTCCGTGCTATCAAACTCTCCATCTTTTCTAAAATTTTGAATGAAGATTTTCCTCCACATGTGAAGGAAGTGATAATGAAGTTGTAACTATAAAATTTCAGCTTCTTGTTTACCAGGTTATATTAATCCTGGTTTTTTGATGTACAGCTCTTTTACACACTTGGAAGATGAATAAAACTTTAATTCATTGACCAAAAAGCTTTATTTTAGTTATTTGCTGCTTTATATCTGTATTATTCCAGATTTAACCACAGACGCCAACAATCTTAAAGCAATATTTGGCCTATTCCAGTGCAAGGATCCCAATGTCAAACTGTTTTCAGGAACAGCAGTACAGTACTCTGGTGTGCACCAACCTGATACTGTCAAGATCTCCTCGATTTGTAAGGCAAAGATCTCATCGATCTATAAGGTAAAGATCTCATCGATCTAACAGACCTTCTCGATCTAGGCACTGTTCCTATAAGCACTAGCTATTTTACAATATATAACTGTATATATTGATTGTTGTTTTTGGAATGAATTTTCCTTAAGGATTTGGGGTCTATTTATAGGATTTGAAAAAATACTATATGTACTAATAAAATATTATTATTTTACTATGCATGTGGGGCCCACGTTCAATTTTTTCTTCGGTGGGCCCCACCACCTTTGAAATTAAATCATCACATGGGCTGCAGCAGCCCATGTGATGGTGAAGAAATAAAAATATATATACATATCCAACAATTATTACCGGCGCACTTGGTCAGTTGGTTCGTCCTTCATGAACCACGTTTTATTTGATGAAATTTGAAAATGATAGATTACTAAACCGTTCTCATGTGAGTTCTTAATTGGGAAATTAGATTCCTTCAGACCTATATGAACGGTTCTTATCTACCCCAAGTGCAATACATAAAGCATCTCAATATAGAAGATTTAATAATATTTTCAAGCAATCATCAAAGCTTTGATGCATCTTCAGGTATTATAAATTGTAATCAACATAATATATCTAAAATTATTACCGACACACTTGGTCAGCTGGTTTGTCCTTCATGAACCACGTTTTCTTTGATGAAATTTGAGAATGATATAGATCACTTCTCAACCTTTCTCATGAGAGTTTTTAATTGGGAAATTAAATTCCTTCAGAGTCCTATATAAACGGTTCTTATCTAGTTCATGATCTGTACACCCATGGTAGATTGTAAGGGGCTGTTTGGTTGTATGTTTTTACCATGTAAAAGGATGGAAAGTGTAAAAAAATGGGTTCCAATGTCAGCTTTCATCACTTTACATTGTTTGTTTAAATTCTCTTTTACATAAAAAGTTTACATCTTTTGATGAGGTGTCATCGAAAGCAAAATCACCAAAATTAGGAGTGGTTTTGTTGGAAAGCTGACACAATGTCATAAATGTGTCCAAAAAAATAATAAAAAAGTCAAAACCTTGTAGAAATGGTGAGGTGAATAACTACTTTCCATTTTGTGTCATAAATACTCTAGTTTACATTATACCATCCAAACAATGTAATACTATTATTTTAGGATTCACAAAGATTCCTAACCAAACAATGTAAACACTCAAATGGAAAGTGATGAGGTGGATAACCATTTTCTACTTTGTGTCATAAATACTCTAGTTTCCTAAAGACATCCAAACAGCCCCTAAGTGAATTTATGGCTGGCCACCATGACTGAGGTGGTGTAAACCCATGCTTTTATATGAGTACTTCTGAACTCACATATACAAACGGCATAATTATGTTAGCGTATCTGGGTTGAATTTACCTAATAATTTCATATTTATAAAAAGTTGATAAAATAAAATTAACTAGGTTTTGTCGTGGCAATGCCACAGTTTTTTCTTATTAAACTTTAATGTAAATATAACTGGCATTTTAAAATATATGAATAAAGTGAAAGCAAAAGTTTGATAGAACTTGAATGGTAAAAGACAAACATAAAATTTAGAAGTCATTTCGAAAAAAGTTTGATCTTACTAAATATCAGATAATAAGTAATTTTTATTAGTAAAATTATCTATTTGCTTCAAAACTAAACTAAAGTTTCAATTGAAAGATAGCTTAGATTTTAGGTAGCTCATTAATTTCACACTGAATAAAATACGTGAAGCTCTTTAAAAAAAAGGAGTTATGCCATTAAAATTTTTGCATAAGTAGGAAGTATTTTCTTTTCAGTTCGATATGGAGAGTGAGAGTTATATTTATATATAAACAAAAAGTTTGTAGATTAATTTACCAAAGAGTACTTTGTAAACTGATTAAACTAATTGTTTTTCTTATGTTAGAAAAGTTACGCACTTTTTAGTGGGCTAAAAGGACCATTGATAATTGTTTATGCTTTTTTTAACAAATATATCATATCATAATTATTTATCTCTTAACAAAAGTTTAAATGTTCATAAATTATAAATTTATTGATATCAAAATTGAATTGATTTTGATTTTTCATTCATATCGAACTATAAATTTCAAAATATTCGTTACATAATTGATAAACTAAAAAATCAACTTGTCATAATTACTTTTTTTTTCAACCTTATAGGGAAAAGTATTTAGAAAAGTTTGGGAAACAATAATTTATTGTTTTCCTCGTGAAGTGCAACTTTGGTGAGGTGGGAAAATATTTTTTTGGAAATTTTTTAAAATTTGAATAAGTTTCTCTGCCCCTTGTTTTCTAATAATAATTTTCAAGAAAAGTAGAAGACTTTTCTATTACTGAACAATCCTTAAACCTTTATAAGATTGTGTTGAACTTTTAAACTTTAAACAAGTGACTTTTAAATGTATGTAATACAAAATCATTTGATGATGAGTAGATTTGACCGTGAAACCAACAAGAAACCTACTCTTATTCAGAAAGCTTCACACGTCGACATAACAATCTTCGTGTGAGGCTTACTAGTCCTCCTAGCAAGCATATTATATTGGTACAGGTAATTTTAATTATTGTAATTGAAAGGCAAGCACGATTAATTCTGATTGATTTTTGTGGAAAAAAAAAAGAAGGATGGCAGTCCCAACAGACCTGGTAGCCAGAGGATGCTCGGCGCACCTAGCTCAACCTGTTGGGGAAGAAGGATTGATGGAAGCAGAGGAGTTGGTACAGGCTATGCACCAATATAACGGACCGGGAGTGGTGTTTAGGACCAGCTACAATGAAGAGGACGTACACGGACACGTGTTCCGGTGGAGCTCACTGGAACCCGAGCAGGTGTTCATAAATGGGTTCCAAGCTGACGCGCAAGGTGACACCCCGGACAGCACCTACTATAACCTTCACGACTACGTCTACAATGCTGGCTCACCAATGAACCCGCATCGAAACAACTACATTTTTGTTAGCACCACCCTTAATAGCGGGTATGTTCCTCAGACCAGCAGTTACAGGGACCGGGAAGTCTGGCGTTACGAGATCTATGCTCCTGGTGGCATTTGGGTTGCTCTGACTCTTGCTAATTACCGATACCAGGCCCAGGATGAGGTCGCCTTTGTTCGGGGTATCAACCGTCAATACATTCGCTCTGCCCAGCGTTTCAGGCTTGTTGAGTCCGGCGGGTATGTAACGTAACCCAGTGAATTATAAGTCATATATATATGTATATAAAACATGACGGTGTTTTATTATAAAGTACCACTTCATATCGATCGTCTAACGCACTTTGAACGTAGAAATTAAGATCCAATGAGTTAGTTAATAAATGCAGGGGGCATTTGAGACGGGAGAGGGTGGACCAGGTGTTAGTCATGAACCCGTATATCGATCCAGCTTCTCATCCAGAAAGAAGGCTCATTACCATTCATAACGCGGTGGATTACTGCATGATAAACAACAGGAGAGTACCGTTGAATATCACTTATACTGATCCGCAACCCCTGCGGAAGAAACGGGACGTCAGTACCCCAGATGATGGCACTTTTACTAGTCCAAGTGGGACTGCCATATGGTACGGCGAGAAGGTGACCAACACTGATAGCAACATAAATGCAGGCTTCCGCTCGTATTACACTAATGAAGCCTACTTGTTCATGAGGAACGAATATATATTGATAGATTATGCTCCCGGCGGGACAAATGACAAGATATTGAACGGGCCCCTTCTTATTCGCGACGGTTTCCCTTCCCTAGCCAAGACGGCCTTTGCAGAACACGGCATCGACTGTTCTTTCGGGTCTTATGACTCTAAAGAAGCTTATATATTCACAGGCAACCTCTGCGCCCGCATCAATTTCGCTCCCCGCAGCACGGATGACCGTATCATCGAAGGACCCGTGACCATAGCTGAGATGTTCCCTTTCTTCAAAGGGACCGGGTTTGAGAATGGTGTTGATGCTGCCTTTGAGTATTCAGCCGACTATGAAGCTTACATTTTTAAGGGGGATCGATACGCTCTCATCAACTACAAGCAACCAAGGCTCATTGGCGGACCTAAGAAGATCACCGACGGCTTTCATAGCTTGAGGGGCACCATCTTTGAGAGCGGAATTGAGGCGGCCTTTGCTTCCCACACCAAAAACGAGGCCTATCTTTTCAAAGGAGACCAATACGCGCTCATCAATTTTGCCCCTGGCGGCACTGATGACTATATCATTACTGGTCCTAAGAAGATCACTCCCAGTTGGCCCTCTTTGGCCACCGTCCTGCCCCACAAAAACCACGGTCTGGATTGAGCATGGGCACGCACTCTAGGCATGCATGCTGCTCTCCGGTAAGGCGGTCTACGTGCCGGGCATGCAACACCGGCTAAGCTATCTATCATCTATCTATTGTGTGCTTTTACTTTTGTGTGATGATTTCCAATAAAGGAGGTGGCAGGCAAGACGGCAGCAGGATACTACTACTTGCTCTTGTGATATACTGTGTCCTAGCCGATTTTGCTACATCCCACCCAGCTTGTTGTCCTTGTATTTCTTTCCTGTATGGCTTTTTCATCGCGTTCATTAATAATGAGCCACCAGTTATATATGTTGTAAGTTGCTGATGTACTCCATCCATCCATTCCACAGTATCCGTCGCTTGAGGTTTATGAAGTAAAACAAAGGAGCACATTACTAAAAGAATGTAATGTTTATAGAAGAAATTTGCAAAATAGACCTAATTTGTTAAATATTTAGCAAAACAGTCCGTCTTGCTAAATATTTAGCCAAAAAGATGTCGATTTTGCAAATTTTTCCAATGTTTATACATATATATTAATGTAATGTTTATATAAAAATAAAAATATCCGTATTTGATGTATTAAAAAAAGATAAGAAAAGAAGAAAAGAGAGATAAACATTACCAATTAATAAGAACGATAATGAAAAACTCACGATTAATATATCATTAGAATTGTAAAACTATAGATAATATGAAAAAAAAAA